>NW_026087631.1:5430660-5830899 GCF_022539395.1 Myiozetetes cayanensis
CCTCAAAAAGCATCAACCTTTAATTTATGTTATCTACATTGTTTTTTTTAGATTCTGTAGTCTTTGAGAATGTCCCACAAACTTTACTTTGTAGCATAGAAGATGTGAATGTATGGAAAGAACCAGGTTTGGTTTTGGTGAGGGTTTCTCTCCTGCTTTTTAACTCTGCCTAATTGCACTGTTGTGGAGTTCCTTCCTTGCACCGCTCCCTCACACACCCCAGGGGGAGGCCTTGGCACAGCCCTGTGACTCTGCTTTTTGCAGAGCCGTGGCATCCACTGCCACAGGTAGGAAAGAGAAGGAAAATGGGGGCAGAGCAGCTGTTGACATAACTAAAGGCTCTGACATCAGTGCTTTTAATTAGGTGGAGAAAGAAGAGAGCTAGCAGGTATTTTTAGAAAGTAGACTGCTGGGGAAAACTACCTCATGCTTGAGGTCTCTGGGTTTTATCATTTTGAGCTCTCCAGAAAAAAAAAAAACCTTCTTATTCTTTCCACTTCCTTATATATCCCTCACCCTTTTTCCACCCTGTCTCAACAACTGGATTACTCAGGAGCTTTAATCAGAAGTTAGTTCCATAAACTTTTTATTGCTAACCTGTCTCCTGCAGATCAGTTGTGTGTAATTTCAGACTAATTGATAGGAATCAGCCAAGAAAAAGGATTAAGAGAGTGTGTGTTTAAATGCACTCAAAGTCTGTCTCTCCCTGCTGCCATGAAAGCCAAAGGTAACACTTCTGACTTTCAGTATTGCTCTGCTATCACTCCTGCCCATGCTAAAGCAGCTGGGGGACTTCAGGATGAGCAGAGGTGGGGCAAAGATCAGCTCTTGTGAGTACGTCCAAGTGGGTCTGACCTGCATCTCGTGGCCGTCGACAGACACAAAGTCAGTTTTTTGACTTTTCATGGGCTTGGACCAGCCAGCAGGATGCATCAGTACTGGTGTTGCCATTCTCCAAGGGTTTCTTCCTCTAACTGTTTTCTCCAAGAGTTTCTTCCTCTTTCTCTGCTCTGCCTTTATTTCTTCTATGGCAAAACCAAAGAAGCCTCCTCACAGCCCAGCTGGGTACCCTGGCTGGAAGACTCTACCAGATCTCCTCTAAACAGGAGAACTTCACAGATGAAGCTTTTTTGCCTCTTATCTTGCTGGCTTTTTGTCACACATTTGCGTGTTCAGTGTTGTTTGGTTGATATGGGTGTGTTAGACAACATCTGCACATTCACAGCCCCTGTACCTGGCAGCTCGCAGTGCAAGAGGGAGGAAATATTATTATCACAGTGAAGTGAATTAATGAAAGATGACCTGAGCCACAATTAATGGCCTTTAATCCATAGGAGGGGTTACAATGCAAAAAAAGAAAAAAAAAAACACTAGCAAAGGGATAGAATATGAAATGCATTACTGTGTATATATATATATTTTTATATATATATATATATATATAAATTGCCAGACTGAGCATAATGTTTACCACCTGGATGTTCTTCATTTTCTACTGAATGTTTCAGCATTTTTCACCCAGTATTATTCAGGAGGTAAGAGAGTTCAGGAAAGGGTACATCTTCAGCTGAGATTGTCTGTAGATTTGCAGAGATTACTTTAAATTGCTAAAAGGTTATGTAAATTTTGAAGATCCCTCTTTGGAAATAATGAATATTACAAGCATGCTTTTGTACTCTGGTTTCCTAAGGAAATGAAGATTAAAAGGTTATGTGTAGGTGGGTACCTCAGTCAGTGGCTCTTGCTACCATTCCTTTGTCTCACAAGTACCATTTAAAATTGTTGATGAAGTTCAGCTAAAATAGGCAGCAGGGTTGTGATCTCCAAGCTTTTGAGTTTCTCCAAGTTTTATGAAAATGGGCTGTGTAGAGTAGAGGGTTCCCAGAGGAGGGTTCCTAGGTATGGAAGGACTAAAAGTATACCTCAGCCCTTACCTAATTTTGTAGAATTCAAGCAGGAGGCGTTATGAACACTGACTTCAGAGAGTGCACATTTGGCACACAACATAATATAATCATAGTGTTGAAATCCACACAGAATGAAGGCTGTAATTGCTGCACTTCAATAAAGTATCTTTTTCACTGCAGAAATTGTAGGCTTGGGACTTGCAGATCCCAAATGGAGTGTATACACCAAAAGGATGGATTTTTCTTTCGTGTTGGGTATTTGATAGCTGTTTGCCCTGTGCAGAACGCAGCAGTTCCCATAACACTGGCATTACAGAGGGTTTAGAGCTATGATCCAGCTAGAAGTGCTCACTTACACCTGCAGAGCTAATGTGAATTAGCATAGCTTCTTTTGCACACTACAACCTACGGTTTGATCCTGCCATTTGTAAAACAAGAAAATGAAGCCCATTTATTTATCATTATAGCTCAAAGGTGTCTATTTGGTGCTTGAGTAGCCTCTTGAGAAACGCAGGTGATAGATTTTTATCGCAACTAAAATATTTACTGTTACCCAGGGACACACTTTAAAGCTAATGTTAGCTGTACCAGTGCTTTGCAGATGAATGGAGGTAGTTTCCCCTGATGTCTAACCGACCATATACCATCCTTCACTGATTGCAATGACTGCAGTGCAGAACAGCTTTGCAGTAAAACCACTGCACGTATACTGAAGGTGAGAGAGCCAAAATCTTGAAGTGCAACTCCCATTACAGCTGGAAAGTTGTTTGGTTTGGCCCTCTAGTGTGCAATGACCTTTTGATCTGAGAGCTCAGAAAGTTTTCTTTGCGTGTTAACTGGTACCTGTAGTTATTTTGATTGCTTTTTTGACTTTATTAATTACATCCTTGAGTATTAAGGTCTAAACTGTAAGCTTGCTTATTTTATCTAGTCACTGTTCACCAAACTCAAAGAACTACTTTATTTTAAGGATAAAACACCTAGCTGCTCAGATTAAATTTCTAGTTTTATTTGCAAAGACATGCTAGAAACAAGTTTGCAGAGGAAAAAAAAAATAAAGAAAAGAAAAAAGGAAAGTGTTCACATTGGCAAAGGAAGGGAATAAGAAAAATAGATGATATATTCTAAAGAGCATTAGGATGATTTCTGGAAACTTCCTAACTTGCTTTCTATGGGTATGGTTTCTATAGAAACCTGAAGCTTTGCAAATCCAGTGCAGCTTTATCTTTTTAAACACTTCATGCAAAGCAAGAGTGAGTTACTGCACTGTTACAGAATCAGTGAAACCAAACAATCTTTCCAGTGCAGGACAGGTATTTTCAGTAAACTGAACACCCCAGAGCACACCTCTTGCAGAGTATCCCAGGTGTCAGCTGACTGTGACCCAAAAGCCTCCTACCTACCATACAAAGAAATCTTCCTTACTCTACACATATCTTTGCATATGACAGTTGATATATTTGGAGGACTTAAAATAAGGATTTGTGTAACACTATGGAGCTGGCGGACCTGGCTGGAGAGCCTGTTCAGCTTCAAGTACGGCCTGAAGGTCGCTTTACCCGAGATGCCTGCAGAGAGGTAGGAGCAGCAGATTAAAAAGCCACCAAGAGGCTGTGTGAGAAACATTACAAGGAGATTTTATCTAAATGAATCTAAGCAGTGGTGGCTTATCTAGCTAGGAAACCCTTGTGTGGCGTAACTCTCATTCCTGCAGTCAGATATCTCAGTCTGTGTTCATTTAGCTGGTCATCAGCTCTGTTTTGTGTTCCTTATCAAGGATGACCTTATTCCTTTGTAAATGTATTGGGTTTTGGTAGCAGAGGGGGGCTACAGGAGTTGCTTCTGTGAGAAGCTGCCAGAAGCTTCCCCCCATGTCTGACAGAGCCAATCTCAGCCGGCTCCAGGACAGACCCACCACTGGCCAAGGCTGAGCCAGTCTGAGATGGTAGTAATGGCTCTGTGATAACACATCTAAGAAGGAGTAAAAAGTTATTGGACGGACGGAATTTTGCTCAGACAAGTGAGAAGTGCATCTATGTGAGAGGAACAACTCTGCAGATACCAAGGTCAGTGGAGAAGGAGAGGGAGGAAGTTTTCCAGGCTCCAGAACTGGGATTCCAGTGCAGCCCATGTTCAGTGATGAACTGAATGGTACGCCCATTCCCTGTCTCCCTGTGCCACTGCAGCCTAGGAAGGAGGGACGGGTAGAGGGAAGGTGATTTTAATATTTATTTTGCTTCTCATTATCCTACTCTGATTTTTATTAGTAATAAATTCAATTAACATCCTGAAATTGAGCCTGTTTTGCCTGTGATGGGAATTGCTAAGTGATCTCTCCCTGCTCTTATCCCAACTCGTGAACTTTTTGTTATATTTTCTCTCTCCTGTCCAGCTACTGAAGGGAGTGATAGATCAGCTTTGGTGGGCACTTGACCACCACTGATCCAGCCAGGATCAACCCCACAATAAATTATCCTATTAAACCCTAGAAACACACTTAAAATCTCCATCTTTCCTAACTCTGTAAGTCAAAGGGTGTTCAGACAATGCACTTAACTACATGATACTGCTTACCTGCTGCTTGCAATGAAGTCAGATTCTAACCAAGAAAAGGGCAAAGCTTTCATGCCTTACAGCAACCAGAAGTGGTCAGACCCAGGGTGTGTATTAGCTCATTGTTGGGGACAAGACACGTATAGGAAGAGCCCTTTGTTTGCTTCCTTCATCCAGAGAAGAGTTATGGGGAAAGGGAGTGTGGAGAGATAAAGGAGTCTGTTCAGTCTGGATCTGCCTTTCTTCTGGAAGGCTTCACAGCTTAGACAGTGAAATGAACCCTGTGTTAGACTAAGGCAAAAAATGCAAGCAGAGGAGCTACAGAAATGCCTTGCTTTCCATGCATGAGAGGATTCAAGCACCAGGATCAGGAGGAATTATTTCAGACCAGTCCATGACTGCATCACTGAAGCTCTGGGACACTTAATCCAATCAGCTAAACATTTCAAACTTTATTTTATAAAGTTCTTGTCTTTGCTTAGCAAACAGTGACCATATATAAGAAGCATGCTTATAGTTTAACTCACCTGCCTGCCCCTTGGAACCAAGTGTTTAAAATGCACCCACCTTACAGCCGGAAAGGGAGACTTGTTATTATCTCATTCAATCCCTGCAGTGACTCACCCTCCTTGCTTCATTCAGCAAATCCAGCACTACAGGAATTATTGCTCTGTCCTTATTCAGGCCAGCAGCTGATGGTGCACACGGAACAAGCCTGCTGGGAGGATATCCAGGCTTTGCTTTGACTCCAAGTGACAATGAATTTGCCAGAAACCCCACTGCCTCTAATCACAGCCAGTCATTATCACTGCTTTGAAGCCCTTCTACATCTGCCCAGTTGGCTTCTGCTCTGCCTCCGCTGGCTGTGTGGTGGGGCTGAACTCCCAACCTCTGCCTGTGAGTGGATGCTCATGCAGCTCTCACTTCTCTTCTGAACCAACATTTTCCATTAGCTAAAGACCTTCTACTTTTGCCTAGTAGAGGAGCCTGGCTCTGGTGAAGGGAGGCTTTAGGGAGAGCTTGGAGTACTCCCAGGAAATAGGCCTTTTCTATCCATGTATTGGCAAATTTGGAAGACAAAGCAAATTGTCAGTGTAAGGGACAGACAAGATGAACTCCTGGGCTATGTTCTTCTCATTCCAACATCAGTTGGCTTAAAGCTTTCAGCCTTTCAGATAACTGGTATAGCTGTCAGATAACTGGTATACCAACGCCTTCTTATCTCTCAGAGAGTTCTAGAACTTAATTAATTAACATTTATGAACTGTGAGCACTTCCTCTGATAGGCGTTATTAAGTATCACAGCGAAAAGTGAATAATCTTGGCGTGCTTAAATTAGCTCAACTTTGGTATAGGTGAAAAGAGAATAAATGACACTTACTACATCATAGGGAATATCTTGGGTTCTTTGAAATGCCATAATCCTCCTCCTATGGCTTTCTGGGCTATTTTTATAATACTAATTCTGATTAAAAATATGAAGGCTCACTGTCTGCTCTAATCCACTTTCATCCTTGCATATCTGGCAATGCTAAATGCTCTGACTAGCCTAAAGGCCTTTAAAAATATTCCCATGCTGTAGAAACTTCTGAGGAACACATAAGCTGCACACTTTCCCCTGCTTCTGCAGTGGGAAGAGTTTATGGAGCTGCACAGGCCATTAGGATGGCTGCTGTATTTAGTGTACTGACTTCGATCATGTCCCACTCTGACAGCAGCTGATTTAGTTTTTAGCTGTCTGTTGTTCCAAAGTGGAGCTCACACACCGCGATCACACGCTGTGATCACACACTGACAAGAAAATGGGTTTGTCCATTTCCAGTTCTTGTCGTTTTCCTTTTGTTCTCGTTATAGCAGCTGCTCAGCTCCGCTCTTTATAAGCTAAGAACCTGTATAAAAATGGGCTGGAAGTGCCTGCACCAAAAAGGGTAAGGTTGACAGGCTGCTTCTGTAGCCTGCTCCCTGTGCAGGGTACAGCTGCTTTGAGCCCTGCCCAGATTGCATCCAGGCAAACAGAAATTTCACAAAACTACTCAGCAGCACGTAACTCATGATAACAATGGAGAAAAAGGCACAACTCTGGAGTTATCTTGTGTTCTTAGGCAGTTTTGCCCCACTTTGTGTTGTATTTTAGGCTCTTAGTACTGCAGATAGAATTGTATTGAACTCTACCTTTTGATACTAAAAAAAGCTCAGCTAACCTTCCCAAACTCCACAGCTGCTCTGAGGGGGTTTTCAGCCATAAAGCATGAACTCTTATCAGCTGTTTTGCAATTAAAATGAGAAAAATCCTCCAAAAAGCACATTTTAAAAAGTACATAACTTGATGTTGTTTTTCAATATCCTGTCTGTAAAAACAGGATTATTTTCCCTCAGTTTTCTGGTGAAAGCTAATTTGATCATGAAAGAAGCAATTAAACTAGAATATTTTCTTCTGTTTTATCTGATCTTTAAATAATTTAGAGGCTGAAATTTGTTTGGGTTTTTTTTGTTATTTCTACCGAACAATAAAAATGTTACTCAATATATGAGCGAGTAAACACAAAAGGCAAATTATGTGAGGCACTTAAAAGTGAGGAAGGACTAAGAAAGAAAGTATGTGCAAAAGAACAAATTTGGTCTTGTAGAGTTTGGCAGCCATAGTTACTGTGATTTTCTGATATGAACAGGCAGAAAAAATAGTAATGTAAACATGTTTAACTAGAAATCATCCAGTTCAAGTCTTCATTTCCAAATTGTCTTATGACTTCATATTATTTATTTCCATCTGCTACATTACTATAACAAGTGCAACCTTACAGACTTCCTTATTAGAGGAAAATTGGATTTATTTGCTGTAGGAATGGGAGGGGTGTAAAAGATCCAGAGACTACACTGGATTTCAGTTTTGTAGTTAAAGCTTAAAAAGCAATTTGAAAGCAACGCTTTTCATTAAACATTTAAGAAATTTCTTGTAGAAAACGTGTTTGCATGCTTAACAGAGGGGAAGAACAAAGATAATTTTTTGTAATGATAACACTGTGCATTGGGAGAGAATGATCTACAGTATTGTCCTTCTTGGACCATTTAGATATAACTCAGTCACTACTCACCCTCACAAAGACTATTTCGGAGTGGGGCACTTGATGACAAAGTAGTCTGATGCCTCAACCCAGTATTTTCACTGGAGGAAGGTTCCCTTGTGGTGGGGATGTACATGGATTGATTGGTTATACAGCAAAAAGGATAAGGGAGATGAGTAGAAGTAACCGTGATGATTTCAGTGCAATGGAAGAGTAGGTATGGAGAGAAGGGCAGGGGTATTTTGAGGGCACAGCTGGTGTTTTGTTTGTTGTTTTTTTTTTTTTAAGGACACAGTGGCTGTTTTGAAAGCACAGATGGTGTTTGGGATGTAGGAATCTGTAGAAAACCAGGATTTGAAAGATGCCTAAGTCAGTTTTTCAAGCGGGCTATGAGTTCAGGTTTCTTTATTTTCAAGCATGCTTTTAGAAAGATTTTAAAAGAACGTGGGCGACTCTTCAGAGTGTGTGGACTTAGCACTCTGTGCAAACCAAGCTCTAAATAACCCAGGTTGTCTCTCTCCCACCATCAAAAGTCAGCGCAGTCAGTGGTTACTTTGAAAAACTGTGTCCATCTGTCCTAGAATTGTAATAAATTTTTCAGCAAATGCATTCAAATTAATTCATTTTTCTACATGCAGTAGTGACTCTGTAAGTGTTCTTTGACACTATTTGATTAATTTTTCCAAAGTTGACCCTTTTGTTGTTAAACAGAGCCACAAAGTGACTGTGGCCTGATGACTTCTTTTTTTCCACGACACGACAGATCAGTCTTGTCTTTCTGTCACACAACCACAAAGCAAACAAGGCTGTGTCAATAAACTGGGATTATTTTTAGCTTCCTGCGAGCTCCTTTCTGCTTCTTGGCTCCTATCTCTCCGGGCAGTTGGGAGATGCTGTTTTCCTCTCTCAAAGCCCCTGATTATGCATTATCTGTTCTGGAGTTTGTGTCCATTCCCCAAGTAAGAACCAAGATAAGATATGATTATCATCAGAATATCTTGAAGCCTCAGGCTCCACAGATGAACACTCATGGCAAAACAGGTGACTGTCTATTAATTTCCATTTCATACACTTTTTCTTCTTTGAAATTACTAAGTGTAGTTGCCCTGATGCTAAAAGCCATCATATTCAGAAGCCCTGTGGAATGTATGTCACACAGAAACAGTCATAACAGTGTCCACTAAGCCAATTCTTCTGTAAAACAAAATACAAGAATAGGGCAAAGACATAGTGTTGCTTCATTAGCATTGCCTGGATTTTTGGAAAGTGGGACTCCTGAGCCAGAGATTTTGTTTGGAAGCCTGTCAAGCACTTTATTTGAATTTGAAAAAATAATCTTTTCTGATTTCCCTGTGATGCTTATCTTACGTCTGCATCATACAGTTCCTCAACTGACTCACTTTCTTTAACCTGAAGAGATGGCATTTTCTAGAGTCCACTCCTCCCTGTTAGGGTGGATCAGAGAAATGTCACAGGCAAGAGAGTTTTTGCCTGTTTTAAGTTCATACCAGGAAGAAAACTCTTGCAGATAATTCTCTTCATTTGTACACCCAGAAGTCTTTCACACATACAGGGTTACTAGACTGCACACATACACTCCAGAGTAAATTCTTGTAAGGAGTAGGCTTGTTGGTGTCACCAAATAATCCTTTTTGAGCTATGGCTGACAAATGCCAGGAACCATCTGTCTCAATGGTTCCTTAAGGTGAACCAAGAAGCTGACCCAATTCCACTACTCTGACATTCCTTTTTAGTTCTAATTTTCAAGATGAGCACAAAAATGCTGCATCCGGTGGCACATATAAAGAAGAAAAGCACTCAAAATCCACCTCTGCTTTGGAGAGTTTTCGTAGAGAAAACCAGAACACCTGAGTTCATCTGATTTCATGCACTGGTTTCTGACTGCTGCTGCCTGCAGGGCAGGGAGAGATGATATTGCAATGGGGATCTGCTGCAGGCCCAGCTGACCAAGAAGACAGACTGGATGAGTCACACCATAGACAGATAGGAGCAGCCTTGTGTTCATAAACCTTGGTCCTCATGGGGGGCTTCAACCACCTCGATATCTGTTGGAGGGACAACACAAGCAGTCGAGGAGGTTCCTGGGATGTGTTGGTGATAACTTTCTTCTCTAAGTGATAGAGAAGCCAACGAGGAGAGATGTTATGCTGGACCTTGTTCTCACTAGCAAGGAGGGCCTGGAGAGGAATGTGAAGCCCAAGGGCAACCTGGGCTGCAGTGACAGCAAAATTGGTGGAGTTTGAGACCCTTAGGGCAGCAAAAGGAGGGAACACAGCAGGCTTACTACCCTGGGCTTCACGAGAGCCAACTTTGGTTCTTCAGTATCTGCTTGGTCAAGTAACATGCAGTAAAGCACTAGAGACCCCAAGAAAGCTGATCGATATTCAAGGATCTCCCTGTCAAAGAGGATCATCAACAAAGAGGAAGTCAGGCAAAAACGTCAGGAGGCCTGCCTGGATGAGTGAGGAACCCCTGGAGTTCAAAGTCAAACACGAGAAAAAGACACACAGAGGGTGGGAGCAAGGACAGGTAGCCTGGGAGGAGTGCAGAGAGGTTGTCTGACCAGTCAGAAATCAGGTCAGGAATGCTAAACCCATGATATGATTGAATCTGGTCAGGGATGTAAAGGGCAACAAGAAAAGTTTCCATAGGTGCACTGGTGACTAAGAGAAGCCTCAGAAAAATGTGGGCCCTCTCCAGAAGCAAATTTGAAATGTGGCTACCTGGATCATGGAAAAGACTGAGGTGCTCAGAACTTGAAGGTGCATAAGTCTATGTGTTCTAATGAGATGTATCTGTGAGTCCTAAGGGAACTTTTGGACAAAGTGGTTAAGCCACTATCAATCATATTTGAGAACTCATGCCAGTTTGGTGAAATTCCCACTGATTGGAAAAGGGGAAATATAACCCTTATCTTAAAAAAGAGAAAAAAAGGAAGACCTGGGGAACTACAGGTTAGTCAATATGAGCTCAGTGCCTGGCAGCAAATTATGGATTTGGAGAAAATGATGAATTATAGAGCAAATCCTCCTGGAAACTATGCCAAGACACATGGAAAGTAAAAAGGTGATTGGTGACAACATGTCTTCATTAAGTGTAAATCAAGCCTGACAAATTTAGTGGCCTTCTATGGTGGGTTTGCTGAGGTAGTGGATGAGAAAAGAGTGACTGATGTCATCTACCTGGATTTTGCAAAATGTTTGGCACTGTCCCACACAACATCCTTGTTTCTAAACTGGAGATTTGATGGGTGGAGCACTGGATAGATAAGGAATTGGCTAGATGGTTGCACACAAAGAGGTGCAGTCAACAACTCAATGCCCAAGTGGAGACCAGTGACAAGTGTTGTCCCTCAGGGCTTGGTACTGAGAGCAGGGCTGTTTAATATCTTTGTTGGTGACATGAACAGTGTGATGCTCTCATCAAGTCTGCTGATGACACCAAGCTGTGTGGTGCAGTCAACATGCTGAAGTGAAAGGATGCCATTGAGAGGGACCTGGACAGGCTTGAGAGCTGGGTCTGTGCAACCTCATGAAGTTCTGCCAGGCCAAGTGCAAGGTCCTGCACCTGAGTTGGGGCAATCCCAAGCACTGCAGACTGGCAGTGAGAGAATGGATTGAGAGTAGCCTTGAGGAGAAAGGCTTGGGGGTGTTGGTGGATGCAGCATGACCTAGCAATGCACACTTACAGCCCAGAAAGCCAACCGCATCCTGAGCTGCATCAAGATAGATTCAGGGAGGAGATTCTCCCTCTCTACTCTGTCCTTGTGAGACCCAACCTGCAGTGCTGTGTTCAGCTCTGGGAAGGCTTTGCTCCTCTGAGCCCCCAGTGAAATGTTCCCCCATGATGGGCCTTGAATGTTGGGGATCACTGTCTCTCCTCAGACACAATGTGGATCACTCCACTGGGAGTGCTGAGACAATTCTGAATCACTGGCTTTTATCTGATGTGCAGAAGAAAGAAAGAAATCAGTTTTAAGAAGAAAACAGCTGATGGTGTTTGTTCCTAAAAGGGCTTTGCTTCTACTCTGGAGGGAACTCCTTGCAGCTTGTATTGCCAGGGCAATTTCAGGTAACAGTTCAGTGCTCTGTGTGTCCCAAGTCATTTTCAAACTCTCGTTAACTTTAATGGTTACAGGAGCTTGGCTCCCACCAGATGCTGCAGGGTTTCTCCATGAGCTGGTAAAACAAACAGAACAGCAGGTTCCCTGACAGGCTGAGGAAGCTTGCATGTGCTGGATGCACATTTCCAGGATACCTAGCATTTGCTAACTTTCAGAGGCCGGATTTAATCTCGTCTAGCACTGTGCAAACTGTGTTTCCATCTCTTTAAAACTGAAGTATGGAACTCCTGCTTTGTTTCTTGAACAGAAGACTATTCCCTAAAAGAGACTTTAGTAGCTACAATATCTGTATATGTCCTTTTTCATGACTTTTATATCTACCAACACAGGCATCTTTTTTGCTGTTTTGATTCCCCTATGATTCTGTCTTGCATTTGTCACATACTGTTCACTCCAGCTATCTCTGGTCAAATTATACAGAGCACTTGATGTGAAACCAGGCAGTGAATATAATAAATAACCAAATTTTTTTAATTTTTCTTTTTTTAGCTGGTGGGAAGTGTCTCTCTTGGAGGCACCACAACACCTGTCAGTAATTTTCCCCTCAAATGTGTGGCATGTAAATACTGACATTTAGGATTTCTAAATCCTTAAATGTCACAAGTCATAAAATTATGCAGGTTGGAAGGACCTGCAGCAGTTTCATCTGCCTCCCCCTCCTCAATTCTAATCCAGCTAAACCAGAATGCTGTACACGGTGCTATTTCTTAATAGTTATTTTTTTAATAGCTCCAAGAATGGAGAACCTGTGACATCCCCAAGACCTTGCTATAGTAGGGGTCTTCTTCTCTGGGGAAAAAAATTATTCCCAAGTTCTCGTGGTAGTGTCCTGTGTTGCATCTTGTGGCTGATGGCTCTCATCCTTTCGCTGTGCATCTCTGAGAAGACCCTGTCTCTGTCTTTACCCTCCCCTCCGATGGGGCTGATGAAGACAGCACCTTTTAACCTTCTCTTCTTGATCCTGCCTTGAAAATCATTACCTGTCATAAAGGAATACAAGTTATATGGTTTTAATATTTTTGGGTGTTGATCTGGAAGGGATCAAGTTTTCAGGCTTTTATGCACAACCACAAAGGCTGCTGTTCTCTTTTTGTCTGACCTGCTCATTGTTTATATTGAGCCGTGGTTCTCTGCTTTTTATTTATTTAAAGAAGCTGAAACTGCAAATGAGACAAGTTTTTAAAAGAAAGGAAAGAAAATCATGACAATTGCCAGAATTATAAATGCAGTTTTAATTTAAAGTGCTTTTGCGGGCACATAAAAAACCCTTTAGTATGTAGGACCGCTCCAGGACTTGTGAAATAGTTTGCAGCTTCCCTCAAGGAAAGAAAAAGAGATTCACAAATTCAAAAGAGTGGTGTTGACAAATGACTGGAAATAAGCATTTTCCAGCAGCACTGAAAAAACATATACCTTTATACTTAAAAATATACTTTCGGTTCCTTATTTCTTGCTTTGAAGATGCAAACCTTCAAGAGACTCAGAGAAAGATAGAGTGGCAAACTAACCCAAGACTGGGGAAGAGAGGCTTTTATAAGCCTTGTATTTGAGAAGTTACAGTTTTAACCTGTAAACAAATGTTTCAAGAAATAAAGACTAAATAAAAGAAGTAGTGACACTGAAAAATGTTGGATGGTTCAAATACTTTAATAAGGAAGCAAGGGCAAGGCAGGAAAAGAAAAGGGGAAACAATCTGTGAAGTATGAATGTTAAAATAATACGCAAGCAGAGAAAGTGTTGTGCAAAGAGAAGTAAGGAACAGGCTAAACAGAGGTTGGAGATCAAAAGGACTTTAGAAATAGAGGCAGAAAAGTTCTGAGAAAAACTTCGTAAACGATAACACCTAGAAGTGGTTTCGTAGAAAAACTGGAAAAAAAGTGAAAGCCTGGGTATGTAGCATGATGCTTTTTAATACATTTGAGAAGGCTGTTTTGGAAAAGCAAGAGAAATAGCACTGAATAAAGGGTAGTTCTGTATATAACGTGACCTTCAGCAAAACAATAGGCCACTCACCTCACTTCCCTCTCATTGGGAGGATCTGTGTGCTCCTGTTACGTGCAAAACAAAAAGAGAACAAGATCTCATGGTGAAATTGCCTCGCTTTTTTTTTTTTTTCTGGTTTTCTGAGCAGTTCTGTAGAGTCTTAAAGTGTTTGTGCTGTTGATGATTTTTAGTAAACAGTTATTGCAAGCAGATAAAAGTACCAATAAACATACAAAGGCCCAAAGCGACTGGAGTCTTTCGTGGAAGTAACTCAAGAGCAGGAACGTAACACTTCAAAATACATCAGAATTTGGAGCTGTGGCCTTAAATTTTGCTTTGCTGATTCATTTGTATAAATGGATAAAAGCATCTGTCAGCAATAACTTGGCATTAATTGTTCTTTAATTAGTGTAATGCTCATGTGCGCATTCCAATGCTTTCTCAATTGAAAACTTAATTCTGCATGTCCTTTCTGAAAAATCCTAAGATTAGTACGATTGTTCTTTCATAGAATTATAGAACCATAGAATGGTTTGGGTTGGAAGGGACCTTAAAGATCATCAACTTCCAACCTCAACACCATGGGCAGGTAACTTTTCAATAGACAAGCTTTGTCAGGGCCCCATCCAACCTGGCCTTGAACACTTCCAGGGATGGGTCATCCACAGCTTCTCTGGGCAACCTGTTCCAATGCCTCACCCCTCTCACAGAAAAAGGAATTATTTCCTAATATCTAATCTAAACCTTACTCTCTTTCACTTTTTTCATCCATCTTCATTGTTAAGTAGTATGCATGTCCCAGTCAGATTCTGTGAGAACAAGTCAGGAAGGGAGATCATTTAAAGAGAAATAGGAACTCAGTAAAAACAGTGCTGGTTTATAGCATGTTATTTAGACTCACTTACTGTTGCCGTAGGGGTCAGGCTGGGACTTTTGACTGAAGGACAGATGCCAAACTTCTTTCTTCCTCACTGCTGTAACCTCCTGCTGCTTAGATGGCTTGTGCCTGTAGTGCTCGTGGATTCGCTGCTTGTACTGTAGCAGCAGCACAGAAACTTTATTTATTAAAGACTCCATGAACCCTTCAGATTCCATGAGCTGCTCGCAGTATAGCACAGACATACCTGAGGGTCCTCCATCAACACTCCAGAGAAAGCAGTAAGAGCCAAAAAGAGGAGAACTAGTTTGGAAACGTAGTAGGCATGACCTCAAACATCAAAATACGTGGACTCAAGTGCTTTCAGACTGAGAGACTGTCAGTCCACTTTGGTGCCTCGCTTACAGAGCAGCACATCTGTGATGAGGAACATCAGAGCAGTCTGATGCCTGTACCTCTGCACCTTCTGTGGCAGGGCCTGTTCCTTCCACAGCAAATTCATAAGTGCAGTCTGCAAGGAGACACAGGTCAGGGTAACAACACAGCTCTTGGTGACCTTAATGCCAGAGAAGATTTGGACTGCACTTTTATGGGGGAAAGTTATTTGTAATGAGAAAAGCCGCCAAGCTTTTTTTTTTTCTGTTGCGTCCAATGCCTGTTAAAGAACAGGACAGAGGGTCTCACATGCTCATGTTTGACATTCAGGCCTTATCATATGTATCTGTCCTTAAAGAAATGCTGAGAGATATACTCAGGCTTGACAGCCTGATTTGCAAGGATCTTACGTGGCAGTGAAGTCCTGCATATACCTGGTGCAATAGCATCACCAGTTCTGCAGTTTGCATGTCCTCCACCGTCTTTGATGATCCTCGGTTAAAGGAATTTTTGGTAGGTTGACAGACAAAGCAAATGAGATTCCTTGGAAGGACTCTTGGCAACCATCTTCATTTCTGCTGGGACATGTGTTTGCATGCATGAGAGAGAGTGTGTGTTGGAGGGGGGAGGAATTTACAGTAAGACATTGTGTTAAATAACAGTGGATGATGTCTGCAGGTCTGTTCAGTGAGTTTATCTAAATATTCCCTTTTCTCTCTCTCTCTTTTTTTTTTTTTTTCCCCCCTTTCCCTTCCTTCTTTCTCTTCTCCCATTTACTGCCAGGAAGGGCCACCTCTGAAGGGCCAGTTCAGTACAGCCTGGCACCAACACAGACGGACATCAACAACAGTTCCAACTGTGAGTCAATTTGAAATTCAGGGACTCCTTGAAACGGTATTGGTTTGTGTGCATGTAGAAGTTGCAAGACCCCTGCAGATGGCTTCCAGAACAGGGAGAGGGTAAATTTGTTACTCCCAGCTCCCTCTGGTTGGAGCAGCCTGCAAGTTTTTGATGTCTCATTAAAAGCATTAGGTAAATGTAGCTTTTCCTGAAATATACAAGGATTCTGATGTGTGAGGGCCAGTGCCAGGGCATTTTACCAGCAGAATAGACTTTTGTAACTGTATGCTTTTCAGAGAAAGCTGTCCTCCAAGAAAGCTTAAAACACTTCGTCTGACTACAGAAGAAGAGGCTGAAGCCACACACAGAAAAGGATCTTCACTGAATTGTTATTTTCACAGCTGGAGACAGGAGCTGCCAGTCTCAGATATGTGTAGGAGCACTGGTCTGTGTTGGAATGGGTGAAGAGACCTTGCTTTCAGTTTTGAGGTAGTTTAGCTGCTATCACTTAGATTCTCTGGTGCTCCCTGGAGCATCTGGAGGGGGAAGACAAGCCCTTGCAAGGTATAACATGCTCGTTCTCTCTCGTTATGTATGCACACCATGTTACCTGACACTTGTGATCCCAGTCTTCAGTGGCCCCTTCTACTTACATGTATGTTGGGTGGAGAGAGTCTTTTTGGGGCTGTAGGAGGGAAAAAAATTCGTTACACAGAGTAAATCTGCTCCTCACTGCTTCTAAAAGGCACTCCTATCATGTGTTTTTCTCTTGGTGACTCTCCTGGGACCAAAAAGCTTTGGCCCAGTATCACAGAAAAGGTAGCTGGGGAAAGGAATAGTGGGTTAAAGGAAGAGTAGGCAAGTGGATGAGCTGGAGAATTCAGAGGCAAATACAGAGGACAGCAGAAGGGGAAAAAAAAAAAAAAAAAAAAAAGGAAAAAGCTTCCACTCACTTCAGACAGGAAGATAATTTATACCCTGTGCTGTTAGGGACTGAGAGAGCAGACCCTGTCTATCACTGGATCAAGACTGACCACCAGAGCTATATAATGGGTAGTATCTCATTCATGGAAAGGTAGTATAAAGCAATCACAAACTAATGCACAGTGATGGGATTAACCCTGTTTTTCCTAGGTGCATTGTCCTCAGTATATGGCCAACATTTTCCCTGATTCAACTAAAAATGGTATCTTTGGTATATATATATATATAGATACAGTTTTTTATGAATATATTTGAATATATTTATCAAAATCTGCTCAGGAACTGTAAATGTAACTGTAATGTTGTTATCATAAACAATGCTGTAATCTGATTTCATGCTGCACAGTGAAAAATGAGAAATTCACATCACAGACCAATGTCACACTGATCTGTGACTGCCAAGCAAGGAATTGGTTGCTTCTTCTAACCATACTTCTTGGCCTCAAATGCTTGAGTGAATCATGCTGTATTTGTTCCCCCTTTTAGTTTTCTGATGATTTGTTTAACTCCCACAGTTCCTGCAGTCCAGTGGACTCCTCTGTAAGCTATTGTTTGGAAACGTTGATATCCTGGGCAGTGTATCAAACCAGATGGTTGGTCAGCTGGATCAGTCCTGTGAGCAGCTCTGTCAGTAAACACGTGGGCATGGGCCCTGAGATCAGCGGGAGGACTCATTGTTAAATTGCAGCATGCGGTTGAGGGACCTGTGCTTTAATCTGTACCAGGTGGAAGTGATTTAAAAAAGATTTTAAAATCTCCCAGAGATGGAAAGCTGAGCACTGAGAGAATTGCAGGCTCATGCTTTTACTTGTCACGGGATGCCTTTAGCAGTCAGTGAGTGGATATGAGCTAAAACACTAAAACGGGACTACATTTTCACTGGCTCTTACGTGGAAAAAAAAAAAACAAAAACAAAACAACAACCCTATAGTTTGGGAGAGAATGAGTTGCAAAGCAGGTTTGGAGGACTTAAAGCCTCTGTGAAAGTCTCTAAAAGTCTCTGTCTTTTGGTCTAGAGCAGCACTACATTTTTGGCTGTTTTTTTGTTTTCTTAAGTTGTTAGGGCACTCAATCAAACTTCAGGATGGATTGTGATTAGATGTCATTGAACAGTGATTGATTTTGTTAGTCTTTGTTGTAGTTCCTCTCTGAAGAACAGTTTGGGACTGAACTAATTGGGTTTGCAGGGGAAAACTCAGACAAGAGAAACAACAGCACAATAATACCAAGCAGGAGAGATATTGATCAAGGCTATTCAAAATGCTTGACTTATGCACCTCTTTTTTTGTTTTTTTTCTTTCCCCATTCATTTGTATGTAGCCTCTCCCACTGTCCTAGTCAGATGCTGGACCTGCACAGATAAGTGCTTAATTACTGTGGCCGTACAATCCTTGAAGATTCACAAAATCACCTAAAAATGTTGTTAGAACACTGTTGCTATAATTACTATGGATGCCCTCCTTTGATTGACAAGCCATGTACAAACAGGAAGAGAGGACCTATCTAGGTGGACAGAAAAAAGGGCAAGAAAAAGGTAGGGGTCTAAGCCCTATAACAATGTAGAAATCTCTCTCTGAGAGAGGGGAAGTACTGAAAAAGGGGCTGAGAGAGGTTACAATCCCCATTCTTGGACCTGTTCAAAACTTCACTGAACAAGGCTTGGAGCAAGCTTATCAAACCTGGAATCCATGCTTTGAGTAGGGGTTGGACTCCTTGTCCTCCAGAATGGCCTTCCTAAAAACATAATCTAATTCTACTATTTTTGGTAAATTCAGTAGCAAAGTCCTGTGTATCTGAACTACATATAGCCTTTTACTTGGTCTAACACCTAAGCTGCAGAAAATTTTCTTTCTCTTTGGAATTAAGCTGTCTTCTCCAAAACCACGAGATGAATGTTGTCTTCTAGTAGTATGCAGTGGATAGTAGAAGAATGCGATGGCATTTTTTTGTATCAAATTAAAATGAATTCTGCTATATACAGAGAGCAGCTAGGATTTTGGGAAACCAGGGCTGGAAGGTGAGCTGACAACCTTAAAGAGATAAAGAAGTCTTGTTTTCCATAAGACTGAGACTGACTGAACTCGTTAAAGAGATGCAGAAAGACAAAACTGTCCTTTCACAGATGCCCTGGGGAACAGGGCTAGAGGAGTCTCACTCTGACAGCGCTATTCCTGTTGTGTAGCTAAATTTTATGGGTCAGGTCCTGATGCTGTCAATCCACCTAAGTTTGCACCACTGTTTAGAAAGGAAGTAGATATTCTCCAGGGGCAAAATGCCAGTGACTCTGATGTGACTTTGTGATAAAGCCCTGGGCTCCTTCAGTGGGAAGAAAGTATTGTTGCATTACTTAATGACTTACGATATCACATCCATTACGCTTTCTGTGTGTGTTTTCAAACCCTGAGTCCCCATTTGGTTTTGATGGACACCAGATTTTTTTCCTGAATTTTTTTTGACCTTTTTTTTTTTTTTTTTTTTTTTTTTGTAATGATGGTAATCTGAACTGAGAAGTCATTATAAATTCCTGCTGTGCATTCTGAGTGCTTAAGTATTACCTCAGGCAGGATCCATGGGAGGAGGTAATAGCAGATGTGCTCTTATACCAACTGACATAGATGTGAAAAACTGGGTTTTTCTATACACTAGTCACTGTTCATATCTGAAACAGAAGTAAGAAATTTCAAGCTACCATGTTGCATTATGGGTTTCTTGGTTCTTGTATATTGCTTTTTAAAATTCCTATTCAGAATCCACTGAGGCCATTTGGGTGTCTGATGTTTATTTTAGTGAGTTTGGGAACAATTATTATAGCAGCAAGATTGATGAATAATTAAATTTATAATTTTTTTTCTTGCTATCTATGACATTATTATTGGCCATTCACTAGAAACTAAACTATCTGCCTCCCTCAGATATGCCAACTTGTTTCTGCAGTCTGCTAATGACAGCTAGTTCTGCTGGCAGAGTTCATAGGGAAAATTTAGCAAGTGAATCTGTATTACCAACAACACTGCTGCTGATTCTGTCATTACAAGAGTTAAACCCTTATCCCTTCTGTGCTCTGACTTATACACTGTGATGCCTTGATTTTGTTCACCTCCCAATCGTGTCTGTCACAATACAAATTGGATGGAAAATCTTCCACAGGAGCACCCTGCCCACGATTTTACCGTTAGCAGGAAATAATTGTGCAGTTCCTTCTGTGGAAACGTTTCATTTCATCACAGTTGCCAGTTTCAAATGATTGGTTTTGCTCCAGTTAATGGGTGCTGCAACAGAAACGCCATCCTGGCGCAAGTCGCAGTGCCGAGACCTGTGGGCAGCAGGAAAACGGCAGCTACTGAGGGAGAGGGTCTACGGGTCTCACTCTGAGAGCAGCTTTTAGGGGCAGTGGGGGGCCTGGACACCATGTGTTTGAAGTTGCAGGCTCATGAAGCACACAGGGTTTTGAGAACCCCCAGTAACTTTGGTGTGAATTTGGGAGAGGAGCTCCTCCGGAGGTGATGACGTGTGCCAGTGCTGGAATAGGGTCCTCAGGTTCCTTATCTATGGTACTGAAACAACATGTGAAGAGACCTGCTTTTCCAGGTGAGTGGGACAGGCAGAAGTGATGTCAGAAATCAGACAAAAGCACATGCCAGCACTTAGGAGGAGACTGGCAAGTCAGGAGAGTCTCAGCAGTGCCAGTAACACTGCAGAGTGACCCCCAGCAACACGTGTCTATTGCCCAAGATGCAGGGGGCAGGGGAGCAGCACTCATTGAGTTCAGAAAGAGCAGAACTTGATCTTTAAATACTTCAAGGTGTTAAAGCTGTGAAACAGGTGTGAAACCCAACAGGGCTGTGTAAAAGAAAAAAGCATCCAACTATTTATATTTATATATATATATATGTAGCATCATGTACTTCATAGATACTCTGGATCTGCTTCACGGGGGCCTTCAGACAATAAGATCTGAATTAATTTTTGAAATGCATTTATTACACAGATTTAGATACTGGTGTGGGCACTTTTACTCAGAATTAAGCTAAACTAAAATAAAGAGTTAAATTGAAGAGCAGGGTATAAAAGGCAGTGAAGACAGAAGGAGAATTTTCCTTAATCCAAATTTTATGAAAAGCTCATGGAGATAAATTGCTATAAACAGGTCTTCATCCAGTAAAAGTGAGCATTACCCAGTGATTTCATTCAGGTTCTCAGCAGGGGAGAGATTGGTCCTTAGGAGGTGTTAGCCATGCAGAGTGTGAATGCTCAGGAATTGTCTGGAATATAGGAAAACTGCAGAGGTTTACAGAAGCACCTGGGTTTTTTTAGATCAAACTAAAGCAGCCTCTGACTTTTCCTGCTTTATGGAGAGATTAAATGACTGTATACTTTGAGTGAATGTTCTTGCATCTGACTCTGTTTTGTGACAGGACACACAGGAGGTGATAGAAAATATAAAATCGAGGGATCTAAACTAGGAGGAATAGACATTTCTGCCTCAAAATGTAAGAGTTCAGAGGCAGTGGTAGGAATTAAAGATGACAGTTTCCCAAAAGGTGAAACTGTGGAGCCCACTGCAAAGAGAAGATTTGGAAGCCAAGGGTTTAGTTAAATTCAAAGAAACATTAGTAGCTTACATGAATTACAAGAATAACTAGAGTGATAATAATTAGTTATGATGAAAATTCTGGAAAGGATATTAGATATTGTACTTTGAGTATTATTCTAATCTCTATCAGGATGAGATAAACTAGCTGACAGCCAATTTGCAGTAGACAGAAACTTAACTGAGAAATACCTGGGATTGATCTCTACAAGACATAAGAGTTAGAATATCTTCATCTTCAGTCATATCCAATCTATCACTTGATATATCTTCCTTTTTTGAACTGCTCCTCATTTTGCCTGAGTTAAACCCTTCAGGTGTCCAGCTGCTAATGAGTAATGTATTCTGATCATACTGATTCACAGTGAGTCAGAAAAGCTGAACTTTTTAATGCCACTTGCGAGAGAATTGTGTTGAGTTAACTGTGCTTGGAGCCTGAATGTTGTCACAGATAACAGTTCTGAGGAAACAGGTGAATAGGTTTAACTCCCAGCATAGCATGAGGTCAGTATGTGTAGTTTGAACTGTTCAGTATTGTCATAACAGCAGTGTCCAAGTTTATTAGCAAGGTGAAAAGCAACTTGCAAAATTTGTGCAACTTGTGAAAGCAAGTTGTGGGAGCTGACTGGTGGATTTGTTTTCATAGAATCATAGAATCAACTGGGTTGGAAGAGACCTCCAAGATCATCAAATCCAACCCTTGATCCAATCTCACTGTGGTTACCAGATCATGGCACTCAGTGCCACATCCAGCCTCGTCTTAAAAACCTCCAGGGACGGTGAATCCACCACCTCTCTGGGCAGCCCATCCCAATGCCTGATCACTCTCTCTGTAAAGAACTTCTTTCTAATATCCAACCTAAACCTCCCTTGGCAGAGCTTAAGACCTTGCCCTCTTGTCCTACTGCTGATTGCCTGGGAGAAGAGACCAACCCCCACCTGGCTACGACCTCCTCTCAGGGAGTTGTAGAGAGTGATGAGGTCACCCCTGAGCCTCCTCTTCTCCAGACTAAACAACCCCAGCTCCCTCAGCCTCTCCTCACAGCACTTGTGCTCAAGTCCCTTCACCAGCCTGGTTGCTCTTCTCTGGACCTGCTCCAGCCCCTCCATGTCTTTCCTGAACTGAGGGGCCCAGAACTGGACACAGCACTCCAGGGGTGGCCTCACCAGCGCTGAGTACAGGGGAAGGATCACTGCCCTGGTCCTGCTGCCACACTGTTCCTGATCCAGGCCAGGATGCCATTGGCCTTCTTGGCCCCCAGGGCACACTCTGGCTCATGTTCAGCCTCCTGTCACTCCAAACTCCCAGCTCCCTTCCTGCCTGGCTGCTCTCCAGCCACTCTGTCCCCAGCCTGTAGCTCTCAGGGGGTTGCTGTGGGCAAAGTGCAGGACCCAAAACTCGGCCTTGTTGAACCTCATCCCATTGGAATCAGCCCAACCCTCCAGCCTGTCCAGGTCCCTCTGCAGAGCCCTCCTGCCTTCCAGCAGATTGACACTCCCTCCCAACTTGGTGTCGTCTGCACATTTGCTAATGATGGACTCAATCCCCTCATCTAAATCATTGTTGCCTAAATGGCTGTGGGGAAAAAAAGACTCCAAGCCAAATTAGGTAGGAGATAAGATAAGGATACAAAAGCTTTAGTGAGCCCCCAGGCTTTCTGGAATACCCTCAGCCCGAACTCCCAAAATACAGATGGCCACAGTTTTTATAATGATTTTTGCCCAATCCCCATCCTGTTACCACCCAGTTCTGCCCCCACCACACCTCTTGGCGTTGGATCTGGGGGTGTTTTGGGACCCCCTCTACTTCATCTTCATCTTCCTCAGAGCACGTAATGTCCTTGGAGGCCTTCCAGAATTCTAGGCCTGAAGGTTGTTGAGTCTATGGCTATATCTTGTTCCGTAGGGTTAGGGTGTTCTACAATTCTACCTTGAAAAAGAGACTAAACAGGCTATGGAATTTAGGGAATTGATATGAGAATGGGTAACAGGGGTTTGAGCTGGTGTGTTAAGGGTAAAGGGATAATATGCTACTCTAAAATCTACATTTACTACGTAACTACTTCTAAGGTCTACAAAAATAAAAAAACTAAAACATCAAAACTCCAAGGTATCATCATCAATAAAGATGTTAAACAGGACTGGGCCCAGCACTGATCCCTGGGGACATCCCTGGTGACTGGATCCCAGCTGGATGCAGCCCCGTTCACCAGCACTCTCTGGGCCCGGCCCTCCAACCAGTTCTTATCCTAGCAGAGGGTTTTAAGGATCCTCAGGGTGCAAATAAAATATCTATATTCAGGTCTGATGGGACACATTACGCAACAGACTTTCTCCTCAGTGAAAAACAATCAGTGGATGTCAGGGAACACAATAGGAGAGAAAGCTGCTCTCCCTCCTTCCAGGATCCACAGGGGAAGCAATGTATGTGAAGAGATTTAAAGGAGGAGGAGAAAGATCCAGGAATCACGGTGCAGGACATTTCACATGTACCTTCCACACATCAGCTTAGACAGTCCATGATCATGGACATAGAATCACAGGTCATAGAATGGCCTGGTTTGGAAGGGAACTTAAAGATCATCTCATTCCCACCCCATGCTGTAGACAGACACCTTTCACTAGACTGGGTTGCTCAGAGCTCCATCCAACCTGGCCTTGAACACTTCCAGGGATGGAGCATAAACAACTTCTCTGGGTAACCTTTTCTAAGTCTCACCACCCTCACAGTGAAGAATTTTTTTCCTAATACCTAATCAAAACCTGCTCTCTTTCAACTGGAAGCCATTCTCTTTTGTCCTCTCACTACATAACTTTGTAAAAGGTCTTTCCATCTTTCTTTTAAGTTCCCTTCATGTACTGGAAGGCTGCAATTAAGTCACCCCAAGCCTTTTCCAGGCTGAACAATCTCAGTTCTCTCAGCCTTTCTTCAAGGGAAAGGTGCTCCATCCCTCTCATCATCTTGGTGGCCCTCCTCTGGACTCACTCCAACAGGTTGATATCCCTCCTGTACTGAGCGCCCCAGAGCTGGGTGCAGTGTTACAGGCAGGGTTTCACCAGAGCAGAGCAGAAGCACAGAATCCTCTCCCTTGCCCTGCTGGCCACGCTGCTTTGGATGCAGCCTGGGACACAACTGGCTTTCTGTGAGTGTCGGTGCACATTGCTGGATCATGTCCTCTCATCCACCTTGCGTCTTTCTCTGCTAGGCTGCTCTCGATCTGTTCATCCCCCAGGCTGTATTGATATGGGGGGCTACCCTGACCCAGGTGCAGCACCTTGCACTTGGTCTTGCTAAATCTCACGAGATTCCCATGGCCCCACTTCTTGAGCTTGTCCAGGTCCCTCTGGATGCCATCCCATCCTTCAGGTGTGTCAACTGCACCACTCAGTTTGGTGTCGTATGCAAATTTGCTGAGGATGCACTTGATTCTCTTCAGCTATGTCATTAATGAAGATACTAAGTAACACTGGTTCTTTACAGCACAGACCCTTGAGAGACATCACTTGTCACCTATGTCCATCAGGACTTGGAGATATCGACCCTGTGGATACGACACTGTTCAACTTCTTTCGTATCCATCTAACAGTCCACCTATCAAATCCATCTCTGCAATTTTGATATAAGGATGTTGTGGGGGACCGTGACAAAAGCTTTACAGAAGTCCTGATAAATGACATCACAGAAGGCCACTGGGTTAGTCAAACAGGGCTTGCCCTTGGTGAAGCTGTGCTGGCTGTCTCAGTTCGACTCCCTGTCCCTCAACTACCTTAGCAAGCTTCTAGGAGGATCCTTCTGTGATCTTCCTAGGCACATAAGTGAGACTGACAGGCTGGTAGTTCCCAGGGTGTTCTTTCTACCCCTTTTAAAGATGGGTACAATATTTCCCCTCTTCCAGTGACCTGGACTTCATCTGGCTGCCAAGGCTTTTTCAAATATCGTGGAGACTGGCTTGGCAAGTACATCAGCCAATTCCCTCAGGACTCTGGGGTGCAGGACTTATCTACATTCTGGTTTCTCAGGTGGTCACAAACCTGGTCTTTATTTTCAGTGGGAAGGACCTTGCTCCCCCTCCAGTCCCCATCCTGCTGTCCATCCACTCTAGAGCTGTGGGAAGAGAAGCTGCCAGTGAAGACTGAGGCAAAAAATTTGTGGAGTATGTCAGCCTTTCTCCTCCTCCACTGTTAGCAGTTTTCTGATGTTGTTTCTTGAGGGGGGTACACTTCTTTGACCTTCCTTTTCTGGTTAATGTACCTGTAGAAGCCCTTCCTTTTATTCTTTGAGTCCCTTGCCAGGTTCAGCTCCAGCTTCTCTTTGGCCTTCCGTGCCCCATCCCTACACGACCATACCTCATGGCTATGCTCTTCCTGGGTCACCTGTCCCAGCTTCAACCGCTTGTGCATTTGCTCCTGCCCCTTTTGTTTGAATTTTCCTTGTGAACCGCAAGGCTGAGGATGAGAGACGAAGTTAGTAGTCACTTAAGGGAATGAGTAAGAGACACACCTTACAAGCTAAAAGGCATGTCACACCAAGTGCCTGGGTAAGTGCAGAGGCACTGAAAAGGGAGAAGGATGCTCATGCAAAAGCACCAGAAGTGTGGTCCTATGTTTCTGCCTATGGCCTTGTGTACTTCTGGCTAGCTCTAGGGTCTCCCTTTCCACTGCCTTCAAAAGTGACTGCTCTTACAGGCACTCAGTTCTTCTCTGGACTCAGTGCAGGAGCAATTTCACCCTGAAGAGTTCATACTAGAAGTCAGCAATGGAAAAGCTATCATGCAGTAACCTCATGTCTGAATTCCTCAGCACTCTTACTTCTTTTTATCTAGGAGATACAGAGGTAAGATTGTAATATAGCGAATTCAGAAGTACATTTGAAACACTTCTTATGCATGTATTTTGTTATTTTATGTATTACTGCTCATCATGTAGTAGCTATTTTCATTCCACAGTAATTATGTCCAGATTAAGTACTCTACTTGTTAAACTGAAAAAAATTAACTGGTGATACAATCTTTATGCAACTAATTTACAAGAACTCATGTCATGTCCTCTGAGTGATGTGAATGTCCTATGAGATTCCAACATTGTCAGTAAGCATCTGGTGAAATCATTATATCAGTTCTTGTCCTGGGAGTACTAGAACAAGAATTTAAAATTGCTCTCAGTTTAGCCTACAAAGTTTTAAACTACCTCTCTTTTTTGAAATGGCCAAGTAACTTACTGCAAGGTTTCTCCTTTTTTAAAAAAATTCAACGCTTTCAAGACATTACAGTCCTGAATTATAAAATTGCCTTCTTTCCTTTTTCTTTTTAATAAGACAAATATAATTTCTCTACAGTACATTTCAGCTCTGAAATAATTAAGCATTATAATTACCTCACTTCAGAACAAAGCATTCACCACAACTTTTAAAACAGTCTTGTAGAGGGATAATTCAAAAAAAAGGAAGATTTTTCATCATCCTCTAGTATTTTCACATGCAATTTGTACTTACATGAGGAAGAACTTCAAAATGTCAGAAGAAACCACAGTTCAGAAGCCCCCTCTGTTCTACTTGCTGCAGCTTTCCTTCTACCCTTGCACTAGGCAGGTGTAGCCCACTTAAATATAACTTGGGTGTGGCAGTTTTCAGAGGATCAGAGAAAGAAGGAATAGGGAAAAGCCAGAAGAACATTGTGGCTGAGATGAGCAGCTAATTACTGCAGCTTTTAATTAATTAAAAGCCAGCAGCTGATTTTCTGCTTAGGTATAGCAATTTCTTTACTCAGTTGAAAGGTGCAGCACTTTCCTGAGTTATCACACCTGAATCCTTAATTGGAAAGAGCACAAAAACTCACAAGAACTGTGAGGCACATGTGAATAGCATTCAGCAGTTGTTCAAATAGCAGATAGTCAGGGTCCAGTAGGCAATGTGGGCTTAAGAGAGAAGGAAGTCACAATGCAGCTCCTTCTGTTGTGCTGACTAAGCCTACAGAAATGCAGGGGGAACTGTGTGTGTTTGCTGCTGGCTGCAGACAGACTTCCTGTGCCATCCCATTGACGTAGACAAGGTGCTGATTTCCTCTCAGAGTCGTAAATCAGGACTAAGTCCATAGGGCCTGTGAGGGCAAAAATGGTGTGCAAGTGACAAAATGATGTCTAGTGGGGCTGTGGTGCCATAAATGCAGGAGGGAGAAACGAAAAAAAGATTGCCACTCACAGTTTCTCCTGAAGCTGCTCCAATGACTTTGACCACTTATGGATTTCCAGTATGCAGAATTAATTTTTTTCTTTCTTTCCTCGTGATTTTGAGTTAAAACCTTTGTGGTTTCCTTCTCCCTTGCTGAAGTTTTTACAAAGGTATTCTTGCCATTGTTCTCCAAGGGGAACGATAGCACAGGGCTGTTGGCACAGTCATGAATGAACAACAAAATGAACAACAGAATGAACAACAGAATGAACAACAAGGTTTAGGTTGCGTTATCTCCAAATTAAGTCAGCTGTGGTCTCTGTATGCACAGTCAACCCCCCCATCCTAGAGTCCTCTGTGGGATGGCTGAGCTGGATGGCTAGCCCCAGTTACACCATAATTTTTGCAAGGATGTCTTACTGGTCCTGCCTGTCTCTGTTAGTGGCCTCCCCTCTGAATCACATCAAGAGATCCCCAGGTGATGTAGCAAAAAGAGAAGTGGGAAAGAGGTGGAGAAGCCTTTCATATGAAGGTCTCAGTGTGTTGCTGAAGTAGACTGGGCCCTTCACAAGCACTGTGTGTGGACAGGTAAGATGTTCAGATGGCCTTCAAGCTGTTGCCTCCAACGTCTGAAGTTATACAATTACACTTGCCCAGTGCCTTCAAATTCTATCTCAGCATAATGAGTCTGCATTTTTTTTTGCTCCATATCTTTGCATTCATCTAAAGCCATCTAAAATCTGGGAGGTCAGTGCCTGCCCTACTCCCAGGCATGCTTCCCTAAAACCTTAATTCATATCTTCCTTTTCCTGAAACTGCAAGAACTGATTGAAAAACTAGACAAAGCCCTCCCTTTGCAGAAGTAGTTTTCAGGTGAATCAGTGGATCCACAGCAAAAGAAAGAGACTTGTCTGAGTCTTATTACTGTCTTTGTTCAGAAAAAGGCTGATATTTCAGCTGAACCCTTGCTAGACTTCAAAGTCTAAACCAGAATGATGTTAACAAGGCTGGAGTAAAGGGAAAGACTTCTACACATGGACAATCTATCTGTGAAATGCAACAGCACAAAAAAAATATTTTTTATTGATTTGCCCACAATTCTGGCGGGATGGCAGGAACAGTTCAGTTCACCCTGGGCATTACTGTGAGGCTGGTGAGTCACTGGAAGAGGCTGCCCAGAAAAGCTGTGGATGCCCCATTCCTAGAAGAGTTAAAGGCCAGGTTGGATGGGGCTTTGAGCAACCTCATACAGTGGTAGGTGTCCCTGCCCATGGAAGGGAGATTGAAATGAGAGGATCCTTAAGGTCCCTGCCAACCCAAACTATTCTATGATTCTATTACTGGAACATGTCAACACATGGGAGATACTCAACCCTTATGCTTGGTGAGGTTTCATAGGACTGTGTTCCCAGTAGAGTGACCCTAATTCTCTTCCCATTGCTTGTGCCTTTTGCCAAAAAAGTACTTACTGATGTGGCTTCTGCAAAATAGCTGTTCTCAGGAGTGCAAGCAGATTTCTCTTGTCATGGATGCCTGAAGGACCTCTGCCTTCCCGTCACTCTCTTCAAAATGTAATATCTGCCCCTGCAAAGCACAAGGAAGATGAATCTCCAACTGGATGTTGGAGATTCAGATGAATTCTCTGATGCATGTGGTCTTTTGATGGAGGCTGGGTATGGAACTGTCAAGGACCACTTTTTTCCAAGGGAATTTCAACTGTGTGAAAAGCTCCCCTGTCCCAGGGGTTAAGGCTAGGGTTGGATGTGCAACTGGATCTAGGCTTTACTAACAGGGAAGACTCACTGCATTCTGAAAGAATCATAGAATCATAGCATTCTTAAGGTTGGAAAATACCTTTAAAATCATCAAGTCTTGCTGTCAAGCTAGCATGACCACCATGCTCACCATTAAACTGTGCTCCCAAGTGCCATGTCCACACATTTTTGAACACTTCCAGAGATGGTTACTCCATCACTTCCTTGGACAGTCTGTTCCAATTTTTACAACCCTTTCCTGTGACAACAACGTTCCTGATGTCTATTCTAAGCCTCCCCTGGCACAACTTGAGGCTATTTCTTCTTGTACTGTCACTTGTTTCCTAGGAGTAGAAACTGATCTGTACCTCACTACAACCTCCTTTCAGGCAGTTATAGAGAGTGATAAGGTCTCCCCTGAGCCTTCTTTTCTCCAGGCTAAATACCCCCAGCTCCCTCAAGTTCTCCTCCTATGAGCTGTGCCCCTTCATCAGCTTCGTTGCCCTTCTCTGGGCACACTCTGGAGACTGGAGGCCGACTACAACTCAGGCTATAGCTACAGGAACAAACTGCCACAATAATCCAGGATATAGCTTTATAGAGCGTCAAGAACTCAATTTAAAATGAGTGCAGCATGTTCTGCCACCGTGTCACCAGCATGATGCAGCTCCCTCCCTATGGAACTGCATCTTGCTCAGAGTAAGTGGACAAGTCAAGTTTTACCAGGTTTCTGTCATGTTTTAAG
Organism: Myiozetetes cayanensis; assembly: GCF_022539395.1. Classification (NCBI taxonomy): domain Eukaryota; kingdom Metazoa; phylum Chordata; class Aves; order Passeriformes; family Tyrannidae; genus Myiozetetes; species Myiozetetes cayanensis. The sequence continues at coordinate 5,460,642 of NW_026087631.1, forward strand.
CCTGTTGGCCTGAGGTGAGGAGTCAAGCCCCAAAATCCTTTCTGTCCTCTTTCCAGTGAATGCACAATGGTTTCTGTTTTCCTTGCAGAGAAATAAATTACTTGTCTTCTTGCTAATCTCATTTGCATTTGGTTTCATTTCCCTCTTTGAACTGAAGGCTACCAGCATGTTCATGCCCAGCAGGCATCAGTTTGCATCTGTTCTTAAATTCAAAGCACATAGCTGTGCCCTCAGTTTCCATTCTTTGGAATCCTGAATGTACCATGATTAAAATAGACTGCAAACAGATGCTTGATGATAAAGAGGTCCCGTTTGCTTGTACTAATTGCAGTTTGTGCTGCGAGGATTTTGTCACTGTCTAATGGCTAGTCTTTGCAAGACTTCAGTGAATCTCCTAGGCTTGAGGTTCTGGCATAACCATGATAGCCTGTGGGTTTGGCAGGTGGAATTTTTGCATTCAAACCTCATTGAGCAGCCCACAACTGCCCAGCTACAGAATCACAGAACTGCAGGATGGGTCAGGTTGGAAGGGACCACGGTGGGTCATTTGGTCCAGCTTCCCTGCTCAGGGAGGGTCACCCTAGAGCACATGGCACAGGATTGCATCCAGACGGTTCTTGAACATCTCCAGTGAGGGAGACTCCACAACCTCTCTGGGCAGCCTATTCCAGTACTCAGTTACCTGCACAGTAAATAAGTTCTTCCTCATCTTCAGGTGGAACTTCCTATACATCAGTTTACCATTTCCTCTTGTACTACTGCTTGGCACTACCAAGAAGAGCCTCCTGACACCCTCCCTTCAGATCCCTATGTACATCGATAAGGTCTTCTCTCAGTCACCTCTTCTTGAGGCTGAACAGGCCCAGCTCCCTCAGCCCTTCCTCAGAAAAGAGAGGCTCCAGCCCCCTCACCACCTTCATAGCCCACCTTTGGACCCACTCCAGGACTCTCTTGTCCTGAGGATTCCAGGACTGGGCACAGCGATCCAGATGTGCCTCACTAGGGCTGAGTAGAAGGGCAGCATCAACTCCCTCAACCTGCTGGCAACACTTTTCCTAGTGCATCCCAGGATGGCATTGCCCTTCTCATCCACAGGGGCACAGTGCTGGCTCATGGACAGCTTGTTGTCATCCACCAGGACACCCAGGTCCTACTCCACAGAGCTGCTTTCCAGCAGGTCAGGTCCCAGCCTGTGTGGATGCCTGGGGTTGTTCCTCCCCATCTGCATTTGCCATGGAACTGACAGCCAAATACATACCCTGTCACACCCTCACACTGCAAATTTGACCACTGGGGACATCCCTCTTCCAGAGGGCATGAAAAGAACAGCAAAATTTGTTGTGTCTACCCTGCACTGCTTGTGCACTGGAAAATTTGTCCTTTGGCTTCTGGATCGGGAAAACCTTCCATAGGTTTAGAAAAGAATTCTTCAATTTTCTTTGTTTTGTACCAATTGAACTTCACCGAGCAAAGGCCAGTAAAGGTTGGTGCAGCAAAACAAACTGATCTTTACAAAGAGGTGACTTAAAATCTCGTCTGACAGCAGGCAAGAGCAGGTCACAGAATATGAAAAGAAAAGGCAGAGATGACCCAGACTGAATCAGAAAGCATGTGTCTAAAATAGTTTTTTGATGTCTTTGTCCGTGTTATCAGCTGTCTACATGGGTCCATAATGAGTTTGGTGACTCTGACTCAAGAGAACAAAGGGATTAGTGTCTCTCTTCCTGCAGTCAAAGTTCTGCCTTATGTCCTCAATGTGCAGTTCTGGGCACAAACCAAAACAGCCCTGTTGTCCACTCGCTCTTACACCGTTGTACTTCATTGAGTGACTCCCTCCACATCAGCCTGAGGCTGCTGCAAAGTGCCCTTACAAATTCTGAGATGCATGTGCAGGTCTGAAGGTGCTTTGCCAACCCCCTGGCTCAGCAAACAAGGCAGAACTGCAGCACCTCCCCTCCCTCCTGCTGTGGCTGCACCAGAGGCACCCACATCTACGTGTTGTTTTCCTGACTTCTCTGTTAAACCCTTGAATCCTGTATCAAGAGTAAAAGTTAGCTGCAGGCACAGCTGAAGCTGGCCAGACATGTGTTTGTAACAAACACATCTGGGGAGTTTTTTTCAGTGATTCTGTATGGAATTGCACTCTGAGAACATGTTTGTTGCTACCGTTACGTTATGTTTTTGTGAAGTCAGTGTTTCTGTGAAAATAAACAGAAATGGCAACATGATAGAGGGGAGAAAGGTAAGGACAGTGGTAAAAACCTTGGTACCTACTTTCAGGGATTTGCATATTACTGAAGATGTAAAAGGTGGGCAGCAGGGAAGCTGCATGGAGCAAGGGCAGGTGGTATGATGATTGTAGTTTTTAGGTCTCTTGAGCTTTGTATGTTTGGGTCAGAAGTGAGCAGTTTCAGGGTGTATAGGGCTGTGTTTAAACATGTTTCATGGTAGCAGGCATTCTCTGCCTGGTGAGAACATTTGCATGTCGTTCTGACACAGTCCGTCTCTCTTCCCAGGTTGAGCTTGTGATAAATACCCCTGTGCCATATAAACCACCTTAGCAAGTTACTTTGACTGCTCCTAAATCATGCCAGGTCTGGTATTCTTTGTCTGTGCTTCATAGCTGGAAGTTGAAAAAACATGCAACTTTTTCTTGAACGAGATAAAGCTGTGAACTTTTTTTTGAAGTATTTTTTACTTTGCAGAATGGTCCTTCGGGAGAGACCTTGAGTTTCTATAAGGACTTTAATAATTCAATATTATTTATTTAGCTGAATAACTTTGCTGGATTTGGCTGCTTTATTAATTTATTACCGTCATTATCACAAAGTATCTTCATTTGGCCTAGATGTTCACTGTAGCTTCTTTCCCACTGAAATATTCTATTCTAATCTAGCCTAGCCTGGTCTAGTCTAGTCTCTGAATAAACTATAATCCAGGTAGCTATACCTTTGAATTTAACAATGTAACCTCCTTCCTAGAAGTCTAAATTGAAATTGTAGCAACCTCATATTTCTGAAGTGTTTTGTAAAAATTGAGAGCAATGTGCTATCAAAATTATCATATAGGAGGTAAAAAGTGGTGTTTTTTTCAATCACTGTTCTTTTTTATTTAAAGATTATTATTTTTTGGCGTCTTCACAGTTCCCATAAATTACCATGTTCTTTTTGAGCAGAATGGAGTTAAAGGGTGAGTATCATAGTCAAAAGGACTCTCAAAAAGACAGGAGGACTCTCAGCATATAGCAATTGCTTTCACATCAGTAAACCCTGCCCTGAAGTTGCATTTTCCATAGTTGTTTTCAGAAATCTTTGCACAATCATATGCACAGAAAGTGCTTTAAATGCAGAACATTCTTCCTTATCCTTCTCCAATTTCTGTTTTGAGGCCCCAAGTGGATAAACCTCCTCAACACAGTCCTGGAAACTTAGCTGAAATTGGACTGGAATGACCCGTGCCAAGAAGGTACCATTGCTTCAAACTAACAAGGAGAACCATTCCTTGATGAAGCAAATGCCACCCAGCAATAGGAACCAGAGTTTGCTACAGGTTGGCCCATCAGGGAATTAGATTGGTGGTGATCAAGATTTAACAGAATCAATTGAGCTGAGAAATAAAACTGTTCTGTGTGACAAGCAAAGAGAGGAATATAGTTGGCACTCAGAGTGGCTGTTTCATGGTTGCTGCTGGAGTGGATTGTGAGTGGTTAGAGAGCACAATCTGCTTCTGAAAATAATGATGCTGGCACCAAAATACTCCATGCTCTTGGATCCTCTCACTTCTTCCACAGCTCTGAAGGTCCTGTCATGGAAAGGACATTCCAGAGGGAGAATTTGCAGGGAAAGAAAGTTTCTTACAGAAAAACTCCAGGTGGTTTACTTGCTTTGCCTTGGATAGGAAATTTTCCCATAGTCTCACCACCCTTACAACAAACCAGAAAAACAGACTTTCGAGTTTAAGGATGATTCTAAAAAAAAGCATTTCTCCTCCAGCATTTTTGCTTTCTCTATTCAAGGGGTCAGAGTTAGAAAGGTGATGAGGAATCTCTTTATTCTTACAACCAGTTCCTCTCAGAGTTGTTGATCCCATACACAAGTTTGCAGTCACATTACTACACTGCAACATAACTTTGAAATAGGAATGAAACTCCAGTGTGGGTTTGTACTGTGGGATATTCCAAGCCATAAAGATTTGCTGTCCAGCTCCACAGTTGCAGAATTAAGAGTACCTCTGAAAATCCTGGCCCTTGACTCTCATGATATTTTAAAGGTCTGCTAGCAGTTACAGGAAACCCCAGAGATGTATTAGTGTGTAGTGCAAACAGTTTTGTGGGGCCAAGTGTGTATTTGCCTCTGGTTTGGCAGGATGCAGCAATCTCAGCTCTGGCTTCATCTGGCAACTGCTGAATTGAACCAGTAAGTCTGTCTAATTTGTTTTGTCAAAAAAACAGTGGGAGAAGTTTTTCAGCTTCCAGTCCCTTACACTTAGGGAGGGAGTCTGCATCATAACTACTTTGGACTTGCACTTCAAAATTGGCCAATCTCCTCCCTTTTCTTTCTCATATCACCACAAACTCCCATCCTCTGCTCAGTCTGGGGTTTTTTAGCCTTTGGTGCCATGTCTAGGTTTTCTGATTTCCATTTTGGTGTGTAAGCCCCTTCCTTTCTGACTAAGGCAATCTGCTTCAGGAGTGAGTAACAGCTAGCAAGAATCCAACATCAGCCATCAAGCATCCAGCAAAGTCTCCTGAGCCTTTGACTGAGCATTAACACCATTCCCCTTTGCTGCACAGGAATCTCACCCAAGACCAGCATCTCAGAAACAGCACCCTAGCTGCCTTTCATTGGCATAGGTGTCATACCATTTTGAGGTACTTCAGGATTACTGAAAAGAACATTCCCTGGAGAAAAAGCTCATGCCTATAAATGCCTTATATTTGTAGCTTTGTGTGATTTTAACTAAGCCTTTAATTTTATTATTTATGGTGGTAAAAGCCTCTGCACTGTCAGTGAGGGCTGTGAACTGATAGCACCAGGGAGGAAAGAGAAAGGAGAATTTTCACAGTGAGCCCTGGGTACAGACAGAGACCCTTTAATAAGGGTCCCACTGAGAGTTTTTCTGGATAACATATATCAGCATCTTCACAGGATCCCTTTCTGATGGAAGCAAGGCATTAATGGAGCAGGACAAACCTGTGCAACCCCTGGGAGGGGCTGCTTTCCCTCCATGGACCTTTTCTAGTTTGGAGTATTCCTACTGCTTTACCCTGAGCTAGGCTGGTCTCCGCCTGCCTAACCTAGGAATTAGTGAAGCTCTGTCTTTGTTTTCCACTTCTCTAAATGAAGCAGAAAATTGAAATACAATACTGATTACACCCTAATCAGTGCCTACTTAGAAATACACCTGGAATGATCTTCTGGTGCCATAAAGGTTTGAGTTCAGACTTGCAATTTAGGACTGGACAGGTCAAACCACAGGAAAATAACTGAAGTGTGTAAACAACTGAAAATAAACTTCTGCAATGGTATCCAAGATTCTTACTTTATGCAGCACATAATTGTGCATTAAATTGGGTGTTGAACTGTGGGACTTGGGTAGGAGATGTGGTTGCCAGGCACTCTCCTCCTGCAAGGGGAGGGATTTTTTCTGTAACTCCATACAGTTTTTTATTTTGTGCATTAATTGTACTGGAAGATGCCTGACTTTGCTCCTGGAGGGCACATCTCTGTTTGCTAAAGCCCTCAGCTCTGCAAATTTCTGTGCATATCAGATGAACGTTTTCTTTCAGATATTTTTAGGAACAAAGGAAGTTATTTGCTGAATTTTGGTCAGTGAGAACCTTTCCCCTCCCCTCCCCTTCCTTCTCTCCTCTTTCTGGGGAGGGAAAATGCTTTGAGTATGAATTCGTATAAGGAGTTGCTCCTCAGTGTTGTTTAAATTTAAATTCATTAGTATGTAGTTGTTCCCACATCTTCTTCTTCTAACCAGCCTTGCATCTCTACTTCCTACACGTGCTTGTGTCAGTAACCTGCTGGCTAAACAGGAGCTCGAGATGTGGAACCTTTGTCATGGCATATTCTTTTGACACTATCAGAGATCTCATGACCTTTTGATTTATAAACCAGAGTTCAGCTGAGGGCCATTTTTCCATGAATTTATCCTGCTACTAACTTCCATTACGAATTTGGAGATTTTATGGGAAAGTGAGCTATTACCACTGTGAGCTATTACTTCTGTGTCATCACTCCTGCCTTTAGCCTGAAAACCTGCTCCCAGTGGGGTGGAAGTGCTACATGATATCATAAACCGCAATCTATAAAATCTTTAATAGGCAATCATAACTTATCATTTTAATCCATCTCCTGTAATCAAAGCCAGACCTCCAATAATGTGCATCTGTAGTTCTTTTCTCTCAGGTATCCTAAATGTTTTTACTGCAACTATGGGAAACAAATGCTGATAATTTACCTAGTAAACCACACAGGAAGCAAGGAAAATTAAAAAGACAAGAGATTCAAAAGGTTTTTTTCCTCATTTCAGAGAATCATTTTCTCCGGCCTACAGAGCACTGTGTTGCAATTATTTGACATTGTATGCTATAGCATGGTCATCAAAAAAAAAAAAAAATCCCTTAACAATTCTTTTACTAATTAAAGGGATTCCTTCAGTATCCAGGACTGTAATCAGGTCTGTAAAATCATCATGTGGCCGCAGAAAAGTTCTTGGGACTTTTAACTGAGATTTTAAAACCCCCTAATTACTCACTGAAGAAAATAAACACACATGCTCCCACCCCCCCAAAATAAACCCATCATTAGAAGACACCAGTTTTGATGGAAAACCTAAAAGTAATGCCCTTCTCATATAGCAGTTACCAAGGCCAACCTCCTGTTGATTTGTGGCCTCTCTGTTGACATCATCCCCACGTCTAACTGGCTGGACTATCCAGTATACGGTGGTTTGAGATAAGACCATTATGGACCATTAAATTTTGCAGATTTTTTTGAGTGCTCATTCCTTTATTCCTGCTCTCACACTCTCCTGTCAACGTACCCAGTTAAGCACGAAGCTCCCTTTCCCAGTCCAGGATATCAGATGCCAAATGCTACTGAGCCTTGCCTGCACAACAGGCAGTTGCTGATGCGTGGTTGTGAATTTCTTTGTCAAATGTTCCACTCGGGTGTTTTGCTGTTAAGATAAATAGTCCCCTGAGCTTCAAAGCAAGGTCCGAAATGGACGGAGAACTCTTAGCATAAGATCCGGGTACACGATTGGAAACATCTTGTAGTGATACGTCGTGGTCATTCCTGTGAAAATGAGCATCTGTTCAAGAACAAATTAGCTAGCACCAAAAAGACATTGCTTATCCTCATCCTGGTGTCAAACTACCTTCTCAGCCTCACGCAAAGGGAAGCTGGAGTGCTTCACAGAGTCTGTTCCCAGGCATGTGGGGTTGAGCGAACACGCAGTGACGGTGCCGCCTTGCAATTAGGGCATGTAATGACTGCATGTTAGAAAGCCCTAGTTTTAGAGGTTAAGAATGGTATAGAATTCACATTAGTCGAGAGAAGTTGTTTAATAGTATCAATGATGAATAGCTCTTCTGAACTTTGATGCTAGATTATGTTAGTTTTGATTGTAAATGTATGCTTATGGATGTGATATTCTTTGCCCACGACCTTGCACTACTTAGAGTGAGTAAATATAGTTGTATTACTGGGCCCAGCCATTACAAATTCTTAATTAAAAGTTGGATTCTGACAAAAGGAGAAATTTTGTGTCAAATCTTGTATTTGTCAGTGCAATTAATTCTGATCTATGCAATGTTTTAATCTAAGTGTTAAGAAGTGTTTGCATTTTGACACTTCCTATCTTTTTACTAATAGATGCTGCACAAATATTGCAAAATTGGCTGTTAAGAGCAGTTTCCAAGAGTATGATCAGGTGATCCCTGGTGGGTGTTGAATACACCAGGCCACAGCCACTGAAGTGTGGTTGCTGATCACTCACTCGCTGCTAGTTCACTAGGAACTGCCAGTGTATTGGCAAGCAGCCACTTAAGGTGCATTGATCAGATTGCTGGTGCTAGCCTGGTCATGCTCAGATGCACCCCTCTGCTTGTGCCTGTTCATAATTTTAGGTTTTTCACCTCTAGGGAAGTATGTCACAAATTCCGCGCTGTAGACTGTGTGGAGCCAGAGCAAATATTCCTGCCATGAGAGCAATGGAAAGTTTCAGCAGCTCCCTTCCTGTGACCACCCAAACTTGTTTCGGGCAGAAAGCCTCCCCAGAGAGGACATCCTGATCAAAGAAAGGCTGGGGCATGCCTGTAACAAAAATAAAGGCTGCCACAAAAGGAGACCCAAGCTGCACTACAGCTAACCACCACATGGTCAGGGGAATAACTTGCAATGGTCACATCTGACGTGCCTTGTTGTGGAAATTACCACAGGACCGACACAAATAGGTGTTGTACCTCATGGTCTCAGGTGGAAGGAATCCTGTGTGTTAATGAGTTGATTCTAATTAGCGTGGGTGCCCGTATGTGGCTCACTGGAGACTATGACTCCTGCTGATCCCAGTGTCCTTGTTATCACAGGCCAGATGGTTCTGTGGGTGGTCCTCTGCGTCAGGGAACACACAAGCAGTCCAGAGGAAGGGAGACAAGAGGAAACCCAGTACTCCAAAAGGACTTTGAAGTGGCACACAGAGCCCACTGTGAGTTCTTGGTCAGAACAGGAACCATTGGGATATTTGGAGTATATTTATATTTGTATGTGTATAGGATACCGCATCATAAACCTTAGCAACTGTGTGCATATTTATACTTAAGCATTTGTGCTTCACTCTTCAAAAAACAAATTTCACAAATATGCCATCAGAAACAGGCCTATTGCAGCAATAGATCCAACCAGAGAATTTGGGTAGGAATCAGTTTTGTGCTGAATGGTTGAATCTTTTCCAACAGTGCATTAGGGCAGTGGGCTTCACTGCACAAAGCAGAATCCGGTCTCTAAAAGAAAAGTTTCTTACCTTCTGAGATCCAGTTGCCCAGTCTTACCAATACTCTGGCAGAAATGTTCTGAAGTCCTGGTGCATATCACACACACACACACGCACAGAAGTTTTGTGTTTGTGAGAAAAAAATAGAGCATATATTTACAAATATGTAGAGATATATTCAGTGTCTTGCCCAGTCACGCTGAGTTCTGTGGTGAGAGCCAGGGTGTGAATCCCATATTCTTAAGCCAAGATTTTTCTCACAAACCTGTCTTCACATCATGCAAAAATCTATCCTCTTTTTTTTTCCACCTCTGTTCCCTGAAATTCTCTGAAATGGATCTTTCAAGATCTGGTTCTGGATCTACTGGTTCTCATCAAAGCATTTCTAGTTCAGGCATGCATAATTTATGCATCATTATATGATAGAAAATGCTGCAGCCTGATATAAAGAAGGATATATTTGCTGGCACACTTCTTTATTAAAAAAAAATTAACAAATGTTAGCATAGACATATGTTTGAAAGCAGAGATTTGCTTTTCTTTAGTATGGTTTACCTTCCAGATCAGGAGAGATGTGAACAGTTAACCTTACAGAGCCTCACAAAAAACAAAAACAAACAAACAAACAAGAAACAAAACAAAACAACAAAAAAACACAAAACACATCAAGCACTGGGTATGTTTGAGTGGCCAACTGCAATAGATCCAACTCAGATGCCAGGGAAAGCCAGTATTTTCCACTCACAGAGAGCTCAGCTGTTTCTATTCAGTCTTGAAACAGAGAATAAAAGGAGGCATTTGCCTTTTGACAGAAATATTGGATATCCACTGAAGGCATCCTGCTAGGCAACTTTGTCCCAGGTGTGCAAAGCCCACAGGTAACCAGTAGGTATTTCCATTCCAAGCATAAGTAACCAAGGACCAGCTGTGAAACGGGGATGCTGGGGTTGGCTTCTGCAGTGAATATTCAGTTGAGGACCATGCTAAGCTGAGGGGAAAGTTAGTGTGGTGTGCAAGAGCTTTGCAAACCGAGGCCGAGCAAATAGTTAACTCCCAGCAAAGAGCACAGTATTCCTCCTTAGTCTCTTTTCTGGGGACCTGGTCACATGAATGGAGACTCTATGCTACCCACATTTCGAAAAAAGAAGCTAAAAAATAAAAATTGGTTTAACGGAAGATGAGAAGTACAGGAAAAAAAAAAGGGGGGGAGTTATTCACTTAGCAATTATCAAAGGCACTACCTATAAATGCTGTAATTCTCAAAAAATGTCAGCATCCATGTGCAAATCAAACAGACCAGGTCTGTGCCTGTTATAGTGCAGTCAGTAAATGCTTGGACTTGTGTCACTAGGATAGAAGTTTGGGATTTTGCTGAGCCAGGTCCTGACAGTTTTCACAATTAATTCACCTCGAGCTGTAATTTAGAATGTATAAAACTCATTGCTCATGTCACTAATGTAAGAGTTACCCAGTGTCAAGTGAGATTGGCTTATCGTAGCACGAGATATTTTGAAAGTCAGTAAGAAAAATGTATCTGCCTTGTACCAAATCTGCAAGAGTAAAGAAGAGTTACACGATGTGTAGCTTTTAGGGAGAGATAAAATCATCTATGGAGCTTGCAGAAAAGGTACTAGTGTCATCTGAACCAAAGGTTATCACCCTTTTTGTGGGGAAATGCAGAAAGTGATTACTACACTGGAAAGAAAAAGTACCTCCTTGCAATACACACATATGTCTACTGCAACAAAAAACTGCAGCCTGCTGATATTAATGTCTGTAATACACTTTCGTATGTGACAGTCATCTTTTAATAAAGTCGAAGATGAACATAGAAGGCAAGTGAACTATGCTTTGTGTATTGTTGGAGCCCAGCTGTGCTGGCTTTCCTGATTAAAATGTTTTCCAAAACGGATCCTGCAGATCAGTATTGCATTTTGTGCTAACGGAATTTACTGACACTTTCAACAGGCTCTTTCACTGACAGAGGTTTGTTTTGGGTTTTTATTGTGGGCGTGGATTTTAAATTTTAGTCATTCAAGCATTACAGTAAGTTTTTAAAAGCTAACTTGAGGTACATATGATTTGAAAAGAAGGTAAATAATTCATATTCCTTCCAGCTAAAGTGTCCAGAGGCATTACATTTTAGAATTGTTTGCTTTGCTTTAAGTTTGTAACACCTTAAAATGGATCCAAGTATCTCTCAGGTGATGAAAGTAATTTGCAGTTATAAATTCTGAAGTCTTAAAGCTCAGCTTACCTGGATGCACATGTATTAAGCCAGGCTGTCCTTGGAGAAAAACAAACAAAAAAGTCTTTTAAAGTACCACTATTATGGTAGACATGAGTGAACTATCCATGACATGTCATGGCTTATTCATGCAAGTGGCTTTTTGCGCATTACTGATTACAAAGGAATAAGAAAACTTACAGACCAAGACAGATCTTTTTATGGAGCAAAGTCCCTTCTCACAGTCAACTCTCTGCAGGTGGAGTCCCAGCAATACCAGAGAGGTCCATAATGATGAGTTAACTCCCCACTTGGCCTGTTGGGGCTTGGCTGTGAAGGGTAGTAGGGCCACTGTGATGCAACTCAAAGCCTGGGGTGTGGGCCCAAGAGGAGCCACCACAGGTGCAGATCCTGGTGGTGGTAGCAGATATTTGAGTAAGAGCTTTGAAGGACAAAGTAAATCAGGGTTCCCATATGAACAGCAGATGAACACGTGTCAGTCAGTCCTAAGTGGTAAGCGAGATCTGTTCTGGCCTCAAGCTGCACCATGACAGGTCCAGGCTGGACATCAGGAAGAATTTCTTCACTGCAAGGGTGGTTGAACATCAAAACAGGCTGCTCAGGGAAGTGGCAGAGTCACCATCCCTGGAAGGGTTCAAGGAAATGACTGGATGTGGCACTTGGAGCTATGGTCCAGTTGGCAAGGTGGTGTTTGGTCAATGGTTGGACTTGGTGATCTTGGAGGTCTTTTCCAAACTTTGAACTTATTAACCACCACTTGTCTCCAGCTTGGAGACAATCAGCACAAGATGAAAACATCCTCTTTTCAGTATGACAACATTTTTCACAAAGCAGTCATTCTCTTTGTGAACTTTCAGTTTGGATCCTCAAATGAATGTTTGCTAAACACTTTTAAAGGACAAGGGAAGAAATTAAAGTCCTTAGCTGTTAAACAGTGAAAGTCATAGACTCTGAACAGGTATTTGTTGTACTGCACATTAGTATTTTTCTTTACCATTAGACAGAATCATCTTATCACCTCTCCTGTTGCTAAAACCCTTCTTCTGCCCCATGAGCACCAAGTACCTTTATTTTGTCTTATATGGTCTGACTAATTAATATATCTAGTAAAATCTAAAACACTGTTCTCAACTTTTGAAGAATGCCATCTTGGTTTTATACTTGGTAAAAAAAGGCTCAAATACTAAAAATCATGTTGTGCCTTTTTTTTCTAACCCAACAATATTGTTTGGCCCAGTAGAAGACTCCATCTGCTCCCACAAACCTCGGTATAATCACATCATAGACTTCATTACCACAAAATATTCAGACAAGGATGAATATGTAGAGCTCAGGACTACCACTGTCTGTTTAAAATGGCAACTGGAGGACATTACAGAAAAGAATGACTCCACACTTGCCTTTTTAATTAACATATTTTCTTAAATTAGCTGTTAGTGATAGAATACTAGGCTCGAAGGATCTCTGAGTGAGGAAAGTTCGTATTGTGTGCTTATAAATCATCTCCTGTCAAATATCTACCCTTAAATAAGTTTTTTTTCTTCAATTATATCTCGGTTAATTTTAGAAAAATAAAGCCAGTGCTGTGTTTCACCCTTATAAACAGGAAACATGAAATCTATGGGATTTTAAGGTTAACAGCCAAAAATGGAGAGCACAAGTCCCTGTGTAAACATGCACTTGCCACAGAATTTCTTTCGGAGCAAAAATAAATCAACAGTCAGAAAATAAATATGTAGTCTCTTGAGTCTGGTCAGAGCAGGTGTCCAAATGGGTGTTCCATTAGTACTGTTTGGCAGCATAAGCCTTTTTTAAATTTGGCATTATGTGGGCAACATGTCTAATTGCAAGAAATATACTGCCCAAATATTTCGTTATCTTCCTTTTACTCATATTAGCTCGTTCTTATCACTCACAGTTCTACATTTGGCAGCTACAAGTAGTGTTTCCTATTCATATTCATATTTCTGCGGGACCACAGAGCAGAGTTTATAATATTTGACCAAAATAAGGAAAAATGTGTTTCTTTGCCATGTGCACACTCTTCTTCATCCTTATAAACATACAAATGTTATGGACCTTCTTCAGCATTGCATGCATTTGGCGTGCTCATGTACAACAGCACAGAGCTTTTTTCAAGGGAATATATGCTGTGGGTTCCTTTCTGTCACTCTAGCAGAAGGTACACCAATTAGCTAATTGATTTTTCTTTTTTTTGGTCATTCTGATGACTCCTTTCTCCAGATGCGAACTGGGACTGAGAGAGAGTTAAGAGACACCTCAGACACTTGCTCTGACAGCATGTTTCAGAGATTTTAAGGTCTAATCTGGTCCCAAAAGCTCATTCCAGGGAACAGGTATTGATTTTATCAATATTAATCATCAGAGATTACCATTAAAAATTATAATATATGCAGGAAACCTTTGGTGGGATAACTAAAAGGACTTACATATTGTGCCAAGTTCTTTTTTCAGCTCAGTGCAACCACAGTATTGCAAACAGAAGGACAATGTGGTCCTAGGTGTATCATAAAAACTACCTTGTTAGGACTAAATTTACAGTAAGTATTATTTTGGGAGTAATAAAATTGTCAAGGTCATAACTGACATTTTCTGTGGGGGTGTTTTTTGGTGTTTTGGTTTTGGGTTTTGGTTTTTTTTTTTTGTGGGTTTGGTTTTGTTTGTTTGTTTGTGGTTTTTTTTTCATCTGGATTTTGGGGTTTTTTTTAGTAATGTCCTCTTCATATCACTGAATTTTGCTGTTCGTTGCTCCCCCCCAAAAAAGGTATTTTCACACCTCTAGTGTGATATTTGATGTGCAATTTCTTCGATTCACATTCACATTTTTAGAGCACTTTTGAGAAGCAAGATAAGTTTTCCTGGAAGTACAATGGACACTGTTTTACCTTTTTATCTTTTGGAAAGTGCAGCTGAACATGTCCAGTCAGTTGGCTCCTTCACCTAAGAAAGAATTGATCTTCCCCTACAGTAGTTCAAGATGCTTTTTCCAACTACACATGAAGAATACCTTGCAAATGTTGGGACTCCTTTCCAGCCTTTGTCTCCTAGTTGTTATGATGATATGTGGTGACTTGATCATTTAAAAAAATTATTATAACTGCTAATCAGAGACCAAAACCAAAACAGAATAATTGAGCCACAATGTGAATATTTGAAAATTTATAAGCACACCTAAATCTTGACATGTGCTTTGCTTGGTACATAGAAAACCTCAGAACTGCTTGCAGATTTTTCATCTCGAAATTACTACACAGGATAATAAATTTTAATCAAAATTCAGTACTTTGTAGAAAATTATTTTTCTTCCTTTTTATAAAAATATCTTTTCAGTCTTTTCAAAACTGTTTTTCCTAATTATAAGGGGTTTTTTAATAAATGATTTTTTTTTAAGTATGTGAATGTGGGTGACCCAATTCCTGTCAGAAAAAATGTCACAGGCATTTAAATTCTGGGTTGGCATAAGAATTTATATAGAAAAGAGCGAAATATTAATTTTACTATTTTTAAATTACCAATGCTGTGCAACTTCAAAGCACTTTCATCTTCCATACAAATGCAAAATAAAATGCAAGTATTCCTTCCTATAGGTAGAAAACTAGAACACTACCACCTTTGCCAATGTATTTAAGCATCTTTGTAAAAAAGAACGAAAGATTGTAAGGTATTGAGTGTTTGCATTTGGAAAACATGACTCATTACACTCCAGATGAGTCTGGCTCTCACTATTAAACCACTTGCCCTGCTTACTGAGAAAAGATACAGAATACCACGTGAGTGCATGTGGGGGTGAGTGTGTGTGTGCATGTGTGTGAGTGTACAGGCAGGACTGTTCAGGTGCAAAGCACAGAAAGCAGAGGGAGCTCCCTCTGCAGCTGCTGGATGTGGTGATGGATGCAGAGATGGATGCAGTGAAGGATGATGACGGCTCAGGTGAGAGCAGAAGGATCTCTCCAAGCTGTCTGCAATACCTAAATGTGTTTTCGTACTCCCACCTACAAGTGAGTTTCAGCTACAGGTTGCACTTAGGCTGGGCAAGGTTTGCTTCAGATATATGTGACTGGTAGGGGGGATTTGGGTGGTAAGAACTAAGAAACCCTCTTCTGAAGGAGAACTAATGTCCACAGGCAGATCAGCTAGGTAACTCTGTCAGAAGACTGATACTCTGATGCCAGAGCAGTGCCAGCCTTGGGGTTGTCTGATGTCTGTTGTTCTGTTTAAGAACAGCAGCCACCCACAGAGTTTCTTGCATGGCTAAATCCATTGCATTGTGTAGTGCTGTGTGCATGGATGTGAGAGCAATCCTTCACTACTGAGCTCGCACGCTGTTTAACTTTTCAGTGTACTTCTTGGTCGCCTCTGAGGACAGCAAACTTTTTTTGGTAATAGTTATTTTGATAATATTCCCTGAAGTGGTGCTTAAGGGGGCATTTTTGTGGATTTTCAGGTGCTATATGACTGAGACTCCTATACTGAAAGGGCTTTTGTATCAAGATGCAGGGAGGAAAGCAAAAGATCAACAGCTACTCAAACTAATTCAAGCATGGGGTGTGGACAGGAAATGTTGATTCAAAAGTAAGTGGTAAATTGTAGGCAGTATACCTTGGGGTCTTCAGGAAAGATATTTTGAATGAAGCAAATGCCCAAAGAATGGCCACAGCAATTCTTTTACAGAGTAGGATTCGGCCAACCAATCTAATGAGAATGAAAGAATTCCTGCAAGAATATTTCAAGGTCTCTCCTTGTTGGAGTTCAATTATCTTACAGATAGAAGTATGTGCATAGATCTTCATGGATAGGTTTTCAAAAATAAATTAATTAATCAGTAACAAAGTGAGGAACACAACTCACCTCCCAAAATTTCACACAAAGTGCCTGATTCCCCCAGCGAAAGAACCCACCTACAAGAATCAGTCACGAGTTTTGGGGGCCTGAGGAAAATCAGTGGGGCAATTTCCGCCGTTATTTGTGTCAAAGTGAACTGCAGAGGTTATCTCTATGCATTTTTAAAACCGAAGCTGTGTCACTGATTTAAGGAGACAGCATTGAAAACCATCTGTGAATGAATAATTTTCACCTTTTTCACACATTAGTTATGCTTATGTAAGATTAATGGATAGTGTCTTGGAATTAATGTGGAGCATCTCGGGAAATTACTTCTACTGCTACAGTGCTGTTTTGACTCCCCTTTTATACTCCAAGCCCAAGAGGACCACCTGCAGTTTGGTGATGCTTTCATTCAAGATGCAGTGGATGAAGAAGTAACAACTGTATGCAGCATTTTGTCCAGCCCAGGTGAATGTCTGCATGGGCTGTAGCCTGTTCTCTGGATATAGGTTTTCTTGATTGTTATCTGTGACTTCTGTTTCTGGGGTTAGGCTTCCAAAACACTTCAGGGTTGCCAAATAGCGTGCAATGAACCCTTGTGTGTCTCTTAACCTCACACTTCACTTTGGGACTCCTTTTCTTTTTAGCAAAAACAGAACCTGGGTGTAAGTCACTCCCTGAAAGGCCTGAGAAAACTCAAGATGCTTGTTACCAGAGTCACTTATTTGCTTTTCATCAGGCTTCAGTCAAAAGCACAGCAATTTCAGTGCATATTGCCTGTTTCTCAAGACATATTAATCTGAATCAACCTTAGAGGAAGCCACAGCAAGACAAGACAAAGAACATGTTGTGGTTGCTTCTTCTTCTGTTCTCTCCCTACACAGATAAATTATACACACTTTGGGTGGTATCTGCGACTGAGATAGATTTGGAAATGCATTCCTAGGGATGTCTTTTAAAAAGAACGTAACTTTCACCATACAGATTGGCAGGAGTGGAAGGTTTTCAGTTTTTCAGGTTTTTCAGATGCCACAGGCAGGTACATCCTCTGAACTCAAAGGACTTGGCAGTGCTCAGGGTGCCTACACAGGCTCGGGCTTTGATTGGGGCTGTACCGTGCTTTACCTCAGGACTTTAGGTAGAGGTGGCATGCATCTGTGTTACTCCCACTCTGAAGGGACTTTGAGAGCATGGTCCTTCTCCGTGTTTCAGATAGCTGTTTGAGAAAGTGGCTCTCTAATTCCTTAGGGCTAATGACGAAAAAACAGAGAGGTGCTGAGGGGAGGAAGATCAGATTCTTGCTCCTGCCCATTCCCAGCTCTCCTGCTGAGATGGGCGTGTGGTAACTTTGTTGTCTGGCAGACAGACAGTCCACGGGGTGAGTGGGGGCACTTTCCCGTCCTCTGTATAATCTTGAGCTCTCTCGGGGCACTGGGTGCACAGAACTTCAGCGCTGGCTCCTCCTCCCACTCCCTGAATGGTTGTACTCACAACTGATTGTCCTGGAAGTCAGTGTGGCCAGGCATTTATTTGTGCTTTGGTGAGGTGTAGGTATGCTGGGAATTCACCTCTCTTTACAAGAAAGGCGTATCTGAATCTTACCAGATAACATCGCTTTTGGAGGCTGCAAAGGCTGATCCCTGGTCTTACCAAGCAACTACAGAAGGAAAGGACTCATTTTTCTCCTTGTTCCCGTGGCAACGCTCGCTTTCGTATTCAGCACCAGGCTCAGAGCTTAAAGAGCACAATTAGAGGAGGGAGGTGGTGGTGGGGATGGGGTGGGTGCGCTAAGGCATAGCGCATCATTGTGATTGATTCTGAGCGCAGTTTGCTGGACATGTCACCCTTCTGAATCCCTGCGGTAACGCCTCCATTCCCAGCCAAAGGAGCTTGTAAAACGAGAAGGGGGGATTCTTCCCCACCTCTCCCGCCTCCCCCGCTCCCTCCCGTGCCGCCTCCTCCTCCTCCGCAGCCCTTTGCTCTCGGAGTGGGCGAGTGCCCTCCCATGCACAAACCCTGGAAGTGAAGTGAAGTGAAGTGAAGGTGGTTCCCAGTGGCGGCATTGGCACTGTTTCATCTGGGGAATCCCTAAGCAGACAGAAACCCTCCTGAGCGCCGGAGGAGTAGAAAATCTAGATCCATTGAAAAAAAAATAATAGTAATAATAATAAAAAAAAAAAAATTAAAGGAGCAAACGGAACTGCCACTGTCCACAGTTCTTAATCGTTATTTTACAGATACCACTGCCTTCTGCAGATTTCTCGGGGGGCGTGTGGGGGAAATAAATAAACAAAACTCATGCACATAAAAACCTGATGAACAGCAGTAAGCTGCTCTTTAGCTGATGGCTTTGGTTTTCTCATGAGTTTCTTCAGAAATGTGAAACAAACGAAGAGAAAACTGCAGGCATTCTTTAGGTCCTCCACACCCCGGGTAAGCTGCCAAGGGCCAAATGCCCGTCATACGAGTCATTTTAATGTAGAGGGTTTGCTACAAGATTATATTCTCTTTTTGACCAAAAGAATTGTCAGAGGTACTTTCACATGTCTTTTTTTTTGTCTTCCACGTATGTATATTTGCTTTTGTACTACAAAAGTACCTACAAGCTGGGGTCCCATGTTGCTATGTGAGAGAGGTAAAATACATAAAGAATACTTGTTCCCTGCAGGATTTTAGTTGGACATATGAGACACTAATTTTGTATCTATTGTTTTTCCATTAAGAAAAAGAATCCTAAAGGCAACAAATATTTCCAGAATGGCCTTTCGTTATCCTGGATCCAGTACAAGGATGTGGCAAAATCCCATAATATTGCTGAACACCAATTTGCCCTGCTGAAACTCCACCTCACTCACTCCATACAGAATTAGAAACAGGTTAGGTGTTGACTTGTATATAGGCTCTTTCCTCTCTTTCAAGATAATTAGAGATTATTTTTTCAAACATGCAGAAAGTTTCAATTTGTCTTCTTCCCAGCTTAACTATTAGAAACAGAAGAGCCAAGCTGAAAATGGGTGCTAATATTTACCATAAGAAAACTTGAAGGTTGGATTACATTTAATTCAGAATTTTAAGGTGAACTGAAAGTTTTTAAATTAATGAATGTTAATTTTTAAATTAAACTGAATGTTTTTAAATTAATGCCTTAATTTGATCTAAATTTTATTTTTAATTTAAATGATAGGAGAAACTTCTTGTGTCCATTACAGTCTTTTGCTCTAGCTATTGCTTCAAATTTTGAACTTTTTCAGCAAACACCTCAAGTTATTGTTCCTATTTCATAAAAACAAAATATAGCACCTACAGAGATAAATACAAATTTCTTATTATCCAAAGCAGATCTTAACAGAATTTTTTTTTTTCTTACTCAAAATACAATCCAGAAATAGATTTCTTTCTATTAGATTAGTCTGGAATTGTTATAGTATTTTCTTTTCCATTTTATCTCCTCACAACCAGTATACTGATTTGCCAATGTATCTTATTTATTTAGTATTACTTTTAGTGAAAATACTTTTAGTATTACTTTTAGTGAAAATGCAGATAATCAAATTCTTTGGTTTTCTTCTTTTAGAAAGGTCAAACAATGCTATCTTATCCTTGGTATAAAAAAGATACTGGGTGACTAATTAGTTAAATTAAATAAAAAAAAAAAACAAAACCACAAAAAAACCCCACCAAAATAACCTCAACAAACATTTCTCTTCCTGCATCCAAAAATATGTCTTCAATAAACTAGCCTTTTCTTTTTCTTTCTCTTTCTGTTTATTTAAATTGGTCATTACACTGCTGATGTGTCATTGGACCTGTTTGATTATTACTATGTGCATGAAGATCAAAACTGACTATGCATTGCTCATCTTCTGTGTAATTTGTGTTTTTCAAAGAATGCCGTCACTTTTTTTGTGGTTTTGTTTTTCAGTTTTGTTATTGGCATGTTTCTTTTTTCATTAAGGAAATTTTACAGCTGGGCACACAACAGAGGTATGTGCTAGAGGTGAGCATTCAGGCTCAGAACTGAAATTCCCTATAGCTGTGAGCGTAAGTCATGTTCTTTCTTTGAAGAAGGCAGCAAGTCCTCTTTACTTTTCTTCTAGAAGTAATAATTTTCCTAGAGAACTTCAGGGTATTAAGCTGGTTGCTTAAATGGTGGTATTGTACCATAGCTCCTCCAGGAATAGCAATGCTACATGTATGAACCACACAAAGCAAATACTGGCAATATAATGCCAACTGGAAAACTGCAGTGTGATTAGAAACGTTTGGTGCAGAGTTACTGCATAAATTGAAGCTAGTCTCATGCCCAGATTTTTACTAAGTGAACAAACTGTTTAATTCAGTATCCAGGATCGTATATTCCACACAATCTGTATATCTCCTTTGGGGCTGGGACTGAGAGATGGCTGTGTGTTTTTTGTGAAACGTTTTCATTTTCGTAAGAGACTGTGTCTCTCCAGTGTCCTTTGTGACACTGCTCTGTCCATTCAGGCTGGACTTTAGTGACAGAACAGTCTGGTTGAAGGCTTGTCAGGAGGGCTTGCATCAGAGCCTGTCTTTGTCAGCCAGAAAGGAGGAAACTAGCTTGAATGTTCAGCTGCTGCAGGACTAGCATTTGTGCAGTCATGGAGAGCACAAAGAAGTCATCACATGGCTTTGCACTGAGATGCTGCCTCCTGCTTCAGGGATTTGTTATAGAAATTCATCATACAAAGTGGAAAAAAGCTGGTAAGATTGCCTTTTCTCACAGAAGACCATTTCTGGAACAGCTGGACTGTTTAATGTCAGCTTTCTACAGTGCATGGGAAAGAACGTAGTATTCCCCTATCACTGAAATGAACAGGTTCAGTGATTGTATTACCCAAACCTAGAGACAGTCCACAACTGTTTAGGTGTTTAGCTACTGTCATGTTCATCTTCCAGGAAGTAATAATGAGAATCTATTTTCCTTTGGACTACTTCTGTGAAACTACAATGTTGTTTTCATCCTTAATGCTCAAATATTCTGTATGCAGAATGCCATTTTGCATTTCCCCATAGATGGTGAATTCACAGCCTTTTGCAGCCAAGCTTGTCCTTGCTTTTACATTCTCTGGAGAGTTCAGTTTTCTGTTTAGCTATGTGAGGGCTCCATCTAACCTTGCCTCTGGATATCAGTGTCAGAATCTGAGGCTGCAGTTGGTAGTCTTAAGTAAAAATGAGCAAAACTGCTATACCAGTTAGCTGTCAAGTTCATAAATGATGTAAAGACCTTCTGAGAGTTTGGAGTGAAGAAACCCCTGAGACAAACCTGGATAAAATGGCAAGCAAATATACAAGAGATAATAGCAAACAAGACAGTCTTGAGAGTGCTAG
Source organism: Myiozetetes cayanensis (assembly GCF_022539395.1). Taxonomy (NCBI): domain Eukaryota; kingdom Metazoa; phylum Chordata; class Aves; order Passeriformes; family Tyrannidae; genus Myiozetetes; species Myiozetetes cayanensis. The sequence continues at coordinate 5,482,090 of NW_026087631.1, forward strand.
AAGTGTTCTAGCAGGATTCTATTGGAATGAGCAGAAAAAACATTCACTGAGATACAAACAGAAGTTACCGCAGGGGGAGGTGTTTCCTTTATTTCTTTGTATCTCCTTCTAGGCTTTGTGCCTGTTCATTAACCTGTCATTCTTAGTACAATACATTCATTCTTTACTACCACCATAACGTTTTCTTAAAACTCATCAAGACGTGGGTTTGACTGGCTAACCACAGGTGATTCACTCCTGAGAATGGTAACTCACAGCTTCGGCAGCTGCAACTGCACTTACAGCACTCTGCATGAGGCCAGAAGCACTCAAGATGCAGCAGGTGCTCTTCAGTTGTACTGCCTGGTCAGGGGTGGGACCTGAAAACACTGGTTGAGCATTTGGAAAAGCTATTTTACAGTCATAGGTCTAAACAGTAACCTCCTGGAATGCAACAGGACAGGCAGAAGAGTGCCTGCAGCTCCAAAATCTCCTCCAAGGGGGACTATAGCTACAAAAATTTCTGTTACCTCTTTAGTCCATCCCAACAACAACATTCTTGATGGAATGTGAATGAGCAATTTCTGATGAGTCGTGTGGCTGTACATTAGAATATATTTCGGTGTACAGCATTTGGATTTGGGTTCCCCTCCTGGTTGCTTTAGATAATATGGCATGTAGGATGTGCAAGGTTTTCCTTGAATGCCGAACTCAGTGTCAGTGCCATTCACAAAAATTGGAAATAGTTTTCAATACGCAGTTCTTACATCACAGAAATAGTCATAATGTTGAAAGCAGCCTTCACATTGCAAAAGAGTAGCATTTCTATATTCAGCTGCAGTACAGTAATTTTTACTTTGCTTTTGAGTGTGGCATGCTTACCTCCTATGTGCTTCATCATCCAAACACTGAAACTAGTGTTAGTGTGATTTTCCCGTGTTGTGAGGATGCCAAAGTGTGATGTTAGCGGCAGTACAAGGTCTGGATTTGAGTGGTTACAGAACACCATGTTGCACAGGAACCTTTGAGGCAAAATTTAAATATTGCTCAGTGATTTATCTGGTCCTGCAAGGAAATTGTTTTTATCTCTGTGTCTGTGAAGCAAAAGGTAAGTTGAATGTTAAGTGTTAAGCACTTGTTTAGCTTTAACACCAAAATAACAGGTCTTAGTGCCTAAGGCAGCTATAAGGTAGATTCGTCTCTCTGAAAGATTTCTTTTAAGATTCAGAGGCACAGATTTGGAAACCTCTATGTCTGTTCTTTTACAGTCCAGTTTACTGTGAGAGTTTTACACGGTCAGTAACTTTTCTGTGGTTTGCTGACCAGGTACTGTAATTTTCTGTGCACAGGTTCAAAGATCAGAATAACTTAGCAGAGAATAGCTGAAATAGAAATACGTGCAGAACAAACTCTTTATTAAAAAAACCACCTTTGATATCACCATCCTACCCACTGGTAAGCTTAAGGTACAATGGCCAGTGAAATTGTTTCATTACAGGTGTGCAAGCAGACGTAATCTAGCAGACTCACCTAACCATCTCATCTTATAAAAAATTCTCCCTCTGCACTCAAACCTCCCAGAAGGACATTGCACACCTGGTACCTCCAGCACTTGTTGGAGGGAAACATAAATTCAAACAGCCTTTCAAACTGTGAGTGCTTGGAATAGCAGAGAAAGTACTGTTCTTTATAACCTGCCTCCTGTAGCAACAAGGTTTGGAGCACATGATTGTTGCAGAGGTGATGCAGGGAAATATTTCCTTCTGGTCAGTGACTGTAGCCTGAGCTACAAGTTTCTGAAAACTCTGCCACACTGGGAGATCATAGAATCATAGAATCATAGAATAGATTGGGTTGGAAAAGACCTCCAAGATCATCAAGTCCAACCCCTGATCCAACTCTAATTACTATATCATGGCACTAAGGGCCATGTCCAATCTCTTTTTAAAAACTTCCAGGGATGGTGAATCCACCACCTCTCTGGGCAGGCCGTTCCAATGCCTGATCACCCTCTCTGTAAAGAATTTCTTCCTAACATCTAACCTAAACTTCCCCTGGCAGAGCTTGAGCCCATGTCCCCTTGTCCTGTTGTTGGTTGCCTGGGAGAAGAGACCAACCCCCACCTGGCTATAACTTCCCTTCAGGTAGTTGAAGAGAGTGATGAGGTCACCTCTAAACCTTCTCTTCTCTAGACTAAACAATCCCAGCTCCCTCAGCCTCTCCTCATAGGACTTGTGCTCAAGTCCCTTCACCAGCCTGGTTGCTCTTCTCTGGACCCGCTCCAGCACCTCAATATCCTTCCTGAACTGAGGGGCCCAGAACTGAACACAATACTCAAGGTGCGGCCTCACCAACGCAGAGTACAGGGGAAGGATCACTGCCCTGCTCCTGCTGGCCACACTGTTCTTGATGCAGGCCAGAATGCCATTGGCCTTCTTGGCCACCTGGGTACACTGCTGGCTCATGTTCAGAACCACTTCTGAAAAATATCCCTTTTTGTCATCTGAAAGCCATTTTGCAGAAGTGACTACAAATTGTAAGCTACTTTTGAAAGACAATTCAAGGAAGCTTTTTTCAGGGTGTGAGTCAGTTTCATAGATGAAGAATGGGGCAGGACCTTAAAGGTAGTGGATACCTTTCTTCTAACAGGTTAAAAGGATTAAAGTTCATTAGACTTTAGCCTAAGAATGCTGAGATTGCTCTACAAAGCCTTTAGTGCCACACTCAGAGGTGTAAAAAGCCCAAGGATTGGGTCATTTTGTTCCCACGTCTGGCACAGCCAGCTGGGATAAACAAGACAGGATTTTGACCTACTGCTCCCTAAATCACTTGTTTCGTCAGCTCAGAGGGCAGGTTCCATGTACCCCCAGGCTGGAGAGGGTCAGGCAGGAAGGTGGAGTGACTCATCTCCTGACATACTCACTCCTTGCAGAATCAAAGCATCATCTGGCAGCAAGCAACCAAGGTGAGCACATGCTGTATTATGTGGCAGAAGGAAGGGTAAGTGGTGAAGGACATTTTTCATAGCTTCCCACAAATCATTTTGCAGTCACCAAGCCTGCATCAGAAAAAATGGACTAACCTATCTTGCTTTCTGCAGGGCAGCTCCTCAGAGTTAAGGTCCAATGGCCAGAAGTCTGTGAAACATCAGTCCTCACCTGGGCAAAAAGAATCTGGATCTTCTGACACCAGGGTTTTTTTTTTTTACCTTCTCTTTTTTTCCTTGAGGCTATTCCTTCCTTAACCTTTATGTCAATATCTGTTTTGACCAGTAAATGTCTTCCTGTAACATTAATGTTTCTCATCTCCAGTGGTGACTCACACTGAGTGCAAGGCCTGCCCGTGTGCCAGGATCCTCTTCCCCACGAAGTTTCCCGACAGTGTTGTTCTGTTGCAGAACTGTACTGCAAGCCCACAGCATGCCAGAGGGATGTCTTTTCATCACAGGGCTTAACAAATTGCTTTGTAGTGTAATAGCATCACTTTTGGATAACAAATCAGGGCTGACTCACAAATTCATCACAGGAATGTGCTTCTGGAGCTGTTCTACTGCCTACAGAAGAAGGGGGAAGGTGAATGTCATCAAAAATATCATAGGTTGCTGGAGACACATTACACTTTTCATAAGAGATCTTTCAGACACATATGGTAGAAGTGAGAAGATAGGGGAGGTAGATATTTCAAGGGAAATAAGCTCCTAAGACAAAAAAATAAGTTTTGGCATTAGAACCAGTAAGATAACTACGGTATAGATTTGGTCAGATCACAAAAATTTGTTAATCCTGTCCCTTAAGGGAATGAGGCATGCCTTTAATTTCAACCAAAGCAAGGTCGTACATGAATCATGATCTATGGATGTAGAGTTGGATCAATAGGTAGATAAATAGATGATATATTTATACATTTGGATTTTGTTTAGTGCAGTAAACTTGCCAAGTAAAACCAATAAATGAAATAGCACCAATGTATCAGCTGTGTATTAGGGACGGGGTCTCTGTCTAAAGAAGATTGTTATGGTTCTACTGGCCACTGTCATCCTGGTGGTATTACTATCTCCATGGTTTCAGATTTCCACCAGAAAAGAGCACTAGATCCTCTAACCTGATGCATATCAAATACCATCACATTCCTCTTCACAATCTGAACTCCTGTTCTGACTGAGCTGAAGGGGGTCTTATTTGGTAATGATTTAAAGCACAGAGAATCCACAGCATCCTTTGACTTGTTTGTTTTTAGCATTAAACTTGAAATGATGACGATTTAGAAAATAGAACTTCTTTTCATTCTGAATCTGCCTTCAATATCCAAGCACTGCCTGAGTTCAGACCTTATTGTGTGGCTTGTGTACCTTTTCCCTACTGGCTTAAGTTTTTCATGCTTTGTCTGCTCTCATCACCTTTTCTCTTTCAGTCAGCTGACAGTTGTTTAGGGTAGACACCACACCATTTCAGGTTTTCCTTTGCAGGACTGTTCTTGACCTAGAATTGTTTATTGGTCTAACTTTTAGCCCCATGTGCAGTTGGATCACTCAACTGAAAGAGTGATGTGCAGGAAAGAGCAGGGACAGAAGAAAGAAAGGGGAAAGTATTCATATGTTGTCAAGGGGTTAGGTAGTCCCACATCCTTGACTGCTGAAGTCAGTTATCGATGTTCTTCCTTCTGAGGAAATACTTAACATTAATTCATCTCTTACCTTTCTCTTTGCTAAGTTAAAGAAGTCCCCTCAGTCCTTCCTGAGGGGCAGATTTTCTGTAACTCAGACATTATTTTAGATTCTTTCCCTTGTATCGCCCGGGGTCCCTTTTGAAAATGCCACTGGAAACAGAAACTGCCTTGCAACAGTGGCAGAAAGAAATTATCCTCATTACCTTGGACTTTGCCATATTTCATACAGACATGCTGTACATAGACTTGCTGCAGCCCAGTATACTAAACACTAAGCTCATCTCAAAAAAACTGCCTACAGGCTTAGTTTTCATCATGCCAACAGTGATTTGCTTTTCCATTTTGGGAATAGTTTCTTTTACCTCTTCCCACTTCCAGTTTTCCTGAAGCCTCAGTTGGTCACTAGGCCTGAAGTGGAAGGTTTAGTGTTTTATTTCCATGCTTTTTCCCCGTTTTGGCTCTGAACCATGGATAAGCTCATGAACTTTGGAATTAAAACGTCTAGCAGCAGCCAAGCATGTCATAACAGTCAGGTCAGAGCCACTCACGGCTCTCTGCCCAGGCTTGCAGAAATGAGGGAGACTGGGACTTCTTTGTCATGCTTTGAGCCTTCTAGCAAGGTGTGTCTCTCCCCTTTGCCTGAACTTGAAAAGTGAAGGTTGCACTGCAGTGCATTCAGTACACACACAGCTTGCTGTTTTCTTTTAAAGGGAATGCCAGAGCAGGAGTGGAGAAATGTGCCAGTAAAACATGGTTTTTCATGTAAATACTTTTCAAATGGTGTTTGCCACTCACCAGGACTTAATTTAGTTCTGTATATCAGTTCTCTGAGTGTGTCTGTTTCTTAGAAAATTGAGAGGCAGGCAAGGATAGCAAAAATACCAAAGAAGCTGTTAAAATGTCAGCCTTTGCCAGTTGTTACCACATAGCTACCACTGACAAAGAGGAAGGTAATTGCAGTACTTGCATAGTGCCGACAGTGTAACGAGTGATTTATGGATATTTTCGCATGCTGTGAGACTCACCCTGTTCCCCTCTAGGTTTGGCTTCCAGAACTGGGACACTGCAGACCCACACTGCAGTGTTTATAAGACCAGATTCAGCTGCAACTTTGGGGATCCAGTGTCTCCTTCAAGAAACATTTGAGAAAACCACTTCAAACAGAAAGACGTTGCACAGTCTACACAGTGGTTTTCAAATGTTTATTAATTCCAGCATACTACATGACTGCAGTACCTTCTCTGAATATTGGGTATGAAAAGACATGGGGGGTCTCTCTCATATCAAGACAAGATGCTCTTTACCCTTCGTGGGGTCTGTGTCGACTACCACCACAATTTAAGGAGTTTATTGTTAGCCAGGATGCAGAGAGGAAAGGTAAGAAAAATGGTAGCAAGTCATGACATCTCTAAATAGTCCCTGGAAAAACAGGCAAGATAAAAGGACAGAGAAAGGAAGGAAGGCTAGTAGAGGAAGGTGATCAAGAGCTTTACGCAAGAAAGCCCATTCAGTCATCCCATATGTTTCTGAGGAAGTAATGACCTTTTGAGACTGTATCTACTTGTCCAGTATTACATCAGAGACTATACATTTCCTGCATGCCTAGCTTGTTACTCAGCTTCTGCCCTGGAAAATTAGTTTATATTAATTTTGATTTTGGTTCACAACAGAGTGAACTCCACTGCTGTTACACATTACACCTGTAATTTTTGGCAATACTCCTGTTAGGGGGACAGTGATGTGGGCAATGACGCAATATGTTTAATGATGCTGTTGAAACCCACTTCATGAGTTTTCTTTATGAAGTGTGTTTAATTGGAGGATGTGTCTCATCACTTACTGGCTGCAAAGTAGTTGCATTCTTGTCAGTACCACCTTTGCTTTGGGAAAACTGCAAGTAAAAATTGTGGTCTACTGCTAAGGAAGGGTTGTCCATGTTCTGCGCTCCTGAATTCAAGGCAGTCCCTGTAACAAATGCGTGATAATGTGCAAGTCACAAAGCAGATATCACCCTCCTCCGCAGAGCACAACTATAGAATATAATCAGCTAAGGTCCTTGCATCCAACAGAATCCAACAGAAGCGCTGATGCACTGCCTCCCAATGGAAGTTAATTTTAGGCTACTTCTTATCACTTACAATTGTGACTTGGTGGTCCCATTGTCCTAAGGAGCTGTGCAGGCACATATTTAGAGATACCAAAGATATGCACGTTGGAGAAGAGACAGGAACTTGTTGAAACTGAGGTAAATTTCAGAATTGTATCTACAGCAGCTGAACTGACTCACATATCTCTTCATGTACCCCATTGCTGGGAATAGATACTTTGTCTGAGGCATGTGCAGAGAACTGCCTTGTCTACCTATAGCAACTTTGTTCATTCAGCTGCTCCTTTTAGATAATGATGAGGAAGCCAAAACAACCTGATGGACGGAACTGTGTTTCTAGAAGCTATCTGCAACATCACCTTTCCCCTCCTTGAACTCCTCTATCAGTCATCAGTCGGAACTGAATCTCACAGTGGAATGAAAGCACTCTACAAAAATTGAGTCATAAAACATTTCTAACCCCTCTTGGATTATTGCTTGAGTAGCTGCACGTGGTAAAATTACAGAATCATATATACTGTAGGAGCCACATGCCACAGGCCGTCCTTTGCTGGCAGTCCCTCCTCTCTTTGAGAGGATGCACATTAATCTCATTACTACCTAGTACCAACCCAAACAGAAATACTAAGTTTAGGCTGTGTGGTGTTGTTTTTGCAAATCAGCTCCTACCTGTGATGAATCAAAGGTCTAACAGTTAAGCTCCCTTTATTTTGTTTTTCATTGTATTTAAGAAACACATGCATGTTGTCATAGCACAGTTGGTGGCCCATCAGTCTTGAGAGTAGTTAATGGGCCTTAGAGAATAATCTTTTTATGTGGAAAATGCTGTGGAAAGCCACTCTGGGGCTAGATTCAGCACTCCAAATGCCCCTGGAGAGGCTGAATTAAAAATGTAGGGGCTAAGAGATGAGAGGTGCTGGAGAGCCTGGGAGCTATTCCAGCCCCTTTCCCCACTGGTTATCACGTTAGTGAGACAATACATTTGAACCTTCCCACTAAGAACACAAATTGCTGTCTTTACTAATTTGGTGGACAATACCAAACTCAGCTTCTGCCCCAGAGGACCCATGCTGCCTCTATGCCTGCAGCCTTAACCCTGCTAGAGAACTGCAGAGGTGATTCGGAGCTAAGCAGGCATCTGTTCTGTGGTAAAACGTCTCCCAAAATTATTCACTTAACCATAAGAGGAAGCAAAGGACATAGACTGTTGCTGAAGCAGTAGAAAAGCCTGAATGGTAAAATCAGAGTGAGGGAAAACGTGTGTGTGAACAAGGAGCATAGGATGTATTGGTGTAACTGAGCATCTGTCTCAGAGCCAAGGCTAAACTTGCCGAGTCCAGAGGCTGAAAGATGCACCTGAAGGGTCTTTGACAGATCCCATCCTAAGGCTTTAGCAGCTGAGAGTTTAACAACTCCAGAGAAAATGGATGCTCTTTGAAGAGCTCTCTTCCGCACTACCCACACACAACCATGCGCTTTCCTGGATCACACTGGTAAGCCTCCAAAAAAAAAGAGATCATGAAGAACCAGCTGCAGTTAACATTTAAAGAATTGGTTTCATCTGGAAATATGTTAGAATAAAGTTTCTTGACCCGTACCCCATTGATTTTAAACTGAGAGGACCAGATTTCTTGGTAGTTTGCCTCATTTGCACACACTGTGGGGTTTTATTTGGCAAAATCGAAGGTCGAACGTCCCAGAAGAGAGACAAATAAGCAGTACTTGCAAAATGGAGATTTATATCGTATAACACAGGGCAAGATTGGTAATGGATCATGGCAAAGTTCTTATTGAGCTGGGACCTCCAAAGCATTGCTCTAAGACAATTAGGGTTAGACAGTCTTGGGGAATGAACTAGGAGCAGGGAGACTGTTGTGGCTGTGTGCAGCTTGAGGCATCAAAAAAGACGTTAGAAATTTGGGAAGGGAGGCAGAAAAGAGCTACAGAAATCACCTGAAGTCAATAGAATTCCCTTTACTCTGAGTTCATCTGAGAAGCATTGTCCATTTCATATGTTCAGGGGAATCGATTTGATGAGATTCTCTAGAGCGTTACGTGCAGAAGGGATCATAGACCTTTCTTTTGTGTAGCAGACCAAAGCTGAAGGAAGAAGGCAATGGCTAGGAGCCAGGGATAGAGTAATTCAGACTAGAAACAAAACTTGAAAGGTTTATAGGGAGGGAGCCACAATTCACTGAGTAACATGGTAGATCTTCCTGTATTTGCAGACGTGAAAGAAAACATAAGAAATACTATCATTCAGTTCAAATTTGCTGAAATTCAGTGGCTAACATGAGATCAAAGTAGATATGCCTAGGTCTCTGTGATGTGCCTAGGTCCTTATAAATAACTTGCGTTTAAATACTATGGCAAAAATTACACATTGTCAACTGTTTTCTAACCATTTATTCATTTGTGTAGAAGATTTTACAGCTCCAGCACAGGTATTGTAATGAGAGACGCAGTATCTGTTATGTTCTGCTCAGTTATTGTAGTAAAAGCCTGTCTTCTGGAAGAAATAAACAGTTAGGGAAGGTTAGTGGCAGAGCTGCAATGACATGAAGAAGAAAAGCATGAAGGATTCCCAGACCACCGGATGTGTTTCTGACTTTTCTCTGCAGAAAAATCAATCTGATTTCATATAAAATGAGCAAAGTAGTACTGCTAGGAAATCTAGGGTATGAGTTTGGAAGAAAAATGGTTTCACTTTCTATTCCCAATGCAGTACTTGACAGTTTTAAATTATAGCATTGAACATACATACAAAATATTCCAGCAATAATAATGTGAGAAAAAAAAAATTCACTATGCAGTGAGCTAGGCTGCAGGAGGCCAACAAGTCTCCTTTTTTGCATCTCACAGTAACATCATACATCTGAAAGCAGAGTTCTGTCACTCCATCAGAGTGTACATGAGTCTGCAGACTGGTTCTGGGAAAGAGCAGCTTGTTGGTTTGTTCTGAGTGTCCTCATACACTGCCAGGAACAGACCTTGATACCAAAGTTTCCCATCTCTCTCAAATAAAAGCCTCATTTTGTTTTACTGAGAGTAAGAAAGGCCATTTGTTTGTCCTTCTTCAAGGTTTAGTCATTTGGAATGTCCATTTGGAATGACCAGTGTAGACTGTGTGACCCCAAACCAGGCAGCATCACAGCTTATGGGAACAGGAGAAGGCAGAGAGGATCTTCTGTAACCAGCTTCCCCTGGGGAATGTGAGTCCTCTCTCCCCAGTTCAGCTCTTTGTCGGCAGGCCCTGGCTTACTCTTCCCAGCATGGCAGCAGAGAGGGTCAGGGAGTTAGAAATTGCTCTGGATTCTCTTCCAGCATACTCTTTTTTTCTTTTCCTCCCCAGTTTCCTTTTCCAGTGTACAGCATCTCCCATCATCAGCAGAGCAGAGAATGGGTCTGTGAGAAGCCTGTCACTCCCCTAAGTTCAGTACCTATCCTCCGGAGCGGTAGCTAGCAGCACAGGACTCATTTTCAGCTAGCAGATGAAAAGCAGGAGGTCAGGAGCAAGTTAAGGTCAGGAGCTCAGGCTGGAAGAAAGAGCAAAAGTTTTAAAAGCTTATTTCTGTAGCTGGCTTTAGGGAATAACTCACAAGCTGGAACTTGCGAGAGTTGCTACAGACATCCCTACCCTCTTCATCCAACTATGCTGCGGTCATAATTTTAGTTCCTAATAAACCATAAATCTCCATGTATTTATGAAGATTTCCCCATAGAGATTTCCTAATTACTTCTTGCAAGACATTTCAAAATTTTTGGAAAAGGGAAGCTAAGTCAGAGACAGCAGGACAGAGAGACCAGTGAAAGCATGATGTTATCATGAACCACTTTCTGTGTGATCTTCATCCCAGCTGCTTTCAGTAGCAGATCTTCCAGCTTTTACATTACAGTCAGCCAAAGTTGATGATTCAGGTCCAGAGAAGAGCAAAAAGGCTGGTGAAGGGACTCAAGCACAAGTCCTATGAGGAGAGGCTGAGGGAGCTGGGGTTGTTTAGTCTGGAGAAGAGGAAGCTCAAGGGAGATCTCATAACTCTCTACAACTCCCTGAGAGGAGGTTGCAGCCAGATGGGTGTCAGTCTCTTCACCCAGGCAGCTATCAGTAAGACAAGAGGGCATCATCTGAAGCTCTCCCAGAGGAGGTCTAGGCTGGATATTAGGAGGAAATTCTTTACAGAGAGGGTAATCAGGTGTTGGAATGGGCTGCCCAGGGAGGTGGTGGATTCTCCATCCCTGGAGGTTTTTAAGACGAGGCTGGATGTGGCACTGAGTGCCATGATCTGGTAACCACAACAGGGTTGGAGCAAGGGTTGGACTTGATGATCTCAGAGGTCCTTTCCAACCCAGCTGATTTATTATTCTATGATTCTATGATTCTATGATCACTAGTGAGAAGAGACTATTTGAGTTAAAAGGTCTTTGGCTGACATGCTATATAAAAGAGATCCATTTCTGCAAGAAAATATCAACACATCTGAGCTATGACATTTGCAAGTGTGACAGTTCTGCAGGTGCACAACAACTCAAGGAGAAAGTCAACTTCTTTCCTGTTTCCAGCATGGACTAAAGAGTGTATGGTTTTCATACAGCTGGTGTGACACATAGAAGTTGTAAAATGACAAGGGACTGATGCTACTGGGGAGCTTGAAGATGTGTCATGCCTATAGTATTTATCAGTGGGGAGGTGAGGAGAGCCCTGACCCAACTCTAGTTGGCTCCTGTTACAGCACCATCATCATAAAACAGCAGAGAAAAAGTTGGCTAGGCTTTCTTGTGCATCACTGTCATCTGGTGTCAACCCCCAGGTCTGTTACACATCACATCTCCCCAGATGCCTAGGAACCTTTTGCTCTTCTGTTTGATGAGCATTACTTTTGCTAACAGAGCCACCGTTGCTCCATGTTATTGACCAGGACGATGTGGTTATGAATAATCTCTCTGTGAGCATCATGGTGTGCATGCACCAGGAACTTGCTGGAGGCAGTAGGCCGTGCTGGATAGGGCTTTGAGCAAGCTGGTCTAGTGGAAGTTGTCCCTGCCCTGAATTAGAGCTGCCTTGAAAGGGACACTCACGTCTGCAGTGTGCCCACATTAAAATGCAAACTTTCACTGTGAGAAATGAAACTCTCATATCTTCCTGTTCCTCAGGATATCCTGCACTCTGAAGCTTGAAGCATTACTACCCTGTCTTATTGCTTTTTTTAAGTCTGATGTCCTACTTGTTTTCCAGACAAAGTTTTCCCCTCAGTCACAGAGAAAGAGAGCTCTACAAGGCACATTACCAGGCTCTTCACCAAATCAGGGTCTTAATGTGGGTATTGATGGTAAAAAAGGCTTTTCTCATCCATGAAACATGGGATCATGTACCACACAGTGCTCAAGAGGAAGTCTGTTATTTAAACACGATAATGTCACTTAATTTAAATGCATTTAAATAACTCTTAGTGGAAACAATGAGAGCTGGTGAATCTAATGGCAAAGCTTTTTTTTTTTTTTTTTTTTTTTGCATGTTTCTGCAGATATAGGCATCTCAATCTGAAAAGAATGACTTCTGGTATTTCCTTGTTGTGTTCCAGTGGATTGCCTATGTGCTTTGATAAGGAGGAATTACGTTATCATTACAATATTCTCAATTAAGCTGATTGCAAAATTTCATTACATTCCTGGGAAGTTTGGAGGCCTGAGCCCAGAAAGTTAAATAACCACCCATTTTTTCTGTTTGCATAAACTGGGCAAGGGATGCTTTTGCAACCAAGCAGTTGCAAAGGCATGCCTCAGTTTTTTAGTGTATAATACAAGATAAATTAACGACTCAGACTAACAGAACATACTAGCCCTCCTAACTCAGGCACTTTTGAAGTCTAGGAGAACCACACGGTTGCTAGTCATGTAAATTCTTTTCTCAGTTGTTTACTGAAAAAAGAGGTTCTGGAATAAAATACATAGCCATGCTCCTTAAACAACCCTCATTAAAATTGGACACATATCTCTTGGCTATAATTCAAAAGTAGTAAATAATTTCAAGTTAACGTGGCCTTCAAATTTTGCCAATATATTCATGTCACCACTACAGCAACATCCTAAAAGCTGCAGTATAATGCAATTATTTGCAACCCACGCAAAATTTTACAAGGATATTCCTGTCAAAATATGTTGCACACTTTGATGTTCTTAATTCTATTGAGAAGTACTTGACAAGGTTTCCATTTGACTGTGTTTATTTTGCGTGCTTTTGAGTGGTGCCATGTTACTAAAGAGTCATTTCAAGCAGGTCAGATCTCATCAGGAGAGCATTTCCCTCAGCAATTTGTACCTAAATGTTAATGATTGTTCTCTGTTTATGATATTACTAAGGACTAAGGCTATGCTTTTAGGCTGGCACATAATCAACTTCTACTGTGCTTTTGATGGAAGAGAACTGACAGTGCCTTCTCGCTTGAAAATCCCCTAGATTTTCAATATTGCATTAGGAAAAGAAAATTAAATCTGCAGTTTCAAGCAAACCATTTATGACCAAAAGGAAAAAAATTACAACTGTGCTGTAGATCTGTCCAGACAAGTTAAAGCAGAGGCGTATTGACTTTCTTAGTATTCTTTTTCCCCACATTCTTCTCCTGAACATGTTTGCTTTAACTTGACAATATTGTCACAGGGGGAGAAGCAGAAACAGTGCCAGAGAAGTGGGCTGGCATCGGTGCTTCCACACAACTGGAATGATTTCCCTGTGAATCACCCATCTCACGAATGAAAGTACCCATCCCTGGCTCAGGAGGTTGTGAGGCAGAAGGAAAGACAAAGTGTTCCTCCCTATTGCCTCTCACAATGAAAACATTTTGTGTATGACTTTAACTGCTCAGTGACTGTAGGGAAGGGGATTCTCTTTCATCACAGGAGTTTAATGTGCTATTCCATTCACACTGTTCATTTTTCATGCCATTGGCAGGGAGGCAAGCTACTCATTGAGGACTTTGGGGAAGACTCTCATGATGAAATCAGTGTGCTCCAGGCACAACATTTGTCTTACAATTGCTCAGTAAGGACATGCCTGAAAAGGGTTGTTTCCTGCTTACACCTCTAATGGCCATGGTCCTGGGACAGCAGGAAAAGTACAGGAGCAGAGCACAGCTTGATGGATCTTTGATCACACCCTATTCTCTCCCTTCCCATGTGTTGTCTGCAATTCCCTGCTCCCTGGTGCCCTGAGATCAGCAGTGCTGAACTGAAGAGGCTGTGTTTTATCCATGTTTTGGCCTGCTGTAACAGAATAAATTTTGGAGAGGCAGAGAATTGGTGCTGCAGATGGCATTTCCACTCAAATCCTTCAACTCATCATTCTCTGTTGGAGTAAGGCAGGAATGCAAAGAAAGTGGTCTGGAAGCTGAAGCTGTAGCTTCGGATACCTGCACAGTCTGTCCTGCAGCTCAAGCTCTCTGCTACAACTCTCACTTCAGCGTCAGCACAGCAGAGAAGGGGTGAGGGATAAGGAAATTAATTCATTCACTCCCTACTATCAGCTGAGAGCCAGAATCCCCTGCACACAGTCCGTGATTTTGGTACCGAACTGTTCTGCACCAGTGTTGAGTACTGCCAGACTATCACAAATGCACACTTTGTGCACACAAGCCTGCAGGAAATGGAGCTGAAACTCCAGAAATGCCACACATATATTTTTAAGTTTTGCTTGAATTTAACATCAACATTCACTGAATCAAGGAAAAAATATTTCACTGTTCCAGACATGTTTTTGTTGATACGGAATATCCAACACTATAACAGAAACTGTTTTTCTTCTATCTCAAAAGTGGGAAAGCATTTTAAAAAAGCTTTGATAAAAGTAGAAGAAATGTGAATTACATTAGCAAGGATGAGCTAATTTAGAAGTGCTAGTAAAACACCAAGAGGGAGTCAAATATTTATGCACAATATTGTACAGTTTGCATTGCTAAGGTCCTATCACTAGAAGGCAGAAACACACAAAAAAACCCCCACCAAAAAATAACTTAAACAGCAACAAAAAACTAAAATATATTCCATGATGCACATGGAATTGTGTCCCAAGAAGCTCTGGCTAGAGGTTTGAATTGACCAAAGGAATGAAAGGAAAAGGTCAGTATATAAATTAATATATAAATATAAGAAGAAAAAAATATCAGATGCTCTTGTGGATGTCCCACAGTGTCCAGAGTGGTAGTAATGTTTGCAAAATATTACGGAAGAAAACCTCTCTGCAATCTAAGCCAAGTTTGAAACAAGATTTTTCTGTTTTCCCTAGAACAATTTTTGAAATGTGTCTTATGTGGGAATATAACTATTAAGAAAGAAGCAAAAAAGCTCAGAAAAGTTCAGTAGACAGCTTCTGAACTTCTTTTTGCTCATATTTCCTAAAGTGTTCCCATGTGAATAGCTAGCTCAACTAAAATATTTGTTTCAGTGTGTTGAGCTTAGGTGTTCCTCCTAAAAAAATTGTCATTGAGAGACTGCCACTCCTTGTGCAGTCCCTTGGTTACTAACTGCTGCTGTTGTTTCGTGTGGGCACCAGTGATGCAGCCAGGGGTGGTGTGAGGAGCATCAAGGATTACAGAGCCCTGGGAACAGCAGTAAGGGACTCTGGAGCACATGCGGTTTTTTCATTGACCTTCCCAGTCAAAGGGAAGGTGTTTGAAAGGATCAGTTGAATCTGGCAAACCAACAAATCCTGCCAAAATGTCAGGATTTTGGCAACTTGGATCATAGGCCCTCACTTTGGGGAAGTGGGTCTGCTGGGGGCTGATGGGTCCACCTGTCAGAGAAGGGGAAGAGCATCTTCAGTCACAGGCTTGCCAAGCTGGTGAAGAGGGCTTTAAACTCCAGGTGCTGAGGGAGGGGAACCTCAGGCCATCCCACTGCTACCAGTTTGATGTCAGTGCCAGTGAGAGAGGCCCAGAGCTTGGAGAGGAATCATAGGTCAGCAGGGGAACACCTGAAGAGTGGCACAAAGGAATCAGTGACACTCCAGCCAGCTAGTTGGCTTTATCAGGGGCTGAACTGAAATGCCTCTGTGCAAACACACACAGCATGGGGAAGAAACAAGAGGAATTAGGCACGGGCTATGACCTTACAGGCATCACAGAGATGTGGCTGGATGGTTCCTACAACTGGAGCGTTGGGATGGGAGGATACAGGCTCCTTATGAAGGACAGGCAGGGGAGTGGAGGAAGAAGTGTTGCCCTCTGTGTCAAGGACTCGCTGGAGCAGATGGATCTCTACCCTGGGACAGATGAAGAACCAACTGAGAGGTTATGCATCTGATGTAAGGGAGAAGGCAGGGATAAATGGCATTATGACAGCTGCATGACCTGGAGGATGAGTCTTCTAAGCAGATGAGTCCCTCTATAGACAGGAGCAGCCTTACTTTCACAAGCCTTGGTCCTCATGAAGAATTCAAGCACCTCAATAGCTGTTGGAGGAACAGCACAGCAGGTTCCTGAATGTGTTGATCATAACTTTCTTCTACAAGTGATAGAGAAGCCAACAAGGAGAGGTGCTAATCTGGATGTTGTTCTCACCAACAAGGGTCTGGTGGGAAATGTGAAGACCAAGGGAGGCTTTGTCTGGATCCTTATGGGGATGAGAAGGGTGCACAGCAACCTCACTGTCCTAGACCTCAGGAGAGAAGACTTTGGCCTCTTCATGGATCTGCTTGGTAGAGCATCATGTGAAAAAGCCCTGGAGGGAAGAGGGGTCCAAGAAAGCTGGTTGATATTCAAGGATCACCTTCTCCAAGTTCAAGTTGCAAGATCTGTGTATCCTTCTGAGTAAGAAATCAAGCAAAGGGGATGAGGGACTTTAAAACATAAGCAAGAAGCTTCTAGCAAAACTGGAACAGATTAAGGAAGTTTATAGAACGTGGAAAAAATGACAGGACACTTGGGAGGAATATGGGAATGATGACAGAGCATGCAACAAAGGGATGCAACAAAGATGGCTAAAATTCATTTGTCTTCAAGTACATCAGGAGTAAGAGGAAGACTAGGCAAAAGACAGGCCTATGGCTGAATGAAGTGGGTGCCCTGGTGACAAGGGAAATAGTGAAGACAGTGCTACTCAATGCCTTCTTTTCTACTGTCTTTACTGATAAGGCCACCTCTTAGGAATGCCAGTCCTTGGAGGCAAGAGAGAAAGTCTGGAGAAAGAACAACTTTCTCTTGGTAGAGGAGGATTGATTTAGAGATCATTTAGGCAAACTTAACACCCCCAAATCCATGGGCCCTGATAGAATGCCCCCATGAGTGCTGAGGAAGCTGGCTAAGCCAATCTCCGTAATCTTTGAAAGATCATGGAGAACACAAGGGATGCCTGAGGCCTGGAGGAGAGGCAATATCACCCCAGTCTTCAAAAAAAGACAAGAAGGAGGACCCAGTAAACTACAAATCAGTCAGCTTCACCTCCATCCCTGGAAAACTGGTGGAATAACTCATCCTGGATGTCATCTCTAAGCATGTTGATTAAAAGGTTACCAGGAGTAACCAGATTCACCAAGGTGAAATCATGCTTCACCAACCTGATAGCCTTCCATGATGGAGTGACTGGCTGAGTAGAGAAGGGAAGAGCAGCGTTTTTTGTCTGCCTTGACTCTAGCAGGGCTTTTGATACTTTTGACAGTTTCCCTTACATCTTCAGAGGTAAACTCAGGAAGTGTGGACTGGGAGAGAGGACAGTGAGCTGGATTGAGAACTGGCTGAACAGCAGAGCTCAGAGGGTTGTGATCAGTGGCACAGGGTCTTTCTGGAGGCCTGTACCCAGTGGGGTTCCCCAGGGGTCTCTACTGGCCCCAGATTTGTTCAGTTTATTCATCCATGACCTGGAGGCAGGGGCAGAGTGTACCTCAGCAAGTTCCCTGGTGACAAAGAGCTGGGAGCAGTGACTGATACCCCAGACTGCTGTGCCATTTGGTGAGACCTGGACAGCCTGGAGAGATGGGCAGAGCAGAACTTAATGAAGTTCAACAAAGGCATATTCAGGGTCCTGCACCTGGGGAGGAACAACCCTCAGGCACCAGCACAGGCTGGGGGCCAACCTGCTGGAAAGCAGCTCTGTGGAGAAGGACCTGGGGGTCCTGAGGGACAGCAAGCTGTCCATGAGCCGGCAGTGTGCCCATGTGGGCAAGAAGGCCAATGGGATCCTGGGGTGCAGCAGGAAGAACATTGCCAGCAGGTCAAGGGAGGTGATTCTGTCCCTATACTCTGTCCTGGTGAGGCACATCCAGAGCTATGCCCAGTTCTGGGATCCTCAGGGCAAGAGGGACATGGAGCTCCTTTAGCAGGTCGAAAGCAGGGCTGTAAAGGGACTGAAGCATCTCTCTTATGAGGAAAGGCTGAGGGCCCTGGGCCTGTTTAGCCTCAAGAAGAGACAACTGAGAGAGGATCTTATCAATATATACAAGTATCTGAAGGGAGGGTGCCCAGAGGATGGGGCCAGACTCTTTCCAGTGGTGCCCAGCAACAGCACAAGTGTCAGTGAGCACAAACTGAAACACAGAAAGTTCTATATGAATAAGAGGAAAAATTTATTTCCTTTGAGAGTGACAGAGCAGTGGATTAGACTGCCTCTCCTTAGATTAGGCCTCTCCTTCTCTGGAGATGTTCAAAACCCACCTGGATGTGATCCTGTGCAATCTGCTTTAGATGAACCTGCTTTAGCAGGGGAGTGGGACTAGGTGGCCTCCACAGTTCCCTTCCAATCTCAGTGATTTCATGATTCTATAATTCTGTGAAATGTGATAAGAACACTTTCTTCTGTAATAATTTTTAGTAGCTTAAAACCGAAACATTCTTTTAATTTTTATCCACCCATGTAAGTTTTTTTCTGACAAGCTGTTTTTCAAATGCTCATATGATGGGATCAGACTGCTGGTTTGATTTTATGTTTACTTTTAACAAGAGGATGATCTAAGCATTTGTTCTAAAGTCAGTTTTGCTATATAAACTTTGCATATGCAATCAGACAAGAGTAGCAGAAAATTCTTAGCTGGATTTCATAAATCCAAAAAGGCATAGGTAGCAATTTGCCAGTGAAATTTTCCTTTGCAAACAGTTTTATATGAATTCTGATGCAATACACTGATACTGAAGCTTCTGACTGTAAAAAAGAATTTTAATCCTGAAGCAGCAGAGGGAGCTATGCTGACACAATCAGCTGTATTCCCAGGCTTCTGCAACTGTGAATGGAGACTTTTGTGTGCTGCCTGTTCCTGACATCTGTAGAGGTTAATATGTTGGAAATATGCTAAACTGATAGGAGCCTCAGGGAAGGGGTATATATAATGTGTCTGAGGGGCGACCAACAAGATGAAAAAGTAAAATAGGATACAATGCTCAAATGCTCCTAGGCACTAAAAAGCCTAAAAGACCTTGCAGTTTGGTGAGATGCATGCTTTCCAGGCGCTTTGACATTTTTGAAAATCACATTTTTATTTCAAGAATGCGGGGAATTCCAGTCATTACTTTGGGAGCCCAGGCTGGCCTTTTTACATCACCTACATCTTCCTACATCTTCCTGTTCACAATGGCATCAACTCACAGAGCTTTTTGCCATCTCCTCAAAAAGTGTACTCTACTGGCTTCTCTGAGGTGTAAGCAGGCATTGACAGTAAGACACATGCTTAAACATGTGGTTGAATAAACAAGAGCTTCATTTCTTATACTTAGACATATATCCCAGCCTTTTATAATTCTCCTTGAAAAGATTCACTTGTAAGACTGTTAATGCAAAGCAGTAAGTCCTCTGGGAGCTAAATATCTGGTAAAGCTTTTAGGCTTTACACAAAGCCACATGCACTCTTCACATGTGTTGGATGACTTTGTATGTGTGTACATGTTTCTGGTACATGGATTTGCATATGTGTAAAAAGATTCTCATGAAGCTGTTTAACCATATACATATTCCTTTTCCTGTCTTACTTTCTAACACCCTCCTAATCCACCCCAATTCTGAGGGGGGAACCACCAGGGGAAATATGTAAATACAAACACAAGCAGTGTCTCAGAGGTCACCACAGAGCCTTTGGTTCTTAGTTCAATAGAGTGAAATTGTCCAAAGCAAAGGAAAAACTAAAGAAAACATAGACCTTTGGAAAATATAAACATTAAGTGTCCCCTCCTACCTCTTCAGGGATCCTGGGGTAGGTCTTAAATAAGCAAGTTTTCAAAATTATTAAGTTGGGAAAGGGAGGTGTACTCATCCATAGGCATCCATTTGAGCCTGTAGCCCGCTCATTCTTGTAAATTTTCATGGCAGCCAGAAAGTTAATATGGGGGCAGACAGAGAGGGGAAGAGGTGTAAGGGAAAAGATGAGTTTCTCCTTCAGTGTTGCAGTGGCAGAAGTGTGGATGAGCAGGGACAATGTAAACCACTCTGGGACTTGTACCACAAGTGCTGTCAGCACTGCCTTGTGTTCCGATCTCAGGAGACCCAGGACTTTCTTCCGTTGTTGTTTCCCACTGATTTGAGGCAGGGCAGGATCTGATCCCCAGCACCAGGGACCTCCAGGCTTTGGAGTACCACTGTGGTGGAAACTTCCAGCTTCTAGTGCTCAGTCTCTGGTTCTTTAGGCGAGCAGTATGTTTAGTAGCAGGTCTTTCCTTGACTCAGTCCAGGTTTTTTTTTAGATGTCTGCTTTGGTGGGAGACTGCTTCAATCTGTTTATCCAGGAGTCTGCTACACACCTGTGGAGCTTTTACTGTTTGCTTGTTTTCAAAAGTAGGGATCAGACAAGATAAATTAGGTTTTAGTCCTCATTACATATGTATTTAGCAGGCAAATACTGCAGTATTTAGTGTGTCAGATAAAAGATCAAGATTTAACGTGCTGATTATTGAGAAAGCATTTATCATAAAAATGTACATCTCTAATAAAAAGTACAAGGCAAAATTATATATATGGAAACTATTAGACTAGTTAAATTTCAAGTACTTCTCACAAATATATAGTGGGGATGCCAGAAAAACAGACTCTTGACTTCGTATGGAATTACAAAAACATAGGTTTTGTTCAGACAGAGCACTTTATTATTAAATTATTTGTTCTTTTTACTCAGTACACTAAGAAGTCAAGAAATAACAGAGAGATCTGCAGTAAAAGAAGGTTCTCAAGCTGTCTGTAAAACATGTTTTCTGACGCATTTCCCCGACTCCTCTCAAAGTCCAGGGACAAGATGGGGGTCACGGCACTGCAGGCAGGAAGGGCAGCAGTGAGCACATGGGGGCCCATGTAATCATAACTGTGCGGGTGTTTTGATCTCCCTAGAGAGGATGGGCTTCGGCAGCTGGAAGGATCTGTACCTGGGCAATGCTTAAGCTGCTTTCTTGTCCGGTATTACTCTTGACCATTGTTCACAGAGGCACTGAAATGAAAGGGTTGAGAGGACACCTTATGCTTGTTACGGCAACTCACTGAAGCCTAGCAAATATGGGTGCCCTTCCAGTACTGTAATGGGCCTCACAGTAAGATGGTTCAAGCATCAGCTGCCTTATTAGTTTGGTAAATCCATGCTTGCCCTTCTGGTTTCCCTCACAGCCACTTTCTCTCTGTGAACTGATGTTTTTGTTAGCCAAATGTGAAAACTCTTGAAATCAGGAAGTCCCCAGCTCCATACAGGTACCAGCAGTGTGAATCATGTCCCCAGACTCATCTCTCATTAGTGGAAACTTTCTCAGGTTGTGAGATTCAAATGCCACAGTTCTTAATGAAGGTTCAGGTACTCCCGTACAAATCACCCCACTTCATTTTAATGAAGCTTGTGAAGCCTGTAGTCAATTTTCTGCATTGTTACAAAAGGTTTTGTCTGTGTATTTCCTGGGTTTTTTGAGAAAATAGAAGTGGTTCATAAAACGGAAAGGCCAAACAGTGGAGATAATTTGAAATGTGCCCTTTAGTTGTACCAAGCTGTTACCACTGCAGAAAAAGTCTGAAGCACTGAGAGAACTCACTACAGCTGAGATTGAGTGCCCCTCAAAATCTTTACCATACAGTCAATAAACAAGAGATAAAATCAACAGCTAATGTCAACAGTGTATTTCCATTACACACCAAAAAAAAAAAAAAGACAAAGAAGCATAGTTATGTCAATTATGTAAACATTGTTTGTCAATCATGAGTAATAAAGGCTTATGGGGCTTTTGAGAAGTGGCTAAATTCCTTAACCATCCATATCTAGACAGCCCTATAAATCTGGGCATGAAACGGAGGTGAGGAGGAAGGGTTTCTTACTCAAGTGTGAAAAAATGTCAGCAAAACCCATTTTGATGAATACTCTGGGTTGGTTTTTTTAACATAAAACATCACCTGTGTTCATGAAGATCTTATTTTCCATCCTGGGCAAGGCAAGGATTGGAGCTTGAAATCCCCTGCATTCTACAGATCCCGTCAAAAGCTCTCAGATCTTAAAAGCTGCTCTCTAAGTAAAAGAAAGCTGCAAGTTTCAAGTGGTAGCTGAAACTAGGAGAAGGAGCTTGTGATGGCATTGCCAGCATTGGAAATACTGGTGTGTGAAATGGCAGAAGTCGAACCAGGAGTTTCTCCTTTCTTGAAAACATAACTCCATTAAGGTGACCTTTACCAGGGCAGAGGTTAGTTATGCTGGGCAAGGATCTCAGGTCCTCCTTCAGAGGGTGAGAACACCAGTGTACAAATATGAATAAGTTCTGAGATCAAACATTAGCATACTTACCACATTAGCCCAAAAAAAAATCCACAAACCCAAGAGCGAATTCTTCATAGTTTACACACAGCTGGTCTGATGCAAATGGTAACATGAGGATGAGTTTTTGCTTTAATAAACTTCAAGGATATTCTTTGCCACATTTATGTGATGGAGACTGAAGGAGCATCCTTTGAGACTGCTTGGAAATGTGTCGGCACAAATTTACTCTTATTCCTAAATTCTTAGTCATTATGAATCATTGACTTCTTTTGACAAGCCACACCCTCACCTATAAAGAGATTTATTTGTAGGCTTTTAAAACAATGTATGGATTAAGAAAGAGCTGCTTATTTTGGTTAACCACCAGACAGTTAGACTGCACTCACAATGCATAAGCAAGCAGAATGTTCAGTTATAAAGTTTGGCTGCGTTCTAATATAAACATCATCTCTCCCCCAAGGCTGCCTTTTCAGGGGAAGTTGGGATCATACCACACAGCATCCCCAATTATCATCATGTCTCTATCTAGGCTTCTCAGTTGAGAATAAATAATTTTCATTAAATCAGAGATTTGCCATTTTTCTTAGAAAAATAACGAACTACCGTTCTGTGCCCTGCAATGTGCAATAGTTTGCTAGCTCTGGATGTGGAATAAAAACATTCCTCTTTGAGCTGGTTATAAAAGGACTATAAAATGTTGGAGTTGCTGATAGCATTTAGATGGGACAATATTTTCCCAGTGTTTGAGAGTTTAGCCATTTTTATTGTCTGTGCTTCCCAAGGGCTATGTCTGCACTTCTATGGATTACAGGTGTTAAACTACCAGAACAACTTGAAGGCAGCTAGCCACGAATAGAGAATTCTCCAATCATGGAAACACAATATAACACAGGCAGACCTGGAAACCAGATAGATACTGTTGCCTGCAGTTCAGGCTGCTGTGGCCTGGTTGAGTACCTTCATATCACTGTGCAGTGTTCAGGATATTTCTGTGCTTTTCAGTCAAGGTGCCATCTTTTGAAGGAAGAACAGGAACGCTCCTATTTAATGAATTTTGTCAGGGTTGCTGGAAGTAGGACTCCTTAGGTGTCTCCTGGTCCCACTGAACGGGGATTTCTGCCCTGGCACAAATTTCAACTGATGCATCTATATTATGCTTACTCTGAGTCTGAGGCAGTGGGGAAAGCATGAGAAACTTTCAAAAGCAAATATGAAATTGCCCAGTGTTGCAAACACTTGGGAACACAATGAGAACACGTCATTGCCTGGTTTGTTTCTCTTCTCCATAAGTATTTGGTATGCAAGTCATTCCAGTCTTATGAGCCCTTCTTTGGAAATCCTTCTTTTGCTTATAATTGAACTTCACTACTAATACACAGGGTCAGATTCAAGGTCCATTAAGCCAAGTAGCTTTACTTTGGGTGACTGTTCAGTGAAGGAAATAGTAATGCAATGCCACTTCCAGAATTAGAGCCAAAGCAGTATCCCAAAGCACGTGGGGCATGGTCTCCACAACAGAGCTATGCCTGCTGATCCTGGACACATCTTCAGGAGATAAAGTAATAGGTTAAACTACTCCCTTTAATGGTTTTGAAGGCCTGATCCTTCCCTCCCTCCCTCCCCCCAATTCCTTTTGCATCTCTCATTTGAGGAAATCAGCAGTGCTTGGGAGGGGTTTATCTCTTTACGAGTCTTGAAGTTTTCAGTGTAGCATCACCCTGATGGCTACAAATTATTTCTAACACCCTTGCCTCACCTAATGAGCTAATGAATGTGGAGGCAGTGGCACTGCTGTTTCAGATGATGAAATTACCCTTCTTCACAGTTCCCCTTTAGTTAGAAGAAGTCCCTCATGTACCCCAGAAAGCAACACGGGTGTGCCATGAAATGCTGGGAGTGAAGGAAGAACACTTACAGAAGTGCTGACCAAGGCTGAATCTGCTATAAGTGTAGGGCTTCACACAGGCTCTCCCTGATGGATGAAAAAATGAACTGAGAAAGTGACCATGCTTGCCTGGTTTAGAGGAAAAGTGGAGTGGGATCCATCTCCCCTCCCTTCCCCCCCCCTTCCCCTCTCCTCCTCTCTCCTCCTCTCTTCTCCTCTCTCCTCTCTTCTCCTCTCCTCTCACCTTTCCCTTCCCTTTTCCCTTTCACTTCCACTTCCCTCCCCTTCCCTGGAGAAGAGAACATTAACTTTGAGAGCTAGTGGTCTGGTTTTTTAAGTGTGCTAAGCCCTTGGGAAGTAGAACCGAACTGATCCTGAATCTCATAGCTATGTATAACATAAACTCCCGTGATAAACCAGATAAGTCCAACCTATCTCAAATAGCACACCCTAAATGTATTATTACTTCTGTGCCTCTCATACTCCACTGTGAAAATCGTGTAATAGCCTCTAGTGTCATCATGGTGATAATTGCATGTTTATGAAGCTTTCAGAGAATAGAATAAAGCAAGCCATAATAATAGAGGAAATAAATAGCACCTAATTTTCATCCAATTCTAAATACTGTGTAACTACTAGAGAATGAAGGAAAACTGGAGAAAGGGCAATACATAAACATTAGAATGGGGGACGGTTCCATGCTTTGGAATGAGAGAGAAAAAACAATGTATTCTTACTGCATAAACCACATTACTTCTCCCCTGAGCACCACGTAAATTTGAGGTCAGGCTGTTGAAACCTGGATCATGATCCATCCACAAAAAACAACTAAACTGTGGACTCAGGCATTATCTAAAATTTCAGTGCTTAATAATGCAAGTTTAAAGTTCTTGTTTAATTGTCCATGCAAATATATACTGAGAGTAAGAGCCTAATCTTTTTCCTTTTTACTTTTGAGATACAGATCTTGATAATCTCATATTTGTAACTAATACAGCTGTAACTCTGTCAGGAAGTTTTAGTGGTAACAGAAACCCCAAGATGAAAACTCCAGATACCTTATCTCCCAGTTGCATGTAGTTAGGAGGACCTTGAGAGAACTGAAAGTGGAAAGTTCATTGAAGTGCTGATTTAATGGTAGTTTTACTGCTGTAGTCCTTTGTTCAGACTTCATCTGCAGAAGCTCGGATATGTCTTTGAAGATGTGCAGCAATATGTGAAGATGTGCACAATTCCTGGGCAGGAATAAGAACTCACGCCTACCTGTGTCTGCTGTTTTGAACTCCGCTAGGATGACAAAACCAACCTTCACCATTCTGCTCCACAGAGCTGGATCCTGCCCTTTGCTCAGCAAGGCCAGCACTAACCCATGCAGGGAAGGGGGCAGTGAGTTAGGGGATGTAGCTGTGCCATCCCCTACGTGTGTCAGGAGACTCTCTTCCCGTTTCTAAGATGGGGTTAGTTTGTTTCTTGCGTGTGTTGGTCTCCGAGGCATATACAACCAAGGAGTTCTACCTTCTTGGGCTAACACTCACATTTCCCTTCTGCTTGTGATCTGTTTAAAGCACTGAGGTGTCTCACAGGCAGTGGAGAGGGATGCACCGTCTGACCTGCAACATGACATAGGGAATTTGTAGGGAAACTGAATGTTCCTTACCCCCTGGCAGACACTGCCCTGGATCACCACAGTGTACCAGTACATGATCTTTACTGTGACTAACACCTTTTGGGGACAGAAAAAGGGAACACTTTCCTACTGCATCATGTCATGCCAGATGTTCCTCCGCAGAGCTGCCCCAGTGCTCTCTGCAACTGGTCACATCTGCCTGTGTATTCCCCTGACGTTTTTACCTTGGCAAGAGCTTCTCAGATCCTATCCTACCATGTGAATGTTGTCCTTGGGAAGGAGATTTCAAGGGAATGTGAACAGATGCTGTTTCAATGAAGTTCCTGAAATTGCCATTTCTCAAATACTTGACTGCTGCACATAGTTTCTTCTTTTAAACCTGTGACAGTTGAATAAATCTGAGTGAAAAGAGAATAAAATAGTTTCTGTTCTCAGTGGTTTTTTTCAGTTGACCAGACTCAAAACTGTCCCACGGACCTATACAAGTTCAGAATACTTTGGGTTTGTATTGCAGAATCACAGAATCAATTAAGTTGGAAAAGACCTCTGAGATCATCGAGTCCAACCTTTCACTGATCACCACCTTTTCAACTAGAACATAGTACCAAGTGCCAGGTCCAGTCATTTCATGAACACCTCCAGGGATGGTGTCTCCACCACCTCCCCATGCAGTCCTTTCCAGTGTTTAACCCTTTCTGTGAAGAAATTCCTCCTGATGTCCAGCTTGAGTGTCCCCATCCAGAGAATTTTTAACCCAGCAACGATTGCACCTGTCCAAGCCAGATATTCCAGAAGAATGCTGTGGGAGGCAGAATCAAAAGCTTTGATGAAGTCTGGGTAGACAGTGTCCACAGCCTTTCCCTCTTCTGCTAGGTGGGCCATCCTGTTATAAAAGGAGATCAGGTTGGTCGAGCAGTACCTGCCTTTCCTAAACCCGTGCTGGCTGGACCTGGTCCCCTTGTTGTCCTATATGTGCCATGTGATCCTACTCAAGATGAATATGGAACTCTGTTCCATAACCTTCCCTGGCACACCAGTCAGGCTGACAGGCCTGTAGTTCCCTGGATGCTCCTTCCAACCCTTCCTGTGGGTGGGTGTCACATTAGCCAATCTCCAGTGGCCTGGGACCTCCCCGGTTAACCAGGGCTGATGATAAATGATAGGGAATGTCTTTGTGAGCTCCTCTGCCAGCTCCTTCAGTACCCTTGGATGGATCCATCTGATCCCATAGACTTGTGAGTGTCTAAGAGGCACAGCAGGTCTCCAACAACTTCCCCCTGGACTGCAGGGGGTCTATTCTGCTCCCTGTCCCTGTCTGCCAGCTCAGGGAGCTGATGGCCCTGGGGGTAACTGCTCTTACTGTTAAAGACTGAGGCAAAGAAGGCATAAAGTGCCTCAGCCTTTTCCTCATCCTTGGTGACTCTGTTCCACCCCCAGCTCTGACAAAGAATGGAGAATTTTCTTGGCCCTCCTTCTGCTGTTATGTATTCATTAAAAGGCTTTTTATTATATATTTTTTATATTTTATATGGCCAGATTGAGTTCTAGCTGAGCTTCTGCTTTTTTTAATTTTCTCTTCGCATGATCTAACAACATCCTTGTCCTCTTCCTGAGCTGCCTGCCCCTTCCAAGGATTATAAACACTCTTTTTTAACTTGAGTCACTGCTAAAGCTCCCTGTCCAGCCAGGCTGGACTTGTTCCCCCACAGCTTATCTGTTGGCACATGGGCACAGCCTGCTCCTGTGCCTTCAAGATTTCCTTCTTAAAGTACCTCCAGGTTTCCTGGGCCCCTTTGTCATTAAGAACTGTTTCCCAAGGGTCTCTCTGAACCAGTGACCTAAATAGGCCAAAGTCCACCCTCTGGAAGTCCAAGGTAGAGGTTCTGTTGATGCCTTCCTTACTTCACCAAGCATTGAAAACTCTATCATTTCCTCGTCACTCTGCCCAAGACAGCCTCCAGCTATCACAGCTCCCACTAGCCCTTCTCTGTTCATAAACAGCTGGTCCAGCAGGGCACCATGCCTGGTAGGCTCAATTACCAACTGTGTCAGGAAGCTATCTTCCACACACTCCAGGAACCAAGGTAGTTATTTTATGTCCTCTGGCAGAAGAACCAAATTGCCCAGTGAATAGTAGCTTTAGTAGTGGTGGCATCTCTTGTCAGAGGAAAAATTCCTTCAGAGTTCTAGAAAATGACATCTGTGCTAACTGTCTTAAATACAGCTTCAGACTGTATACACACTGCAAAAACATAGGAAAAATCACTCTTGCTGTTCCAAAGTGCCTAAGACATATTATAGCTACACCAGGAGTATTTTACTGGTATCAAAGTATGAATTTCCCATTGCTACATTTGGCACAAATTAGGATGGCTATATTCTAGTTTTTACAGTCTAATTACATCTGTACCAAGGTGACCTGACACATTCTGTCAGCAGAGACTGTCCTCCTTCACCCCCCTGGATGAAACTGTGGCAAATGAGACCTGAAGAGCCCAACTGGTCCTCGCTGAGCATTATGCACCTCCTCCATCTGTCACAAGGGCTCCCATGGAGTCCCAGAATTTCGAAGCATCACTGACAGAGCTGTCTAGAGAGCTTGCTTTTCTTTAACGTTACAGTTTCAAGCACAGGGTCAAGATAGTGGGCAATCCTTTCCTGGCTGAGACTTCCTAGTCTTAGTTTAGCAAGAGGATGGGAAGCAGGCAGGGAAAAGATCTGATCCAAGTTGGGCTTCTGAGTTTTTTGATCTTTCCTTGTCCTTGTTCCAGGTCCGTGTTTAGCACAGCTGACATCTCTAAGATAAGGGATACCCCAGATTGCCATGACCTCACACTGCACCTATTAAGGACTGTTTCACTGTGTCCAAAGACTGCTTCATAAACAGCATCTTTGCCTAAATGATGTCCTGGCTGCCAGATGTGGAGGTTTATCCATTAGTATACATGGAAGACGTGACAGCCTCTTGGGATTTTACAGGCTGAGTCATTGGATAGTGACTAAGAATGATTATTCATCGGTAGCTGACAACTAAACAATCTTCCAGCCTTATGGAACAGTATCCATCAAAGCTTTGCAGAAAGTTGACTTTAGCCCCATATTTAGCTATCAGGTTTTAGGTTGCACATTATGAATAACATTGTGATTCAGATGTCTCAGAGATGTTCAGAAAACTCTTACCAGAAGAGCCCCTTGTCATAGTTATTAATCATAACATTCCCAGAAGCAGATCCTCCCATACCCCATGACGGTTGAACACAGGTGGTGGAAAGCAGCCTTCTCCATCCATTTCCCAAGTAGGCAACAGAGGAAAAAACATTAAGAAGAAACCTGTAGCTCCTTCCTATGAACAGGAGTAAGGGCAGTTATTCAGGACTACCAACTCTACCACACAGCAAGGACATTAATTTTTCGTAGCTCAGATTTTCAAGGTAGGGTGATCTTCCTTTGCTGTCTCTGGAGTTTGTTGCACTGGTGGAAGAGCTGTCTCCATATCCTGAGTGAAGACACTAGAATCAAACATGCAAATCCTTTACCTTATTCATACTTGGGGAGATTTCAAAGGGATGGGTCACAGAGGTGGTTCTGCTGTGCAGAACAACAGGCACATGAGGATATGCAAAGGAAAGTCCCTCCTCTGTACCCGCTCTGCATGAACATGCCCTGCCTAGAACACCTCAAGGGGCAAGGACAGAGACTGTGCAGAAAGGTCTTTGGCACATAAAGGCAACTTTGAAAACAGGTACCACTGCTGTAGCCTAAAAGGCGTGTTTTTTTCCAGCCAAGTACATCTGCTGCACCAGCATCCAAAGTGTACACAGTTTGAGTGGGAATTTGGCAGTGGAAGAAAAGGGAAGAAAAACAACAAATTATTTTAATTCCATGTACAAAGAAACACATTTTAAAATTTAACCTTTGTTTCTTCTGAACTCCAATAAAGACTTCTTTAAAAAAAGGAACATTGCTTGAAATTAAAAACTCAAGCTTATATCTAAAGTCCTTATTACTGTGCATTTTTTAAAACTCATCCTACTTGAAATATGTAACCCTCCTAAAATTACTGTCACGTTCACATGAGAAATACCTAAAATGCCAAATATTTGTGGGATAATTGCTGTTTACTTGACATTTGTTGCTGCCCTGATTTCAGCAGGCATATGCTTGCACAGTTCAACCATTAAGCTTAACATCAGCCACTTTGCAAAGTTAAATAATTCAGCTGTTTGCATATGCTTACTAATTGCTGAGAGCAGCCATCCACACAAAGGATTAAGTGACTATTATTCTTCAGAATAATAAAAGTCTTATTCTGCAGGAAGTCTGAAAAACGTCATTTGGTACTTTCATGTATAGCATCTGTAGGAATAACTTAATGGAGTACAACAAGCTAAAAATATGTTTGGGCCTACATGTCAAATTCCACCCTGGTGTGCTTTTAACTCCAGAAAAAAATTTTGGAATGGAAGTAGCAATTGGCTCTTAATTTCCATTCTACTACTAGAATGAAACAGCTCACTAAAAAAAAAAAAAAAAAAAAAAAAAAAAAAGCCATCAAGTCCAAAAGCATTTGGAAGCTTGCAGTGGGCACTAATGAAGACAGCAGACTCTTCTATGATAGGGGTGGTGAAAACAACACAGCAGTATATAATCAAATGAATATTTTATGAGTCATTATAAATCTGTCTAACAATGGTGTCTGGAAACTAGAATTACATTCCTTTCCTAAACACTTTTAACTTAGTGGAGCTTATTTCAGAATTTTTACAAGCAGCTGGGACTTTTAAAAGATTTCCTTCCCTTTGCATTGATAACTCCTCCATAGAGTTCATCAGTAAGAAATCAAGGAATACATCTTGAGGCAGTAATTTTCAGAGTGTTCTGTTCAGTTTGACTAATCTGCTATGTATACATCTCAAGGGTTCTTTCCCTGGTTAAATAAATACAGAGGCTTTCACTAACTCTTGCACTTGCTGCTCTGCAAGTAGCAATGACACTAATTTAGCAAAGGAAAAATAGTTGCACTGAATTTAGCAATAAATTATTAGATGGTATCTCTGCATAAATAAAAGTAATTTTATTTCCTTTGTAGCTTTCACAAAGGGTTGGTGTCTAAGGCTGTGATCCTTTGGTGCATCTTAGTGACATCCACGAGGCCTCATAAGCAAGGGGCTGTGTCTGCACAGCAGGGTGTGATGTTGTGACACTGCTATGGATAGCAGGAGATGCAGCTGAACAAGTGCAGAGCCACAGCTCCACAGGTGCCTTGAACTTGCAGTAACTAGCCATCCAGATGGGCAGGTCCACGAGCTAGTGCTGGCTCAGAACTGGCTCCTGGACCATCACTCAGCAACTCCCCGTTCTCAGTCATGCTTTCAGAAAGACACCCATTTCTAAAATTACATCTCACAACCTTTTACCAGTGTGTGCATCTCTGGGCATGTTCTCCAGAGAGGTATAGAGCACGTATATATCAATAAATATCTATAGATAGATAGATATATCTGGCTGAAGTGTGCATGCATTGTGATCTCTGACCCTGACTGACATCTTTGGTGGAGGTGACACTGGCTAGTGCTACTAGAGGAAGGATGGATTCAGATGGATGGGTTAGCCATACAGAAACTCCCAGAAGCAGTTATCTCTGCCCTTACTGCGGGGAACAGCAGTCTCTAGACCAGTTTTGCAGTTTCAGCATTTGCTTTGCTTCCCGTGGCGGCAACAGCAGCATTGCCTTGGTGTAGCACCTGTTGCCCACCTTCAGGCAAAATTCAGTGTTGCCCCAGTGCCTGAGAGAACTCTCCATAAATATCAAATGCTTGTATTGTTCTGCAGTACTCATGGACCTGGATTTACGAGTTAGCTACTTCTGCACATGCCTCAGCAAGCTTCATACACCCCCATGGCTTATAACATCTGCTGTAGGGTGTACATGTGTTTGTTGCAATTACTGTAGTCCAGGGTATGCTGGAAAAGGCCTCACTTCAGAGAAGCTCTCAGACTTTACCCTTGTTTTGCTTTTGATTGTAAAATCCACTGAGCTTCCGTTATTCCAAGAAAAGGTTTTTCGTGTGTTTGTTCTTGTGTAATCGTTGGTCCTCAAAAAAAGCATTTCTTTCACACGACTGTTTGTCTATATACCTGTGTCCTCTGCAAAGCTGTCCATGTTGCCATGCTCTGGTAATAAAGCTGGCTCAGAGCAGTGTGTGGCTTGTGATCAGTACTGGTAGTTTTGCAAATGTGTTTGAAGCCCTTTCAATCCAGGCACTACCTATTGTTTAGAACTGAGTTGTTCAGGAGCCAGCTTCTGACTTCTGGGGCTTCTTTGCTTGCAGAACTGAAAAGAGGAAGAGCTGGCCAGGCTTTATTTTAAGGTTACATTCTTACAAGATCAGTATGTGATTAATGACAGCTTTGAGCTTGTTATAGGCATGATCAGTCTATGCTGTAAATGACTATAAACAAAGGAGGAGAAGGTAATGTAGCTAATTCTAAGCCAATGTTTATAAACAACTTGTCAAACTTTATCACTGTTGGTTAATGTCTACTAATAATGTATTAATGCTTTATAAACTATTTATAAATGGAACTGTAATATAGGAAGAAACTTATGCAACTCAGTTCTGTGCTCATGGTTAAGCACAGAATCTTCTTCTCCTCAGCCTGCATGGATATTTCTTCTAAAGTCCAGAGAAGTAGTGCTGCACAAACACTAAAGGTTGTTGGCCTTGATAAATGCAAAGATGTCATGCTGACAGGAAAACAAAAAGTACACCATTCAGTAGGTTCTGACTTGGTAACCACCTTGTACTAATTGGATTCCCCATAACACACTGCTCTGACCCCTCTCCAAATGACTGAATGTCGAAAGTTTGTAATATTCAGTTGCTGGTCCCAAGTCTCATGTTGGATAAATATACAGAGGATAACACTGCTGTGTAATTATAAGTAACCAGATCACACTACATTTGATCTCCTAATCCATGAAGACAGTAAAGTGCTGCTGGAGGGGAAGTGATTCACTGGCCTTAAGTAAAGAAATGAGCAGGCAACCCCTTGAGTTGCTACCAGGAAATTTTAGGTTCAGGTATTTCAATGGAACTTAACACAGATGAATGTAGCCTTTGATCCCTCCCTTCCACATTGGTACCTGCAGCATCAAAATTAAAAAAAAACCAAAAATTGTTGATCTCACTTCTTCCTGTAACTCAACACTGCTTTGTGCACAGTTCAGTCTATCGGATGTGTAATAGGAGTGTGACATTTTGTAAAATGATATTCACTAAAAAAAAAAAAAAAAAAAAAAGACCAGAATCGTGCTGTGATGAATACTTGAGGACAATAGGAAGCAATAAATGTGTTTTAAATTGTTAACTAAACCTATTTTTCATATTTGTCCTTTATAGCCAAATCTCCAGTATCCATGAGTGGATCACACACTTTGCAAATTAACTAAACCATTCTAAAAAGTAAAACAGACTCAACTTCTTTTTTCTTTCCCTAAATTTATGATCCATTTTATGATTTTTTTTTTTTCCCAAAGGTAGCATGTTGTACTAAGGCTAACCTAATTTACAGGCAGTGTAAACTGTTTGTAGAGTTGTTTTCTCCCCCGTCCCCCATATCTGGATTACCCATCATTTGCTCTGGATATCTGACAGTTGACAATGCCTCTACCCTACCTCAGTGCCCTGTGCTCCAAAGGAGTGACTTTAATGATGTACAACAAAGACCAAACACCTGCACAGTGCAACAGCTTGTGATCTAGCAGTGGATCTTTCTTGTTGGCATTCCCCAGGCTCCAGCCAGCACCACGCTGAGTCCCTGCCTCCTTCCCTACCTCCTCACTCCACTCAGCATTCCCATAATCTGGGAAGGGAAAGCCAGCATGAAAGTGACTGCATTCCCTGAGACATATGTTTTTGTTTTCTTGGTTTTTTTCCGGTTCGATGTGAGCTGTACTTTGTTGAGGCTGATAAACAAGGCAGCATCGCTATGTATTAATGAGGCCATGCAACTCTCAACGTTCAGGATCAGCTTGAAATTAACAGATGAGGGACTGTATGACCCACTGAGTCGTTTCTGACGATGCAGTGTCACTAAAAAGAATGACCTGTACTGTTTGTCTTCGTCTGCCAAACGTGGCCATTAATAGACAAGGTCATCAATAACAAGACAGACTGGCTCTTTTAGATTGTAATGCAGTTTCTTCAGAAGTGATCTGAACATCATGTATTACTGAGCTGCACTTAGGTGAGGAACACAAATGACTAGGTACATGCAATACGTTAGCACTGGTGAAGCTAAAGAAGAAAGATAAAAAGGTGAGCTCTTCCAAAAATATTTTGTAGTGAAAAGACTAATTGTGTGTAATTTGTTTTAATTAAAGGTCTGTCAGAGGAACTTGAAAATTCACTGTCTCTACTGCAAAAACAAGCACTAGGAAAGAAATACTGCATGAACCATGCAAAGCAAGTAAATTAAAGGAATGTTTTTTAAACCAGTTATTGCCAACATTGGGAAAATGGTGGGCCTATGAGACTGGCAAAAAAATTTTTTGCCAGTCAGTGAGACACAGGTTCCTGGGTGCCCACAGACTCTTGTCTGAAAAGATATCAAAATGGAGTTAGGAGAAAGTGTCTCTCAGTGTGGGAGAGTACAGGACATTGGGATATTGGCAGGCCACAAGCCTGGACCCAACTATCTTCCACCAGCTGAATGTCACCTCTCACTGGACACATCAAAAGCAGACTTCAGCTAGCTATGCAAAAACCACCAGAGTTTGCCATAAGAGGCTGCAAAATGTAGCAGATGAACTTCTGAGTCCTCTTAGAGATCTCCTCAAGCAGATGGTTCTTGTTATGTACAAAGAATAAACTTTGAGAGAATTTCTGTGTTAACTCATGATCTGTCCAGCCCCTCTGGATAAAGTGTCGTATATGACAGTTTGGGGGGACTTTTATTAACTACCATGTAAAGAAAGCAAGGGGGAAATGTGAAATATTCTTTTTAATGTCTCTTTTGGTTGTGCTTCCCACTAACAAATTGTGATGTTTGACAACTGAAACAGGTCTGTTTAAAAATGTTCTGGCCTGGTTTTATAGGAGATATGATGGTATCTGACACCTGAAAACAACACATCAGGCAGTTACACTCACTTCAGAATCAACAAAAGCTCTCTTTCATAAAAA
The DNA here is from genome assembly GCF_022539395.1 of Myiozetetes cayanensis. Lineage (NCBI taxonomy): Eukaryota > Metazoa > Chordata > Aves > Passeriformes > Tyrannidae > Myiozetetes > Myiozetetes cayanensis. Next base: position 5,517,223 of record NW_026087631.1, read on the forward strand.
TTAATGGGATTATCCATCACTCCACACTGCTGCTTTCATTTTTCCCACTGATTTCTGCTTTAGAGATTGGCCAGCAAACTCCCCTGATCCGCTCATATTCTCCCGTCGAGAGCTTTCTGGCGGACTCCATTCTGTGTGAGAATGCAACTTACAGGTTAGCTCCTTGATGAGTTTTATTCTAGGCCTTCTGCTTCTATGAAAGCCTCACCAAGTCATTTGGGTCTTCTCTTTGCACTGTGCTCTCCTGCCAGCTGAGTGACAAACTGTGCAAATCACCTTCACAGGAGTGCTGGAACTGGGGTCAAGGGCACCTTCCTTTAAAACAGGCAGTCCTTGGACAGTTGTAGACGTTGAACCTCGTGCTCTCAGTGCAGGGAAGGGGTTTGAAAACTGTTGATTGAGAGCTGAAAATGAGGCTTTTCAACACCTTGCCCATTAACACAGGCAAAGCTGTTCACTCCTAGTGGCAGCCTGGCTGTCAGTGAGGGGATGAGAGGAATGATGGCAGCACTTCTTCATAGGCAGCTCTGTCGTGGTACTATCAACACCAGGTTTGCTTTGAAACAGAGTAGTAGCCTGTGTCAGAGATCAAGTGCTGCTTTGCACTCTCGGTTTAGCAAAAGTTGAGCACTGGGTAATTATGCACTGAGGGAAGTGTAGAGCGAGCACTTTGACAACAAACTATGACAGTTTTTTTAAAAGCTCAGAAGGGGCTTCAGTGCAGGGAAAAATGAGTGGAAAAGTCAAATTAACAAACCTCTGGAATTTGGAGCACTTTTATCCTAAAGCCTGGAGCCAAGGTCTGCACACCTGGAAATTTCTCCATTTCTCAACTAGGTAAAAAAACAAAACAAAACAAAAAAATTCTTTCTTTGTCTCTTTACTTTGTTGAATGCAAAAAGGAACCAACAGGAAACTCTTTACCTAGGTCCCTTACTGTTCTGGATCTGGATACAAGAATATTTTGCAAGGACTGTTTCTCTCATCCCAGGCTGATTTTTCCTAAACCAGCAAATTACTGAAACTTCAACACAAACAGAAAGCTACATGATTGTCATTCTTGAGACTTTCTGATGAAAGCAGAGGGACTTATGACATATCCGTGCATTTGACAAATGTTGCTTATATTTAAGTAAGAAGCTGACAGTTTCCACACCAAACACAGACAGATTTATCTGTAGTATTACTGAGAGAAACATGTGTTCCTCTCGTTCCTGAGATCTCAGAAGTCCTGTGCTGATGTGCCTGCCACACCTGCTGCAAAGGTCAAAGCTGTAGCAAGTGGGATATCTGTCTTTTTTTAGGGAAGTGTGGCACCACAAAGAAAGCAGGGAGGGGACAGAAGTCACAGAGCTGCCTCCTAGATGATGGGCAATGCAGTGGAAAGAAAAGCTGTCTTTCCTCCGTGCCACATACGCCTTCCTGTGATAAGCAGTCAGCACACAAAGATCTGCCATGTGCTGTGCATCACAGGTATAAATCAGAAGTCCCACACAGTGGTGCAAAGATAAGGACCTGATCCTTTGCTGCGTTGCAGGAATGGTCATTTATATACTCTGAGTCCAAAGGCAGGGCCTGGGGAACAAATATTTTAACCACGATTTTTCAGTGAACTTTGGGGTCTCCATCCAAAATTGCCTCCCTTCTTCTGAAATTCAGTTGTGGTTACATAAAACTCACTAGGAATTTAATCTCAAAATGAAAAAATTACCCAGTTTTCCTATACAGCACTGGGTTAATTCATTGGGGAAGTTCTCACTCTATCACACAGTGAAATAATGGGATGCTGGCTCCATCCATCCTTCAGTTCAGCCTGTTGTGAAATTATCAGTCTTATTTCTCTGAAACAGAGTGTGCAAGGAAATTAGGCTGCTGCTCCGTCAGTGATTAATGTTGCTAAGTAGAAGAAATGAGGCAGTGTGGCCATTCAGTGCACCCTGCATTTCAATTTGATAAATTAGACCAAAGTGGATTCAACTGTATTTTGCCTGGATTTTTCCAATTTCTTACAAGTCAGGTACCATTTCCTTTGTAGGTTTAACTTAAATTTCCCTTCCCTTCCCTTCCCTTCCCTTCCCTTCCCTTCCCTTCCCTTCCCTTCCCTTCCCTTCCCTTCCCTTCCCTTCCCTTCCAATTATTCTCAAATAAAGACAAAAATAAAACACCTATACAGGTTCCTGTAGTGCCTCAGCCTTGAGTAGGAGCTGTTCAAGCACAGTTAATTTCTTGTTACCAATCACAAAATAGCAAACAAAGGCTCCTCATATAAACATGACACACAGTTGTTTAACCTCATATATGGACTTTCCTGGCTTGGCTTTGAGGGTTGACCTCTGCCTTGGTCTAAATCTTCACAGATTTAAGTTTGCAAGACTTTTGTCAAGGCACTTTTCCCAAAGTCTCAGGGCCATCTGAATCTCTTTTCCTGAGCTAGCAAAATGCTTGGGTTTCTGCTTCAGTGTAAGCCCTTAGCTGATATTTATCTGCTGAAGAAGGTGTGCAGTTGCTTTGCTGATCTCAGTCCATTGTACAAAATGATAGCTGTGCTCTATCCTGTCTTGTTCAATGGCAGCAGAACGTGCACCAGCAAGCAGCTGCCCCAGAGGACTCTAAAGTGCTGGGCTTGATTAGGCTGGCATAGCGTTAGAGCTGGTCATTCACTGCAAAATCCACCTTCCCACCAAAGTTCCGCAAGCCCAAAGCTCGTGATGTGCACTTGTGCCTTGCACTGTGCTCGTGTGTTTCACTGGGATGCTGTTGGTTTTCCATTTTTCTCTGAGGTCGCTAGCTGCAATCAGCAACGGCTCAAACACGGGGAAACTCTGCAGAGCCTGTAGGCGTTAAGCACCCTATAAAAATGATAGCCATTTATCTTTGTTAACAGCACTAAGGATGTTGCTCAAACTTGTAGGAAATTTCCGTCCAGGTCAAAGAACAGCACTCCTCGCCCCCACCTTGCGTTTTTATTTGTAGCTCTCACAGGACACGAACTGTTTGTTACAAAATGACCCAGAGCTGCATCACGGCACAGCAGCAGCAGCAGCAGCACAGCTGATGCAACTGATGCCTCTTCTTTTAACTCCGGCTCCCCCGACCCTCTTACTGAGTGAGGGTCCTAGCTTCAGTGCAGAGAGAGAACTATCTCATACCTGTGATTTGGGAGAAGATATTTAAAACACAATCTGGTAAAAAAACCAGAATGCCGCTACAAAATACTCAGCAGTATTTTGTCGGTTTACGATCTCTCAAACTGATTTCAAAACAGAAGGGGATAGAGGACACGGGCAAGGAAGTAGCTGACTCAATTTTTGATTTTTGAACTCTTACTAATAGCAGTACGCTTTCTAAGGATTTTGACCCCTACTCCAACATCAAAATAAAACACCCACGTTTTTGAAATTGCTCCATCCCCACTCTGAGGAATGTTCTTTTAAAACATAGAAAAAAACACTTGTTTTGCTAGACTTGAGGAATGACTCTGAACACCTTGATTTTAACCAACCAAATGGGAACTGAACACTGTGGGATATATACTGAAGAAATGTATTTTACATAGGCTCAGCTGGGACTTTTGTTTTCATTTCTGTGCTTCTCCCATTATCTAGTGAAACTGAAAATGTTCAGAGAAGCACACTATCTACCTATGAAAGGCCAAATCCTTAGTGGCAAAAATACCTGTTTGGGGGTTTCTGCTGTCCTGGGGCCAGTTGTTGTTCTTTGGTATGAGTGTAAGACCACATGTCACTATGGCCAACACAGCCAAATTATGGAGGGTTGTTTTCCATTCCATCAAGAACTGATTTATCTCTGAGCTGTTTGTGTTTATTTTTCTGGAAATCTGCTAATGCATAACCCAGGAGACTGGTACATGCTGTTATTCAAAGAATTCTCATGATGAAGTGCTTCCTCCAGTTTAAAGTGCCATCTACTTCATGTCTTAGCAGATCCCCAATCTGCTGGACCTACCCTTCTCATATCAGCATCCTGCCTTCTTCCAACAGGGAATCACTGGTATCCTGTGCAGACAGTTGAAATTATTTTGATGGTGACAAGAGTGGGGAAGTATTAACCCTCTCACAATTCAGCATTCTTTCATAGAAGTTAAATCAACTTGCCAAAGCAGCTCTATTATACACACAGGCAACTATGAAAACATCTCTGTTCAATCAGGGGTAAAACAAGAGGACTTTGTTCCGATATGAGCAGCACTGTATTGATACCTCATGCTACAGGTGCTGCACAGAGACAGTAACTTCACTTTCTGGATTACTTCCTCCTGCTTAGGGGAAAGGGTATCACCATCCCAGGCACAACATCCCTTTCCCTCCTGGTCAGAGCTGAGATGAGCACACAGTGCCCATCCCTTGCACTGTGTCTGGCTCCAGTGGGCTGACAATGTGCCATTTCGAATAACATGCAGGGAAGATAACCCTGAAGGCCAAGTTCACTAGATCTCCCCAAATGATTTAGATATCTGCTTTACTGAACTGACACCCAAGGAAGACTTCACAGATGTCAGCTGCTGACTCCTGATGTACAGAAAACAGCATCTCTCCTTGGACTGTAATTCCCAGTCCCACACACAGATCTGCCCTCCACCCACTGCCTGTGTGTTGTCTTCCTGTCCACTTTTTCTCTGACATCACGAGTCTCTCCCAGATATCTGGCACCTCTAGAAAGGGCAGGATTGTTTTACCCTGTCACTGGCCTGCCTGGTGGGAGAGAGGAAGTGGTGGGAGGTCTGTACTGGTGTAGTACAGCAAGTCCATTGTCTCTGTTTCATTGTGCTTCAGGATTTCTGAAGGGCACTTGAAAGGGGATTTCCCTTCCTAATGCATAGTCCTGTCAATCGAGGAAGCAAAATGGTTTATTACACCCTTATGTTGGAGGGTTTCACACCTGGGGGAGGATCTCCACTGGTTTAATACGAGACCTAGAAAAAGTACTACCCGAGAACTATGTTTCTTCTTTACATCTTGCTGAGAAAAATTCATATTAAAGCACTGGACTCATTTGGTGGAAAACTGGATTACATCCCAGGTTTCTGCTAGTTTACTTTGGTACGTGCAATCAAGTATATAAAAAGAAAAATATGAAGCAATACAGATCTCCCAACTACTGTCTTTCTTGTGAAAATGGAGCTAATTATGTGTCCCTTCAGTAGTTTTTTTTGCCAGCGTTTCAGAGTAAAGATTGAAACATGCTTTGGGTTTAAATGGATCCCAGCATTATTCGAACCTATTTTTTGGCTGAGGCCTCACATTTGTAGTAGTGAAAAGAAATGAGTCACTGATGTCAGTCTCGAAATTTCCTTAATCCGGTAAAGGTCCAGTGCAGAAAATAAGGAACTGGTCCTGTGCTCCTCACCCTTACCTCCCTATCCCCAGCTGTTTGTTAGCACTTTATACCAAACCCTGTGCCTATGAACATATGACCAGAAAGATCAGGGGGCTAACGTGCCTTAAAAGTTAGAACTTACAGTCTCCCAGGAAAACTTTTCAGGGTTGGTTTTCTGTCATATGATTTCCCTTGTCCCCTGTTGCCAGCACAAGGAAAAGAACGAGTACAAGAGCAAAAGGGCAATATGAGCTCTTTAGGAAACAGATTACTGGGTATCAGCCATAATCTTCACAACAAGCACAACTTCACATTCCTTCATGCTAAAGGACATAAATAATTCCTGATATAGAAAAATACATTTGCTTCATTGAGTACCTTACACACAAGCCACATAAGCGTGAATTGTGGGTATGGTTTTAGGCCCACATTTTGAGCAGTGGGAGTGGGTGATTTTTGATGTAGTGAGTCCAGTCCTTGGGTTATCCAAAGCTCTATCTCTATCTTCTCAAACTCATATAATTTTTTCAGCTTGTGCTTGGAAAAGAAAGTAGCATTGTCATACTCCCAAACAAGCATGGTAATCTGCCCCACAGTTCCAAAGTAGAAGCAAAGTGGAAGATTCTACTGTCTGACAAAGATTATCTTCTGTTTCCTGTTTCAGGGAAGAAAATGAGCAAAAGTAAAGGTCATCTGTGTTTATATTAACTATACAACAGTTCCACTATGTTTCGTAACAAACTTGGGTCATTATTTATCCACTTGTCCTTTATATCATTGCTTTGAACTCTCTGGGTTTGCTTATCATGATATTTCTAAAATCTGTAAACAGTAAGGGAAAAGTATTTCTAGTTTTCTAAATAGAGCATTAGGTCATTTTATTATCAGAGAAATATAACGCTGCCCATCTGTTGTTGTTTCACATGTGGAACAGCAGGCAGCCTCCTCCTAACCGTTAATTATTTCAAGGAAGTCACTGCAACAACTTTGCCATATGGGCCAGGTTTCGTTTCTGTTCTTCGTGATAGCCTTCCCCACAGCCATCCCTGAAGTACGGGCAGTGCTGCACTAAGAAAACAAACCCATTCACGCAAACCCCCAGCTGACAGACCACTCCTGATACAATTTGCTGCAAGTTATTTTGGGTTTTGTAATTGGGGCAAAGGTAGGGTTTCATTTTCACTAAGGGCTTTAATACGTCTCTAGGCTCAAAATCGAGTTTGCGTCTGCCGTGAAACCTTTGGAAAAGGTGAGATTTTCCGCTTTCCATCCCTGTCATTACCTGTTATATCAATGTACTGCTTCCCACAGCAAGACGTCTCCCTTGTTACTCCCTTATACCATAAAATACAGGAGGGCATTAACGAGGGCAACTGGAATAATAGTTAACCAGATCCCAAAATCCTCGGTCCCTTTGTGGTTCACTGAAAACATGTTCTTCCAGGTCAGAATGTGAAGAAAATGTTGAGGTAAACAGGTTCAGTCACAAAGTAAACAGAAAGCCGTTGTGGTCAGAAGCCCTTCCAGGTAGGCATTGTGTTTCTGCAAAGTATCAGTGCGGTACTTAGCAAAGTTTGCTAGTCCTTCCAAGTGCTACAGTAGTGCAGAAAAAGAAGATGCTATTTCATACAGATAAATACAACTAAGGAGCTATCAAGTGCCTTAGTCCCCTCTTGAGCTTAGCTAAAAGAGCAAATTGTATGTGAACTTCCTGCAACCTCTCACCTTCTCATATATCATTGTTCCCACTTCCCAAAACTTGCCCTGTGCAGTACCAATTTATTCAGGCACATTCTGTGCCCTTAGAATCTATCACTTCCACCACACAAATAGTGTGCTATATATCAAACACCAAACTGTGAAGTAGGATGTGGTGCTTGCATTTCTGTCTAAGCCTCAAAGAGACTGACACTGAAAACATCTAGAAAAACTCAATTATCAGGTTACTCCAAATGAAAATGGAAATTAAGATACAGCTTTGGGGGCAAAACTCAATTGTCAGGTTACTCTGAACGAAAGTGAAAATTAGGATACAGCTTGGGGTCACTACTTGAGTCTGTGTGGGGTCTCTTTGCTTCTCAGGGTGTCTCAGAGATCAGTATGCTCTGCAGCACGTTGGGTCTAGCCTTGGCCATGGGGGTTTTCTGTAAGACCTGTGGTGTCTCTTCCCTGGGAATACTAAGCTGGGGTGGGGGACTTGCTTTGTTTTGATTTGAGGAGGGATTCACCAGGGAGTCATCCTGGCAAAACTGACCTTCTTCTAGGGAGTTGTGATGTTCAAGAAGTCCCAAGCCTCTTTTAAGGGTCTTCCAAGAAATTTTTCAGCAGAAGCTTCTAGGCATGGGAAAGAAAGACTGAAAAGATTTGACAGGCCAGCAGCATTCCCCAGACCAGATTATCAGAAAGTTGGCAATGGACTGCCTGTGCAGCGATTATACAGACTTCACAAAGGAGTGGGAACCCATGTGGACCAGTTGCACTAGGGTAGGTTTTCTTTAAGGACTAGCTGTATGGGAATATGAGGAATGGTCGACGTTTACCCCAAAAAATCTGAGAGCTCTACATGGTTGATGTACCCATATCAGGATATAGCTTTGCATATTTTCATGCAGTAGGGATAACTTCCTTTGTTGTTTTATACAAACAAATCACATGCACAAAGAATATAATAAATGAGGTACCTGAAAAAAAAAAACCACAAAAAACCAAAAACAAAAACAAAACAACAACAATAAAAAAAAAAAAAAGAGAAGGAGTTTAGAAGAAGCACTCACTAGGAAACTATCCAAATCCCCTCAGGGAGAAATGGAGAGGACAGAAATGGGGGGACAGGTGGCTTTGGAATTGCTCCACAGCATGAGAAGTATCTCCCGGGAAATGCATGGGCCATCTTCCCCTCCCTGTAAAAGGAATAACATGCTTCTAGCTTCAGAGAAGGCAGTGAGAAAGTGAGAATCACAATGAGATTCAACCCTCTCCAAGTACGAGCTTGTTCCTCAGACAGATTAGTCTGCTCATATTGCCTTGATACCTCATCCAGGCTAGGTGCTGGTTTGCTCCAGATGGATCCCTCCATGGCACCACTTGTGTAAAGGCTTTCAGAACCCTACCCTAGTCACTGAGAATTTTATGGCCAGAAACTTTACTGACTGTTTTCTTTGAGGTCTTACTGCAGGTAACTGCTATGCCCCTGCAAGTTTAAACACTTTTCGGTGTGGAGACTACCTGGCTTGTTTTAATGCCCTGGAGAAGAGGCATCCTGTCTTTTTTTGATTTATGTAATTCACAATGACCCATAACTGTCTGCACGGGCTTGGACCACTTTTAATGTATTAAAAAATACCCCACATTAAAGTGCAAACTAATTGCAAGTGTAGATTAAATTTTTGTTTGCTTGTTTTTGTTTTCACATGTGCGCCTGTGCACGTGACTGTGACTTCACATGGATGAGGGTGGAGGTGAGACGACTTCTAAGCATGTTGGCACCGTTAAATATATTCCATCCTTGACTATAATCCCCCCATAAGCACTGACCAAATATTTGATGTAGCAGCAGGGACGACCAAAAAACGTGAGCTGTACTCAGATAGCCCTTTACCTTAAACAGGATGCTGCTGCAAACACAGTTAATCTCTCTTGCTTCTTTTTCTCTCCCTGTCTCAGGTTTGTGTGCCTTTCATCCAAACAGCTTGTTACACGCCAAGAAAATCCCTTAGCCTAAATCTTGATTCCAGTTTATTCACACATCAGGAGTGTAGGATGTGCTTGTCCCCATACTCACCATACATTACATAACTTAATAATGAAAGTTTAACCCCAAGGACTTCACTGTGTCTCTTAAATATGATATTTTCTCTTACTTACGGGGCTGGCAACTGTTATTGCATGAATCACTCTCTACTTAGATGCCCATTACACAGCTCACTATCAGCACCAACGCTGTTTCCAAAGATGGGAGCACTGCTAAAGGCAAGGTAAAGGTTTTCCAGCACTTTTTTCTGATCTCTTAAAGGGACTTTATGAAACACGTAGTAAGTATTTAATAAAAACATATATAAAAATGAATAGAGCAGCAATAAATTGGAGTAATGATGAGTAGGTAAGCAAAGAGACTATAAAAGAGGAGGAAATAAAATGAAAGTCACCTGTTTTCTATCAGAAATCTAGTTTAGAGCTCAAAATCCATTCTCACAAAGACAAAAATACATGTGTGACACGTGAGGAAATTAACTCTGCAGGATGTGCCTTGGGAGTGCTCTAGGACAGAGTCATTTTGGAAAGAGGTGATAATGTCCTTAAAAGGGCATTGAGATTGTGGAACTCCTGTGTGTGGGTTCTGGAAAAAAAAGATATATTTGAAAAAAAAAACCAAAAAAACCCCAAAAAACAAAAGCTCTCGGAAAATATGACCAAGCAGGCTAATTGTAGACACTTGGAAAATGGAAAGACATTCCACTTTTTTTCTTTATTTTTAAATAGGAGCTTTTGTGATCTGGCTTCTGTTGATGGCATGAGGAAATATGTCTTGATTTTAGTGTCTGTTGTGTGCAGTCTTCACAGTCACAGCCTGAAAACCTTAAATAAAGAAAACCACCAAAGAGTAAAGCCCAAATATTCCACCATACTGCTTATCGGTCATTAGGAAGTGGCCTTTTTCCATGGATGGGGCCATACTGCTGTTTCCATCCCTACTCATCAAATAGGAGCTTAGGAAATACTTTTGTATCTAACAGACAGAGATATCAGCAAGTAAACTTCAGTTGCAACTTCTGATTATAGTAACCAAAATCATACAAATGATGGGGAGGTTGTAAAAAGGTGGCTCTGGAGCCCATTGCCAACTCCAGTGAATCCAGGGCAGACGACTCTTTTTACTGATGACATATATCCAAGGCTTGGTGTCATCTTAACTGAGATTATAGCATTTGTCTTAATGGAAGTACAACCGGATCTCCATCTACATACCTGACCAAATTCCCTGTGAAATCCATCTTTTTTACTCTAGTTACACTCATCATCCGGCAGTAACAACTCCATGAAAATGGTGAAGAATGGTAGGTTTTCAGAGGCAGTTCTTTATCCAAATCAACTGCAGGAATAATTTCTTTGTTTTCCTGTTCTGTTTCAAAGAATCAAAGGAAAACCTTGAAGACTGTGACCTTGCTGTGAAATATCTCCAGAATGTTGGTCACTAGGATCCCATCTTTTTCCAAGGCTGTTGAAAAACTAGATGAAAATAGAGTGTTTAAATTAAAGTTAGAAACTTGTGTGCTTTTTCTCTGCAGTTGGAAATTTTTTTTTTTTTTTTTTTGGCTCTCAGTGATTTTGTATTATCTTTATTGCAGGATTGCCCTGCTGCTGATAATGGCGGCAGTTTTGTCTAAAGCCTTGATGTGGTTATCTGTTGTCCTTGCTATTTGGCGAATCTTAACGATATCCTAAACTGACTCTTGTTTTATGCTCCATCTGTATTTGGCATTTAGTGCTGAAAAGCATGATTTGTAAAGTTAGAGACCTGAAATCCAATTTAAGGAGGAAAGTGGAATCTTGCACAGTTTTCTTTGCTTGGTATAGCATCTTTCCCTGATCTGCAGAGTGCCACAGCCCCTTATGCCTTTTGACATGCATCTTGATGTGAGCTCTTCTGATGTATAATGGATTTCAGCTTAGTCCCAGAAGCACACAGTAAACAGCAACAGGGAGAAGGCTCTAGAAAGTACCACAGTGCTGTTTCTGAAATTTGCCATGCAGCATCTAACCTGCTCTAGCTGTCCAGAAAGATCTATCACCCATAAAGCATTTGGCTCTTTCACTGTGCCTTTTCTGGGCTTTAGTGATTCTTGAGACACTTAGTAAAGAACAGCAAAATACAGAGAAAAGCCAGGAGAAATCTACATCACTGAGCCGTGGGTTGACTTTTTGAATCACATCTGAAAACTGCAGTTTAGTCAGCAAAAGATCTGAGTTGGTGCACAAACTGTATCCTTTTCTCTCTTTTCCTTAGTCTAAGCCAAGAATTAATCATGGCACAAGAGGTAAATGAGTGGGGGATTTCAGTGTAAACTGTGCTAGTGGATCGGTAAACATTTCTGGTATTGTTGCAAATAACCAACACAAGTGTAAGGAATGAAAGTTTAGCTTTAGGCCTGTATGTTTACCATTATGACTTTAAACTGTTTATAAGAAGAAGAGTACTTTAAATGTTCCTGAGGAGATGGGCAAAACCACATGGCTACTAGGGGTTTAACTGAGATAAAATGTTTGCCTTAAAATTTGGAGAAACATGGTCGCTTTGCAGGCGTGGTTTGTCGTTTAAAACATTGCTGTTGACATTGTGTTGTGACACCAGCCTAAAACATTTATGGTAACTCCAGAAATGAGGTGTATTAGAAGCTGAGAGGCAACATCTGGATTCTTCCTTATCACTGGGTCCTCAAACCAAGCTAATTCAGAGTTTTCCGTGTTAACTAGCAGTGCAATTCCACCATCATCCTTCCCTTCCCCCGCCCCCACCCCATCTCCAGCCCCACTTCCCCCTCCTGTTTTTATTAGAGTTATTAAGATGTAGATTTAAACGTCTTTCAACAAAGTCCTTGGTCCAGGGTGCATGTCAGTAGGTGAAGGTGTCAGTTTTTATGGTGACCAGTAGAACATTGACTGGCTTTTCCCTACCAAGCCACTGACTAAAAGCTTGGCAGAGCTGGGTGCTGTTCTCCTGGAGGTTGTGGACTGGACATCCCACACCCCACACGTCTACCAGGAGACCTGGTCTGGCAGCTCACCCCGTGTTGGGGAGCTTGGAGTCTGTAGCTCAAATTCTTCCTCAATATCACTGGGTCAAACCACCTTTTACCACCATCGAGGGGTTCTCCAAGAGACTAGCAACATGTTCTGAGTTGATGTTATCTTCTATCCTGTTTTACCCCTGCAGATGAAACTAGATATTAAGTGGAAGAGAGCACAGATCTCTAACCAGATCATGCAGTGCTGCCATGGAACAGCAAAGACCTTGGTTCCAGTGTTCCAAGGTATTTTTAAACATCCTGTGAGGTTTGGCTCCCTGACTTGGGATTTGTAAACATGTGGCATTGGCAAGTACGAAACCAAGCTATTGCTGCCAAAACAGGTGGGGAAGGATGTCAGAAGGACGAAGTCCCTCACCTTGGTGAAAGGGATCTTTCTCAGCAGGAGTTCACATATAGAGAAAAGGGCGAATATCTAGCTTGCAATAGCTATGACCACAACTGCCAGGAGTTAAAAGTAACAGAAAGGTCTTTTGCTACTTTGTAAAACTGAGTGCCCCAAGAGCGCATTTCAGACTGACATCAGAGTTCATCAGCAAGAGATACACAAGGACAGGTGAAAGCAACATTGCCTTCCTCACCTGAGAGCTCTCTCTTTCGTTTATTAACACCTTGATCTGATTGCTGTTTATGTTAGGGTGGTACCAAGAAGGCTCACCACAGTGCCCTCTGAAGAGCACTGAGCTGCCAGCAAACAAAGTCTCCTTGAGGAATCCCTAATTTCAATAGGAAAGAGCAAGGACAAATGAGAAAACAAGCACCCTTATCCCATGTCACTGGCTTTGCCCCTGTAACCTTATCTTCTCCTCAATCACATCTGGTGCCTGTCTTTTTCTGTATGTGCCACAAGACAGACCATACACTTTTGTGTGGATGTAGCCTCTCTCATGCTGCCCTGAAGTCACCCCTTAACAGCTACTCTTTTGTTGTGCTCTCACCGTGTTTGTGACCTTTGTCAGCAAAGGATTGCACTGCTCAAGAGTCTGCAGCCCTCACTGGGTTTGTCTTTCCTTTGTGCCTCAAACACATCTTAGAGAGCTATTCCCAAACTTCTGACCAGCACCCAACCCATTAAACCTCCTCAGCATTACAAGTGCCCTGTTACTGAAGCAATATGCAGGAAAATATGCTCCACGTCATGGAGCAGGTCCTGTGGAATGAGGAAAATGCTGATGAGCTGGAGGGTGAAGATGCCTTTAATGCAAAGGATTTGAGGTAGATGTGATCTCTGCCAAGTTCCTGAAGGAATTCCTCTCAGATTCAGAGACTGTGCCAATTGTGGGTCTTCTGGATAACCCAGAGCTTGCTGAGAGTATCTTGGACGGAAAATATGGTTTAGTCCTATCATATGGATGTTTTTCTAGCCTTTCTAAATTATTTTCATGTAGAAGTAACCCTTCAAGGCCATGCTACTTGGGCCACTATTTAGATTGTGCAGTCAGATTTTACATTTCAAGTCTCTGTCTCCTGCCCAGATAAAGGCCTACAGTAGTAGTAATGGAGTGTTTTCTAGCTGCTGTAAATGTGGGGGTTTATTTAAGCTACCATGCTCAGTTTAGCTGATGAGCTGATGAGGAAGAACTATCAATGCAGTTATAAACAACCACTTTTGTAGCAAACATCTACCTAGAAGACAGATAGCTCATGCTGACCCAGGGGCACCACTGAGATCCTAGCCAGGCCCGTAGCAATATGTTTGCAAGGAAAAGACAATTCATTACAGACTGACAGGCTCAGTTAGCAGGATTACAATACACCACTTTATACAGCAAAAGAACAAGTTAATTATCTCTGGTATACAGGATAGTTGGACGTGTCTAATGGCCTTTGCTCCTTCCTGAAGGGAGAGATAGTTTATTATTTGCTAATTCCAAATCTGAAACTGCTAAGAAATTTGGGGGTTATTTTTCCATCTTCTCTGTTGAAATGACTTGGAACTTGGGATCATTAGTTCTGCTATTGTTTTCCTTGTTTTCTCTCAATGATAAGACTAAAAAAAAAAAAGAAAAAAATCAAAAAAAAAAAATCAGTTTGACCAGGCATTTGTACATGAGCCTTTGTTGATGACAAACATATTCTAGTTTATAAAATCATGATTTGTATAAATTTGTGCATGGATTTATATCTATATACAAATATACCTGTGTATGGGGCATGTATAACCTTGGTCAGTTTGAGCTTATGGAGAGAGCAGAGGCAAAATCAAAGGACTTAGGGAAAGTCAAGAAAAACAAATGCATAATCCTGCACCCGGGAAGGAATAACCCCAGGCACCAGCACAGGCTGGGGGCCGACCTCCTGGAAAGCAGCTCTGTGGAGAAGGACCTGGGGGTCCTGAGGGACAACGAGCTGTCCATGAGCCAGCAGTGTGCCCGTGTGGCCAAGAAGGCCAATGGGATCCTGGGGTGCATCAGGAAGAGCGTTGCCAGCAGGTCAAGGGAGGTGATTCTGTCCCTATACTCTGCCCTGGTGAGACACATTTGGATTGCTGTGTCCGGTTCTGGGATCCTCAGGACAAAAGAGACGTGGAGCTCCTGGAGCGGGTCCAAAGGAGGGCTGTGACGGTGATGAGGGGACTGAAGCATCTCTCTTATGAGGAAAGGCTGAGGGACCTGGGCCTGTTCAGCCTCAAGAAGAGACAACTGAGAGCAGATCTTACCAACATATACAAACACCTAAGGGACGGTGTCAAGAGAAGGGGGCCAGACTTTTTCCAACTGTGCCCAGTAACAGGACAAGTGTCAATAGGCACAAATTCAAACACAGGAGTTCTATATGAATAAGAGGAAAAATTCATTTCCTTTGAAAGTGACAGAGCACTGGATTAGACTGCTGAGGGAGGTTGAGTCCTCTCCTTCTCTTGAGATGTTCAAAACCCATCTGGATGTGACCTTGTGAACTGGCTTTAGCAGGCAGGTTGGACTAGAAGACCTTCAGAGATCCTTCCAACTCCAGCCAATCCATGATTCTGTGATTCTCATGGATTTCTGCAATGTAATGACTCTGCAGTCTTGCCTCAATAATGAGGAGTGACTCAGCACAGTTTTTCTCTAAGCATACATTACGTGTGGGAATCCTCTTAATAGGTCTCCAGTTTCTTAGCCTTTGGCACATACCATGGACAAGCACTTCTCTTGATTCAGGAACATATTTAATACTTCCTAACTCTTCTTGATTTCCAAGGAACTAATGGAAGTTCTTGGAGCTAAACGTGTCTGTCTGTACGTTGCTGAATCCTCAGTCGCTGTTCACATTAATCATATTTTTGAAGTTCATCAGAAATATAAAACTACTCATTGGTCAACCAGCCATGAATAATCAAATATTTAAAATATAAATTGCACTTGTGGAAATTATATTTTGCCATTGGCCATTCTGTTCAGAGGGGTTAATTCATACAATAAGTTACTCATTGTAAATTATTCACTCATTTGTAATAAACAATTTTTCATCAGAAATCTTAGTCTGTTTTTTATTTTTTGTTTGTTTGTTTGTTTTAATTAAACAAAGATGTAAACTGAAAATTGGAAGAATTCTGCTAAATGGCTATTATTGAGGCACTGCTTTCTAGGTCATTCAGGTCTGAAACTCAATATTTTGAAAAGGTTTTATTTAGATGCTGAAAACCTACAACAAAGGACTGGATTGGCTCTAAAATTATGTTCACTTAGGAAAAATGGGCGCTATGTCAACCCCACCTTAAAGGTTGTTCAGGAAAAAGTCTGGAGGGGACAGAGAAAATCAAGTTAAATTAACCAGTCTTGATCCCATAATACATTTCTTTTTAAGCCCTACAAACATAAAAGCAAACATATTTGCTTCCTAAAGCAATGTGGTAGTGGACAATTTTTACATCCCGTCTGGGTCCACATATGCAATTGTTAGAAGGTTACTTTGTTTCTGAGGAATGATGGTAACCTGAAAGAGAGACAAATATTTATTTCCTGTAAGAATCTACACAGAACATCATAAATGGTACAGAATGGCCTTACTGCAGGCATGTAGTGGTCTCACTCTGCCCTGTAGGAGTGGCCCAACACAGCTCAATTGGCTTACATCTCTGGAGATACTCTGGACACAATACACCTCTGGAGATACTGGCCTTTTAATGGAGTCAAGCATTAAGAAATCAATTGAAATAAGTCAGTGGTCTGCCTTGGTGGGATAAATCTTGTCAAAAGTAGTCCCTTCCTTTGCCTTCTTTCTGCAGTTTCTCTGAAACATGCATGCAGCCTAAAGGGAATCATGAGGAAACACAGTACAAACCCGGGAAACAAATAAAATGAAAGGAAAACAATTCAGTCACATCTCTTAGCATGAGGATGAGCCTAAAGCTTTTAGACATAGAGAGTACTATAGAGTAGAAAGATACAGGAGCTGCTATCTATGCAACATGGAGATCTGGGAACAGAACCTAGGCACAGGGCAAATCCTTGGAATGGCTGTCCTCAAAGAAACCTATCTGCCAGTTTCAAGAGCTTTTGTCTATCCATGTGTGAGCATACACAAAAAGAGGCTTCTTTTCAGTTTAAGAATGGAAACAAATAGTGCCCTACTCTATGAGAGGCTTTAGCCTCAGATCCTCAGAAGTATTTTTCTCTGTAAATCAAGTGCCTGAATAGCGGATGTAGACTTTACACGTTGGATCAGAAATGCCCTAAATCAGGTGCTCTGTTCAGGCGCTCTTTTGAGTCAGCAGTGCAGGTGAAGGTGTCAGCATCACCCCAGTGGAAGCCACCACCTGTGTAATCCTGCTGGCAGAGTGGTTCCCCAACATGCTGTAGGCAAAAACAGCTGGCATAACACAAACCCAAGCCATGCAGATTAGGTGTGTAAGCCAACCTGGATGATGTTCCTGAGGTGGTGTTATAAGCACCTTGGGGATGACAGCATCATTATCTGGCTCACCTCAGTGCAGTGCTAGAGTTTGTAGCTGCAAGACTTGGCACCAGCACCATCACACTGACTGTAATGACTCTCCTGCACCTGGCCCCCTGGATCCAAACTGGAAAAATGTGCGAGTCGAACTGGCATCCTAAGAATGTCAAAAGGTAACCAAAAATAAAGTAATCTATAACGTGTTAGCCAAGAAAAGGTAAATAAAATTAAAACTCTCTTGGAACAGGGGAGAGCCTTCCATTATTTCAACTTGCTTTATTCTGACCTTATGTCTTTCTTTACAAACATTTAGAAACCACAGCTTTAGGGACTGTGGTATGCTTTTCTTCTCGCAGGGAAGCTAGGTTTCCTAAGAGATTTGCTGTAAGAGCTTTCCCTGTTCCTGACAAAGGCAGGCACTCTCCCTCATAATACAAATTACTATTCATACCATGAGAAGTTTTGTTCAAGAGATTTGACAGACTGTGTCTACAAGCCACTGACAGAGCATGGTTGGAACTCACAGTCTAATAGGCAGAGCACAGAATCCTGTAGATGGTGTGTGAATGTGTGGAGGGACAGAGTTACTGTGCATCAGGACCCACTCTCAAACAGCCTGCACAAAGCTCTACCTGCAGTTTTTGGCCATCTCCTGGACTGAAGTGGTGGTGATTTTAATTCTCACCCCCACCCACTTTTCAACATTTGCATTTGATTTCTTGGTGACTTTTAATGATTAGCTCACGCCAAAGCTGAACAAGAAGTGTGCCTTTTTTGGTGGAATTCTCAAGAGTTCAGCACTGGGAAATTCAAAATTGCCAAAAGACAATAAATACGGAGTTTTCACTGCCACCAGGCAAAATACTGATTTCAGTGGAAGTCAAGCAGCATGACCCATCCTGTAATTTACAGTAATATAACATGAAAGCAAAATACAGCCAGAAAACAAAAGAGTAGAAGATCCAGAAACAACTTAGCTACCAGTGATCATTCACCCCCTAAAATTTACTGTATTGTAGCCTCAAACTAACCTCTTAATAGCCTTTTTCTAGTATCCATACACAGACACCCCTATGGACTCAAGACTCAAAAAGTTATGGAAAGCAGTCTCTCTCAATTGTCACCAGTAATCAAACAGGACAAATGTTTTCTGCATTCACAGTGTAAAACAAACTGATGTTTCCCCAACAGCTGGCTTTCCACTGCCTGCTCAGTTACTCCAAGTGCCCATGTATTCCAGCTTTGATCGCAAAGGCAGACAGTTTCCATATGGATTGAGAGAGATCCGTTTATTCCCAGGCAGAGGGCCTGGCAGAGATGCATACACCACTGAGTTAACCACCCCTGCCAGCCTGCAGGTGCACACACACAGTCCCCCCACAATCAGCATTTGCAGGGAAACATTTCTGAGGTGCCTGGCTGGCATCCCACAGACTGGGGAGGGCAGCTGAGTCCTTGGGTTGTGAACCCTTCATTTCCACCTAAAAGCCTGTTATATTACTATCTATTCAGCTTCAGTACACAATTGTCTTTAGACAGTGTGACTCATCAGTGGTCTGCTCTGAATTCTGCCCAAATTCTATTTGATGCCCTTTTGTTTAAGAAAATAACTCCTCTAACCTTGAAGACTGATTTGATTTCTTGAAAATAAGATATTGATTTTTTTTTTCTCTGTCCTCCTGCTAATATTATCTTCCATAATGGATCTGCAATGTAAAAGTGGTAACTTAAAGCAGGACTGAGCTAAAACACAGTCCTGGCTCCATGGCACCTTTCAGCCTTTCTTCTATTCACAAATATACCTATTAGTATCTCTGTAAAGAGCTCACTGGCTTTTCTTCTATCCAGTCACTTTGTAGTGATTTGGGCCCTCAAACAGCATGCAGAAAAGAATCAGGCACAAAACTTGAAACTGAATAGTTAGGTCTGATTCTGAATCACAGTCAGCACTCAAAGTCGTGAGCTGTGACATCTTTATTTACAACAGATCAAACTATTACTGCTCCCAGCTGTCCACCCTGTTTCTCTGCCAGAAGATGCTGCCCCCATGGTGGAGTGATAGATGCACACATGCCTATGCCACAACCCAGTGAATTACCTCAGAGTGTTAACCAGGGGTGGGTGGAAAGGCAGAGGGTGGTTACACCTTAACCCATGGCAGATGAAACCATCAGAGCTCATGAATTCAAAACCCTCATATCCCAACTGCACACACAGGTAGTGTGAAATTCCCCTCAAGGCTTTACACAACTACAGGAGCAGTGCTACTGTGCCTCAGTGCAAAGGGGATTCCAGGTCCTTTCAGAAATGTGCTCAGCTTTATAGATTCATAAAGAAAACCAGTTATGCAGTGACTGAAGCTGCTCCAGGTGTGCAGTGACTCCATGCCCACCTTGCATGAGGTGGTTGGAAGTGTCTGGAGGAAAAGCAGTGACTGTTTTGAGTATTTCAGAGTTAGAATACACAATTGGATTGGATATATTTTCTTTAAATGTTGTCAAAAACTCTAGTGCATTTCTTCCCTTCACTTTTTGAACAAAAACGTAAAATCAATTCTCCACAGATTTGCTGTGCTTTCAAGGTGCATTCGAAAAAGTTGCACTGTTTTCCTCAGAGTCCCACGAAGTTTTTGTAACTACCTACCAGCTTGATGTCAGAAGGAATCACATATGTTCCTCTTTCTACAAAAGCAGTTGACGACTTCAAGTGGATAATCGATTGGACATCTGACTTAGCAGTCAATTGACCACTCCAGTATCCAGTCTGACTGACTATTTTCCCTTTCTTTCCCAGTGAAGTGAAGCAGACAAGTGTCTCTTTTGTTGCTGTGGAAACACTGAGGTCTGATGTAACCTTTTAGTTAGGTAATTTCACCTCTGAGGCAGGAAAAACGGGCCTTTTGCAGTCAATGGGTGCAGATCGAAGCAAATGAGAGATGAAGAGTTCATACGCTGGAAAGTCGAATAAAGGCTGGAGCACAGGCGACTTGAATCCAGTTGAGCCATCATTTTGGCAGACAGGCAGAACACCCACAGGCGGTTGTGTTCCTGCAGCTTAGAATCACAGAATTGTCAAGACTGAAAGGGACCTTTAACATCATCCAGCACCACCATCAACCCAGCACTACCACTGCAACTCCTAAGCCACTAAACCACATCACCCAGCAGCAGATCCAGGCGCCTCTGAAACACCTCCAGGGATGGTGACTCCACCGCCTTCCCGTGCACATTTGAGAAGACTGTCGCCTGTCTTCTGTGAAGTTTGGGAAATCAATCAGTTAGCAGCTTTTCCAAGAAGGTGGAAAGTCTTGAAGCACCATATTCATGAATGACTGTGTACTCACAGATATTCCTGCACACATCTCAGATGGTTTTTGGGAAGCTGATCCCAAGATTAATTGTCCGTACAGGCATAGGATTGGAAATGGAGGCCCAAGGGGCAGTCAGACACTGACCTTTGAAGCTCAGGTGTCAGTGGCTGAGTACAGTGCCATGTGCATGGGATTTGGCACCTGCAGAAGAGCAAGACACACCTAGGACAAGCTGCTGAATGGTGGAAAGATACCCAGCCATCTTTTAAGGACAGTGCAATCATATCCTCATTTATGTCACAACCACTTTAAAGAGTGTGGCTAAAGTCACTGGGTCCCCTGGTTGCTTCTAAAAAGTGTATTCAGAAGCAAACTAGCTTTCTGTACAGTTAACACCGAGCTGGAGTAGAAGTTTATTATGAATATTATTTTCCTTCAGTATGCGGAGCATGCAGGTTCTAATTTCTGTAAGTTCTCTCTTCATTGTTGCAGGAGTGCCAAGTGGGTGTAAATATAATGTGCAACCAATATAAAGATATAATGCGCTGCCAGGGTGATGTGGAAGGGTCTCTAAGCTGAATCAATGGTTGCTTGACAGTTCATTATTGTCCTTACAGTAGCAATACAAACAAAGGATTACAAATCATCCTGAGCTGCATTTCTTTTTCGGCTGAAGGAGATTTAGCATTCAGAAAAAGGCTAGGTGGAAATCCAGCTAGCACAGCCTAAGTCCCACGACAGACCTTCTTTCTGTCCTGTGCATTTCCAAGCAGGTTTCCTCACTGAATGGTTCAAACACATTCCTAGTTTTAGTTCAGATTCAGGTCTACCCACTGAGGTGCAGCTTTGCTGGGGAGACTGATATGAAAAAGAATAATTTCTGTTCAAACTGCAGGTACCCTTTTAGATACTGTTGCTTTTCCCTACTTTAATTTTGGTATGCCCTGTGGCGGCACCAGGCCCACAAGATCCTGACAGCTCTACATTTTATGTACAGCTCTCCTTAATTATTTGGCCTAATCTTCATCTCAGGAGTCATGGAGTGGTGGACGTGGATTTACCTGCCTCAGAGATGCATGGAGAGGACAAACTGTAAAGAGATTCAGAGCAGAAAAACAAAACCAATGCTACTTGCAGAGTTTTTTGTTCATAACCACTTCTACATGTTTGGATGTTGAACTGCTGCAGCCTTATTCCCTATCACATCTGACTGCATCCCCCATTTAGATAGATCAGTAGGGGCTTTACCTCATACTCCTCAAGGGCCAGGCTCTGGAGAAGAGCTGGGAAGGGGAAACCCTTTGAATCTTTAGGACATCACAACATAAATCTCTTATGCAGCACAGAGCTCTTCCTGCTGGGCAGAAGCTATTTGCCTGCTGATCCCTGGGGAATGAGGCCACTGCTTTTTTCAAGCAAAACAGTGTCATTTGAAGCCTCTGATGACCAGAAATGGGATTTTTAAAATTATTATCATCATCATAATCATATTTTTACATTTTAATATTTTATTATTTTTTTATGTATTCTTTTCCTCTTCCTGTTTTTAGAGAGTAAGAAGAAGTGATTGAAAATAAAGCCTGGAAACAGCTGGCTTCTCTTTTGGGTCACAGAATTATCCAAACTGTTTGCAAACTCGGGTCTGTAAAGCTAACAAATGGAGAGTCACTAAGTCCACCGTATACTTTAGGTTTCATTTGACGCCCACATGCTGAAACTACCTCACTTGCATCTGCTGATACAGAGAGATCCTTGCTGGGTGAGGTATCACCTCTGCACTGCTTGTCTGAACATGCTGATTTTCAGATCTAGCAGAGTTTTCTTCAGCTTTTGGGCACAATGACATCTAAGGCTTCATCTTCCACTTGCTTTAGCACGAGTTAAGTCACTTGCAATTTCCCTCCTCATGTTTCTGTAACAGGGAAGTTATCTCTGTAAGAGACAGACTTAGCAGAGCAAGTGTGAAAGAAAAAGCAGACAGTATGGCTATGTGCTTCCTCCATAACCCCTAGCACTGCTGCCTGCAGTCAACATAATCTTTACCTTAGGGGAAAAGAAATCCAGGAGGAACAAAAGCCACACTGCTGGGGTGTTTATGTGACTGTCTCACTCCCTGAGCTGCTCTTTTTACCTGTGCGTGGCAGTGCACAGTGCACGGTAGGACTAAATATATGTAAGAGTTATAATAGATGTTGGAGGCTTCCACTGTAATGCCAGACTAGTTAGGCTTGCTTTCAAATATCTTAACTTTTCCAATGCAACTTCCTCAAGGCGGTTATTTAACCTGTATTATTTACACTTCCATAGTATCACAGTTCTCAAAGCCTATCCAAACCTGTGATAGGCTGTCTCCCACACACAAAATGCAGAATGTGTGCAGGAGAATGTTGCAGAAATGCCTCCCTCAGCTTCACTGGCTTTAAGATGTACTGATGATCCTGATGTTGCAGCTTGTGAGGAGTAAAACTCTCCAGTTCAGTACTGAAACCTGCAGCCTGGAAGACAAGATGTGGCAGATGGATATCAAGAGTTGTATGAGCAGAGAAGTAAAAGGTAACACAAATAAAGTGAGCTTTAGGATGGCCTGGCCCATGTGTACTGCTTGCTTAATCTTCTTGACAACAGTTTTCATAAATGGAAGCCCCAACATGGAAGAGCAGTCCCTGGTGCACTTTCGGTAGTTAAGGAGTTCCTCAATCTGTTCTTCTTAGGTTTCATTTTTTTAAAATAACAGCCTCCATCCAGAAATAAGTGCCATCTTAAAAAGAAATCCCTATCAGGAGAAAGGAAAGTGCATTTCTGGACTGTGTTGTTATCATTTCAACCGCAACCAGATCAGCAAGGGCATCAGTATTCAAAGAGCTCCTCAACTGTCCCTGAAGCAGTTCTTTCTGGTGGAATTAATGTCAGTATGTGGTTTCAGGAAAGTTACCTTAGTCTCAGACTAAGATAGACGAAACCAATACTTCTCCATTTTTTTTTTTCCCCTAACATCACCACTAAGTCAAATAAGATTTGTTTATATATCCATTGCTTGCCATGCACTTGGCAGGATTTTTGTTGGTTTGGGGGTTTTGTGTCTGTGTGTTTTCTAATATATCCACTTCCCTCAACTGCATCACTTGTACCTATGTGCCACCAAGCCAAAAGGATCGAGGCCTAAACACAGAAACCTCCCTGTGAGCCTGCCTTTAGGCGGAGAAAATCAGGCAGCAACTTAGGTTCCCTGACAGTTGATTAAGAAGAAAAATTATGTGATGGAAGTAAAATCATATTAACCCTGAACTGAGACAAAAAAGAAGTCCCTAGAATATTCAACAACATAAAATATGGTTTTGAATTCTATACTTTTGACCTGATATTATTTACAAAAGTGTTTTCACTCAGTGTCTGGTGGGGATAGGAAGGACATGGTCTGTCATTGAAAATTCTGTGGATAGATTAAGCTCAGGACATGTTATTACCAAAGTGTGGTTCGGTCCACAGGAAAGGGAAAGCTCATTTCAGTGTCATCATTCAGCTGTGCAGATCCACTGCCTGCTTGGCTTGGGCTTCTTGTGTTGCAAATGGAAATAAATAAGTGATGCTGCCTATGAAAAGCCACAAAACTGAGATGTCACTGTGACCGACACGGGCTTCTGATTTCCATGAGTTTTCAATTAATGATAAAGCTGTACTTGCTATTTTAACTCAGTTCTTCAAGTCCTATCTGGGCCATCTGTTGTATGAACACATCCAGTAATCATTCAGGTCAGGGGAAAATGTGACTGCTGTAGCTGTTTGATCTTCCAACAGGTCTTATTAAGATAAAAAAACTGATCTGGTTTTAAAGGCATCTCTGTGACCTTTATGAATCAGTAACTTACACTGAGGGTATGCAGTCATGGCACGTAGAGCCTAGATAACAGGTCCCACAATTTAGCATGGCAATCCAAGAAAAATTTCAAAACCAATCTAGAAGGTAATTTTTCATCTATTTATTTAACTGACATACGGTTGGTATGGAGAAATCAAATCTTTAATGAGAGTACCTGATATATGAAAAAATACCGTAAACTTCTAGCATATAATTTCTTCTTCAGCTCATCAGTTTTTTTCCAACTGTATCAGTTGTTTCAGTTAAGAGACAGTAATTCTCACTTCTAACCCTAAATCATCACAGTTACAACACAGTCCTACCAATTTGTCTATCTGGTGCTCAGAAATATTTTCTGACATGAACTACAGCTTTTATTTGTGATCTGAACCAGCATTATTATTATTATTATTATTAATAATAATATTATTATTATATCAGTTTACATTTTAAAATTGCATTGAGGAAACTTTAGGATTATAAAGTCAAAAACTAGGAAGTATCTCCATGTAAGTGAACTGTCTATTCAGCTTGCTAGAGTGTGGCTTTCATGGTACAGTCAAAATTTACACCTTTTTCCCTTGTGACTTCTTCATCCAGTACAACTCTTGACTCTTAGGTTTCTTAGTTTGGATCTACCTTTAGAGATGTACACCTCAAGAATTTGCTCATGTTTTCCTTACAAAGAATGCCACAGCTTAATCCTAGTGTAAGAATCCTAGGATGTCTTCAGGAATCTTATCCTGATTACTGGTGGGAAGAAATTAAATGTTACTGGTAGGAGACTCTGAGTATCAAAATTGACTTAGATTGGTGGATGTTGCTTAAAGCACTAGGAAAGTTTTCCATACCTTGAAGTAAACAAGGTCAATTTTTAAGTTAAAAGGTTAAGCAGAAGTGAGTTGGAGACCACTGAATGGAAGGTAGGGAGCACCATGTAAAAGAAAATTGAATGGATTATGTTCACTGCTCTGTGTCCAGAGATTAAAAAATCGGATGTGACACACCCTTGCTTTTAATTCCCCACTCTACTTCTTACATCAAAATACTAATCTAAGTTTTGCTGATGATTTTAGTCGCTCATATTCCAAGTAGGAAAATCAGGGGATTTTCAGCTATGCCATTAAATAATCACACAAAATGGGCATGGAACAGTATGGATTCATACATATAGGTTTGTCAGGTAATTCGGAAGTGATAAGCTCAGTTTAATCAGATACTTTTCAAAATAACATCAAATGTTCGTTAAAAGAAAAAGGGGTCCAGTTATTTTTCATACTTGTGAAGACTACTGGCCCAAATATTTGCCCTGAGCTTCAGGAGGTGTTTGTCCCCGCTTAGTCTGTGCATACGAGTCGGAACAGCCCAGAGCCACTTTAGACGACTGCAGCTGCCTCTCTGAAACCTCACAGTCACTTGGAACTGGTGAACCACAGACACTTTCGATCCTAACCCTAAAGCACTCCTCTTGTTTTCCTCAGTTCCAGGCCAGTGGTTTGTGGGCAGGGAGACTGTGCCAGTTGTGCCTTTAAACCACTGCAAATTCCCCTGCCCTTGGTGGGGGCAGTGTGCAGGGATGGCTCCATGGAGCAGGGAAGGGGAAGCCTCCCCTGTCTATCTGCTCCCTGGCTGTGGAAACAAATAGGGTCATGCCCCTGCTGTGAGTGCCTGATCCCTACTGGACTTCAATTACAGAGTGAACACACAGAGAGAAATAAGTCTGATCCCCAGGGCATGCGCAGATAACTGAGAGGCTACTCCCTTAATGCAAGCATTTGTGACTCTTCAAAGTAGATCTAAACAGTGATTTTCCACCCTGAACAAGCATCTGCTGGATGGTACAAAAAAAAATGTAAAGAAAAAGAAAGATCTCTCTCAGGGGTAAATTAAAAATAAAGGCTTAAAAGTTGAGTCTAACTAGGCGATCATAAAGCAGAAATGGTCACTGAATGTTTCACCTTTGTTCTGAAAATGAGTACAGCTTTCACATCTCTCTTCTGTTTCCCAAGCTCAAAACACTTTTCCAGATCTCTCTCTGTCAAGCCTAGGTGGATATCACAGAAGTGAGCCTGGGCCAACATCTCAGAGTCCCAGTACACTCTGTGAGGGTATTTCTCCTAAGGATTTAGCAGGGCTTGAGTTCAGCTTTGCTGATTTTTTTGTGCAATGAGAAACAGCCATGCAGATATCTCTATCCACCCTGTTTAGCACAGTGAGGGAGAAAAAGCAGATATGAAAAGTACAATCCACAGATCTGGAACACAACCTCTGCAGCATTAACAGGTTTTTTTTTTCTAAGAGGTTGCAGTTTAAAATCCTTGGTCATCCCTCCTATGTTAAAAAAAAAAAAAAATAATCAGAAGGAAGGTTTCTCTGTGATTTATAAAGAAGGTTGGTAAAGGGGAAGGAAGGTGTTTGGCTTCTGCTAGACTCAAGCCTAATCAGTGTGGTTTCTACAAAGAGAGATTAGGGCCCAGACACCTGGCACCAGTTGAAGTGGGTCTATGTAGGAAGAGTCTAGATTGCAGAAAAGTGGCCAAAATCTCTCGTTTTCTCTTCAAAACACACATCTGTCCAGAAAAAAAAAAAAAAATCCTTCTTCCTAGCCATGCATCGTGTTTTCCATAATTCACTTAATCGGATGCTTTCTGTTCAGATTCCTTGAAGGAGTGCGACTAAGCACTCTAAAGACTTCCTCAGCAGAGCTGGCAGACAGCAGCAAGATCCCATGCTGTTCAAAGCAAGTATTTCAGGGGCAACTGAAAAAAATAGTGAGACCTTTGGTAAATTCCCTCAGCTACCCAGAGCTCTGTGCAAAAATTTGTCTTCTTTGAGGTCAAAGGAAAACTTTGGTTCTGAACACTGGACTCAGAAGCCTTCCTCACCTGGTGCTTGGGACCCAATATTTTCATGGCTGGTCCCCACTTTTCAGTTTTGTCATCCGGATGGTCCAGCCTGGGGAGTGCCCCTGAGGTACACACACACACACACACACACAACCCACAAAGCACATGGGAAGGAGGCAACAGAAAAAGCTGTCACAATGCTCTTCCCTCTTCCCAGTTTGGTTTTAAAAACTGTCTGGCCCAAGAATCTCCTGGAAAGTGCTGCGATCCAGGTAACTCCTGTGCCTGCTGAGACATTGCTGCAAGGCACCAACTGGCCCCAGCATGTGTCCTGCAATGTGCTGTACAGGAAGGGCGTGAGCTTGTCTGAGGCGAAAGGAGTTCCACCAGGAAATGCTGGCATCACACGAAATCACTCAGGACACCTGTGGAGTGAATACCAGGGTTAGAAGAGGTTTGACTGAGCCAAAGTGAAGAGATTCCCTCCTCTCTGGCAGCGAGCACTAAGTCAACTCTGCTGAAACTTGAAACACCTTTATATGATTTGTGTGTTTCTATGATGCTTGAACAGTGTCCATATACTGCTGTCACTACCCATGGGGACGAGAGATAGCAGGACTACAGAGCAGGAATAAGCTGGGCATACAACATGCTAGAAAGATAAAGAAGACAGTAAAATGCAGTGTAGTATCTTATAAGTCTCTTCACATGTCATTCCACGAGAGCTGTAATTCAGGTGATTCAAAAGAGCAGTATTGGTGACATGCAGCCTCAGTCTGAGAGCTTTGTTGTTCAAATCAGGGAACTAAAAACACCTCTTCTCCCTGGTTTCCTGTTCACCAGGAAAATAAAAATATGGTGCTTTTCCCATTCTGTAACTATTTTACACATATGGCAGCTGAGGTACACAGGGCATGGAGTGACCTAACATAATTTTCTATACTTTGAAGCAGTCTATTACGTAAAAAAAATTGGAATATTATCACTGGTAGTAATGGAATGGACCGGTTCAAAAAAGCACCCATACATTGCACATTTTTTACTTTCCTGTTTTTTGTGTGTTTTGTTTTGGTTTGTTGTCCTCTTTACAATATATTCTTTATCTGTCTGGCTTATACTTTTTCCTTGCAGCACCCTGTCAATCCTGTATTCCTCTGACTTTTCAAAAGCTTGTGGCTGTTACAGGCATCATGTGAAGGTGTTTAAATTATGCCCAGAGCAGGTATACACAAATTTAAGCATGACCAGGTATTTGTGGCCTGCCTGGAGAACCACTTCTTCTGATGAGTAGTGCTATAGTGAGTAGTCCCACTGACATAAACAGGATGACTCAATCCATGTGTGCTGCAGCTAGGAGGCTGGACACAGGTGGAAAACCAAAAAGTGTACGGAAATTCCTCTCTGCTGAGTGTGCGCCATGAGCAGCCAGTGCATGTGTTCACAGGTCCCTCTGTGGAAACACATCCTGCCAGGTTTCAATCCCTGCTGGGAACAAGGAAAAATGTCTCCTACTACCTTGCGATGCCTGCTGGTCAATACCTTCATTTTAAAATGGGACTTCATAAAGGAAAGAAGGAGAAACAGCACCACAAAGCTGAACAGAAAAGTGGGGTCCCTAAGAAATCACACTCTAGACACTTCTTTGTTGGGTGGTTATGATGTGTTACAGGGCTCTTTCCTGGGAGGAACCTGGCTTGAAGACTCAAAAGCCTGTTCACCATTAAAACCATGATGATGAAGGGCAGGCTCCAGCTCCTGCTCTGAGCACAGCTGTTGCTGCTTGCCAGAATGTTGACCCCTTTTAGCTCTAAGTAGAGATCATACAAATGAAATGCTCCACCACTGCATTGCCTGTGTCCTCACTTTGTTTTGGGAAAAGAGAGAAAGCAAAGTAGATGCCCAGTGGTGCTTTGTTTTGGATATGGACAGCAAAGCAGAATGACACTGATTAGGTCTGAAGTATGCACAAGTATTTTTTAGACCCACAGAGGATACCAAAGCCAGTTTAACACCTCAGCTGCCGGTAGGACTTCTGCTATTACTACATAACAGATAAATTGGGCATTATTCTGCACCTGAGGCAGTAGAGGCAGTAATCCAGTGTATTACTCATGGCCATTCCAATACAAAGCAGGATGGATGTTTGGAGTTGGCTAATCCCAGGCAAGGGCCATTCTCCTCTAAAAAAACATGTTTCTGTGGGAAGAAGGTGCCCTAGGCAGCCACACCAGTGCCCATTTGTCAGTCTGAAGGCAGCTCTGTAATGTGCTGCTGAGGATCCCACAGCACGGCCCTGAGCAGCACTCACAGAAGGAAAAGGGAGTCTTGGCAGCTCAGCAAGAGGAAGAGGAAGCAGCACCCTCCTCTTCCTCCTCCTCCTCCTCCTCTCTCACCGTGTGTTGGTGTGAGATGTCTGGCTAGTCTCTCTGCTGGCATGAGTGAGATTGTGTGAACTGTGTGTCTCTCCCTCGTGGTGGGAGCACAGGCACACCTTTGTGCACCAGAAAAGCTGTTTCCTTGCCCATCTTCTACTGCCACCAGCACACTGATGTGCTTGCACCTGTGTCTCCCTCCTGGCCACCCATCCACACTGGTGTAAGCTGGGGGGGAAGGTGAGGGACAGACATTCAAAGTGTTTGGGGACAGACATTCAAAGTGTTTGGGGACAGACTTTGAGCACATCCTGTTGGCTTCAGCAGCACTGCACTCACACCGACCAAAAACCCGTTCTCTGCTTTTTCCAGAGTTAATGCACTTTCTTAGGACAGGGATAGAGTGGTCTAATGGTAATTGCTGTTGTGGAGGAAGCTGAAGTTAATATCTGTTTTCGCACGAGTATAAATGCCAAGGCCTGCATACATACATTTCAGAAGCAAAGGGAAATTACACACTGAACTGGTGGCATTTCATTAGCATTTACATTATCTTTGGACCCAGAGGTCTCAGTGAGAGAGTCTAAGGAATTTTACCCAGGGCTTTATAAGGACTTTTTAAATTGTGTCTTGAAAACCTCTAAAGATAGAGAAAGTTTAGCCTTCCCTGGAATCCTGGTGCACTGCCTGGCTATCACTGTGGAGAAGAAGTGTGCCTTTATCTCCAGCCTTAACCCTTCTAGCTTCAGCTAATGCCCATTGTCATTCCCCTTTGCACCAGGCACTGCCAGGACGCTGTCACATTCCCCAGACCCATCTCTGCTCCAGGGTAAACTAGCTCCTCCTTGAAGTCCCACAAAGACATAGGGCTCCTGCAGCCTCTCTTCTTTGTCACTGTCTCACCTCTCTGGGGCCCCAAACAGAACTCAGTGACTGGATGAAGTCTGATGGGCCCAGAGCCAAGGGGTTCACCCCTCTCTCCTGTACAAGCTGTCTGCCCTGTAGAACTTATAAAGTGGGGAAGGGGGCAGAGGGGGAAAGAGAGACAAGCTGGATCACAGCAAAAGGATGGTTTGCCTAAATTTATTTGAGGCCAGAAGACCATCTAGTTCACTGTACTGCCCCTCAGACTAGCCAAGAGAAGAGTATAAGGACATGGGAGGCACATAGGGAGGGATATTTGGGAAAGATTTCCCAACTTCCAAGAATTTGAGTTTAATGGGTAGTGAGCTTAGATGTAATAGGTCCTAAATCACTTTTTGTCTGTAAGTTTATCAGGTTGGTTTTGAACTCCATGCAAACCTTTGCCATCCACAATGTCCTGTGACAAAGGGTTCCACGATGTCCTGTGACAAGTAGTTCCACAATTTATTTAAATGTTTTGTGAAAAAGTGCTCCTTTCCATGTTTGAAAATAACAGGACTTGTGTCTGAAACTGCCATTTTCTGGCTTTACTGATGTTCCTTACTTCAATGATTCCCTAATAATTCCCTCTCTGTTCCAATTATATGGAACACATGGGACTCCACCACATCCACCAGACTGCATGTCTTCAGCCATCTGTCTTGTTCTTCTCTGTATTTTACCCAGAGCAGATGCAGGGACAAGAACTGTGCAGGGCTTTTTTCTTACTGTGGCTGCAAACCATGTTTGGCAGAGAGATGTTTTCCAGTTTGTTCTCCTTTTCTTTCCCAGAAGTTCCTAGCATGAGTCTGCTGTTTTGGTGGAGCACCAGCCCTGTTGTGTGTGGAGCCATCTATTTGAAACTCAGCATCTTATCCTGAGTGGGGATAATCCACTGAAACCCATGCAGTAGTGAAAACCATGAAATCCATGCACTGGTAAAGATCTGGAAGAGTTTTTCACCTGTAATCTTCCAGTTCCTTTAGCTACACTCCAGTGTTCTGCCTTCTAAGCTAAGCTAACATGGCACCAAGAAATACTCTACTGGAGTATTTTAGTTCTGCTCTCATGCCTTTCAGTCTTGCCTAACACACTCCAAATTTCCCCCCTCTATGTCAATGGCACAGGAGCAGTACAACAAGGAATGAGATCTAATTTTTTTTTTTTTAATTGGACAGAAAGTTTTATGGCATCCCTCTATTCCTTTCTTTCCACAGACCTGTTGATTCTTTTATGCCTTGTATTTACCCCAAACACCCAAACTTCAGCTTTTGGAGTACCTTACCACAGCATGCCCTCCCCCAAAAAAGTTGAGAGGCATTGAAGAGCTGTGGATGGGAGAGAGAATACAAAGAACAGGAAAGAGGGAGAGTGAGACATCCCTGCTGTGCACACAGTCATCCATAGCCCTCGTTGTGGTGGGGCCAACCTCCATGGACACTTTCAGAGACAGCAAAATGGCTGCAGCATGAGCTGTGCGTCCACACACTGGAGTTACTGTTATGCTGGGGGGCAACCTGGTGCCATCCCAGGGCAGAATCTGGCCCTCTGGGCACTACTGAGAGTTTAGTATCAGAGGGGTTAAATCGGTGGTGTGTTGAACCATCGTCCATGAAAAGGGAACAAAACCTGTTTTCAGTGTTTCCCCTGTCCCAGAGAGCAACATTTCTGAAAGTGACATGTGGTTAGTCCAGCAAAGTGTAAGTGTCCCACTCCAGCTTACCTCTTTCTTTCTGTCAATGACTTTTTCTGTGTCTGGTGCAATGCCTGTAATAATAATCTCTCACTGATCTATATGAGCAATGTATATGACCTTTTGTGGTTAAACTGATGTGGCCAGCCTTCTTCAAAAAATTTGTAGCTGGTGGTGTGCTATGGGTAAGGCCACTTGGTGGGGCAGCCTGTCTGCACAGCCAAAGAGGCCAGAGCAGGTCTCATGTGCCCTGCACCCTATCTCAGACTGGGACCACCTGACTTCACCAGCAACACAGCCTGAAAGGAACAAAGGGATAACATCTTGTGTCCTGGGTGAAGATCTGAGATAAAATGGTGCTCTGCAGATTGCTGGAAAAAAAATTGTTTAAGATCTGGCATCTTTATGTTTCTTGCCAGAGCTCTGACGTGCTTCCCTGAACATATTGATCCATTGCATCATGCTTGAGTTTCCACCTCTGCTCAACAGGAGGTAATTATAAGGATCTCCTAAAAGCTGAGAATTATTCCAGTTAAGTCAGAGGAATGGTGCTGCTGACAGTTTTCAAGAACTGATAGCATTTCACAGAACCATAGAAGGTTGGAATGGACTATCTAGTCCGAAACCCCCTTTCATGGGCAGGGACACCTCACATTAAACCAGGTTGCCCAAGGCCCTATCAAACCTGGCCTTGAACTCTATGAGGGTTGGGGCACCTACAACCTCCCTGGGCAATCTGTTCCAGTGTCTCACCACCCTCACAGTAAAGAATTTCTTCCTGATATCTATCCTATTTTTCCCCTCTTTCAGTTTGTACCCATTGCTCCTTGTTCTATCACTACAGCTCCTGAGGAAAGGTCCCTGTCAGGCTTCCCTGTCAGATACTGAAAGGTTGCTATGAGGTGTCCATGCAACCTTCTCTTCTCCAGGCTGAACAGCCCCAACTTTCCCAGACTGTCTGCATAGGAAAGGTGCTCCTGTTCTCTTATGAACTTTGTGACCCTCCTCTGGACTTGGTCCAACAGTTTCACATCCTTCTTATGTTGGGAACACCAGAAATGTATGCAGTCCAGGTGAGGTCTCACAAGAGTGGAGTAGAGGGGGAGAATCACCTCCTTCAACTTGCTGTTCACACTCCTTTTGATGCTTTCCTGGCTGCCAGTGCACAATGCCAGTTCATGTTGAGTCTTTCATCAACCATCACCCCCAAGTCCTTCTTTGCAGGGCTGCTCTCAGTCACTTTTCTGCCCGACCTGTAGGTGTGTTTGGGATTGCTGGGACCCAGATGTAGGACCTTGCACTTCACTTTCACAGAACTGCAGAATCACAGAAGGGACAGGTTGGAAGGGACCACAGTGGGTCGTCTGGTCCAACCTCCCTGCTCAAGCAGGGTCTTCCCTAGAGCACACTGAGCAGAATCTCATCCCAGAAGGTTCTTAAATATCTCCAGGGAGGGAGACTCTACAGCCTCTCTGGCTAACCTGTTCCAGTGCTTGGTCACCTGCACAGTAAAGAAGTTCTTCCTCATGTTTAGGTGGCACTTCCTGTGCATCAGTTTCTGCCCACTGTTTCTTGTCCTGTGGCTCAACATCAACAAGAAGAGCCTGGTTCCATCCCCTTGAAGCCCTTCCTTCAGGTCAGTGTACATATTTATAAGATCCCCTCTCAGTCTTCTCTTCTTCCAAGTAAACAGGCCGAGCTCCCTCTGCCTTTCCTCACAGGTGAGGTGCCCCTGTCACCTCATCATCTCCACAGTCCTCCTCTGGACTCCCTCATGGAGTTCCATATCTCTCTTGCCCTGAAGAGCCCAGAATTGGACACAGCACTCCAGATGTGGCCTGCCTAAAGCTGAGCAGAGGGGCTGGATCACCTCCCTGGGCTGCTGGCAATGTTCTTCCTCATGCACCCCATAGACCACTGGCCTTCTTGGCCACACGGGCACAATGCTGGCTCATGGACAGCTTGCTGTCCACCAGGATTCCCAGGTCCTTCTCCAAGGTGTTCACATGGAGGCAAACATTGTCATTTCCTTGCTGATTACCAGAAGGCATTTGTTGATGTTAGAGCTAATAGTAACTAATGGACCATGAAAAATCACCAATGACTGAAGAAGCTGACTCAGATCTCACTTTTTTGTTTAAGCCTGTCCGTAAATTCCTCACATTTTTGATTGGTAAGAACAAAGACAAACTGTTCAAAATGTAACCACAACCTGCAGACATTACATACAACGTCTGAAGTATGGGTCGGATATTCTGTTGGGTGAGTGGGTGCAGCTTTGACTGAGGCTGAGAGGTTGAATCAGCAACATTTCCTCCCTGAAGGAGAAACAGGGGTTCTGCAGAATGAAGAAGTTCAAAGCAGGGGTCAAGGTGTGTGTACTGACAAACGGGAAGAAATGGACATGCAAGGGGGGGATTTTGGTGGAAGAATATTTACACTCTTAAAGAACATAGGGGAAACGGGGCAAACCACCATGGTCTTCAGTCCAAAATGCAGATAATTAAAGGTTTTGAAAATATCATCTTGAACAAATGAATGAAAAGCAACGAACACCTGGGAGTGGGAAAGCTTTCCTCTCTTGAGCAAATTTAGCATTCGCACAGAGCTACACTGGAGCCACGGGAGACTGAACCCTACATTGCAAACATTTCAGACAACTAAAAGTGGCTGAATGTTGATACTTCTATCTTTGGTCAGTCTGCTTATTGCATCCATTCAGATCCTCAGGCAACTTGGGCTGCAGAGTGTAGGGTCAGCCTGGGTGCTACAGCAGTCACTTTTCAGCTCCAAGGGAAGTCACAGCACAGAGTTTCTTTCTCTTCATCATATTTCAGCCTGCCAAAGCCATTAGCTTACCTGAAAAAAACTACAGTAAGTTCAGAAAAACAACATTTCAAAACTAGTCCTGCCTTCTCCAGTTGTTCACAGGGAACAGCATTTGCATTTGATTGCTTTGCTGATCCTTAACTATTTTAGTTTTACTACAGCAACTCTTGCTAGATAATTATTCCCTCCAAAATAGTTCAGCTTATCCTCTCCCTCTCAGTACTTTTGCTCAGGACAATCTCTCACTCACTTCTGCCAGAACACTGGGATCTGTATCCACATGACTTATTTTCTTTAGGTGTCCCTGACCATCAGACACTTCATCAGATACTTTAATATCTTTTGCATCCTGTTGCTGTAGACAAGTCACGCACCTGCTGGACCATCTGCCTTTGCAGACTGCAATTCAACCCCCGCACACAAGAGATTTCTTTATCCATTACTTTGCACTTTGTTAGATGGTAACTGTCTGTACAGAGAGGCTCTAGTAAGGTTTTTCAGAAGGTGTTTCAGAAGCACAGGCTAAAACTGTTTTGTTTTTTTTTTTTTTTTGTAACCTGTCATTAACTCAAAAGGACTCCAGTTCTGCCTCCAGAAGCTGAAAGGAGCATGTGGGGAAACCTGCAAGGCAGTGTGGCATGCTGAGTGCTGCTCGTCCTGCAGCCGGAGAAAGGGAGCGTAGTGGCACTAGAGTTTCAGGACTCTGGCAGAGTGTAGAAGTGCTGGGGGTTTTGTTTCTTTCCTCCCAATTTTGTTTTTTGTTCCCTGCCTTTGTCTTGTGTTTCATATCTTGTTCATATTTCTGGAATGGAACGAAAAAGCCATGGTATAGCCACCTGACAATTGCATGAATTTTTTGGTGTGCTGTTTATTTTTTTTCTCTCCCTTTCTTTGTCCGTCACAGGTCCGCCTATTGAGGAGTTGTCCTGGGTGTTTCTTAGGCAATTCAGATAAATATCCAGCTTTCCACCAAGCTCCAAAACCCTAGCATTCACAACAATATTTTCTTTTCCAATTTCCTCACACTATGAGCTGAGAGTAGAATGCCTCTTATTTGTTTTGTTGCTTACCATGACCCTGCCTCACTGAAAACCATACAGCTGAGTTTAGTGTTTGCAAGTAAGTCAATTGTCTTTAATTTCTTTACCACATGTTCAGTCTCTGTGATGGGACATTAATTGTGACATTAATACGTGTGACATTAATACATGTTGCTTCACTCTCTCATAACAGTATACTGACAAGATTGGAAATAGAGGGAACAACAGCATATTGAGAATATTGAAAGAAAAGTTTTCTTTTAGTTCTTGTAGTGTGAGAGAAGAAGACTGAAGATATTATTTTGCTAAGTTTTAACACATTATATTGTATTGGAAGCATGCATTCCCCACGGATACTCTTCTTGGATGTGGACACTTGCTCAGCGTCACAAAGTTCCTTTGGAGTTGTTTGGGGTTTTTTTGTCAGTGTCCCTGGGCAATTGATCCCTTGTGAAAAACACTTGACAAAACTATCTTCTCTTAGTCTTCTTTCCTCGGTGTGCTGTTAGCACTCGTGCTGTCCTACAAACACTCAGAGTGAACACATCAGTTACTGGTGTTCCCCACAGTATTTCGCAGCAACACTTTCACTGACAGGTTCTTATTAGATTGTCAGGATTTGGTCAGTTGTATTCTCTTTGCTTTTGCTGTAGAGTCATTTTCTCCGGACATAGCACACAATTAAATTAGCAGACCCACTGAATGCTAACAGGAGGCTGACCACTGCTTACCTGCAGAACGAAACCTTATAGAATAGTTAAAACCCCTTGACAGAGAACAGAGATGTATGGAGTAGAAACTGTGGCTGTTGTCTGTCCTGTTACTAGGTTCAGGCCCTGGTTTTGGTTATAAATGTTACCTTCCCACCTCCGAGTATAAACTCTGTGATTTTGGTTTCTAGTCACATAGCTGAGATGGTGGCTCTAGATAACCCAGTTCTCTGTGGCAGCTGTGGTGAACAGCTCAGGAGCAAACTACAGGATTATATGGGTTTGCATAATGGGCCCTCATAGATCTGCACATAGCAATCAAATTAAAAAATACCACTTTTATATGCTCCCTTATACCAACATATTTGCAGTCTGTCTGTGGGTTAATCATGAACAGGCAAAGGTCTGAGCTTGTGGAATAGCACATTCATTGTCAATTGTAACTCATGAATAAACTTGCAGGAGGAATTGCCATTAAAATACTTCCTTTCTCTGCTTGGTGAGGTGCTCCCACAACTTTCAGTGCTTTACTAGCAAGCTGTATAGGACTAGTACATTTAGGGTAATAGGATTCCCTTTGGCTCAGTTTTGAATGTTTTATGAGTCAATTAAAACCACTTGAAAGAATTTAGTGACACAGGCACCACACATTTTATTTCCTGACAACTGAGTTCTGCATTGTTTTCATAGGAGTAGGATTAATGAAGGTTTTTAAAAAACTTTGCCCCAAAAGGAAGCATCCAGATAACAGTTATTTGTGTTTTTAAGCACTGAAACTTGGCAGTACAACTTGTAGGAATTTTTCAGTGATCCAAAAAAACCCCTAAATACACATGTATTTAGGTCTTCAAGCGTGTTAAAGAATTGTGTTTACTGGGATCAGTGGCCCCATAGCACATTCTGTATGTGTGTGTGTGTGTTTGTGTGTATGACCTGAGGATCTGGAAAGAGTTCTGTCTACAGAATATTCCACAAAAGTTCCATCCACAGAGGAAATCACAGCCATCTGACTGCAGCAGAACACTTATGCTGCTGAGGCTCTCCTGCCTGACTCCATATTCAGACTTCCTTTAGAAAGGGAGGAATTAGTCAGCAAACAGCAAAAGTATTTGCTATCTATATAGTTTGGACTAAGGATCATCTGGAAACAGTCATGATGTGCTAGGGCCAAGTTTTCAGGCAAGAAAATCTCTATTTCCATGGACTTCAAAGGAGCCATACTAATTTCCAGCCCCAGGGGTCTGACCTCTGGATTTTATTTCAGCTTTCACATTGTGTTCACTACCTTCCATACCCCACCTTTTGCTAAGTGAAGTTATGTGTAGCCCTTGGTCTGATATTTTATGTTGAATTCAATTTTCCCACCACCAGTATTCAACCTGTAATACCTTTTGTTCATGATTTTGCAAGGTCAGGAAAAAAGAAAAAAAATAAATTAAAATTTAGTTTTAACTTCCCCTTGGTAAACTTTTACTAAGTGTATAGGTTGGTAATTTCTGATGCCCCAAAATGAGGAGGTAGGAGACAATGATTATGGGGTTCCAGTCACCTTAACTGAGAGAGAAGGGTAGGGCAACAGGACTTCACACCATGTCACTACACAGAATGGAAAGTAATTAGCCTGGGAAGAAGGAACAAGTCCCTATAAACTCTAAACCAGCACTCACAGACCACTAAACTCACCACTTGCTTTTAGAAATATGACGAAGCCTTATGGCGACATGAAACCTCAGACGCTTGTTTAATTGAATGCAAAACTAAAGAACACTGAACTGGTCATTCCGGGTCGAACTGAAGTCCCACCCGGCTTAATATCCATTTTCTAATACTGGCCAGGAGCAGGCTCCTAAAGGAGATTATAAGAACGAGGCATGTAGAGAGCAATTTTCTGGATGGGTGCTCTCAGCTCCTGTATGTCAGCCAGGTACTGTGTTCTTAGGATACCTACAGATCACCCAGGTGTATTTGGGGTACCCAGGTGTCTTTCCCCCCCTCAACGGGTAGGCAGGGTTCAAAACAGGAAAATATACAGTTTTTACTCTGGCCTCTCTGCAGGTAACACCCCGCCTCCACCCTACCCACTGGTGCACTGTGTTAAACACAATTTCAAAACATTTTTTGAGGCTTGAAATAACTGGATTTCCCTGGGCTTTAATTTACCACTTGACTAGTTTCCTATTTAACCTTTCACTTCAATCCTTATTTCACAGCGTGAAATGATACCCTTGCACACCATATTTCTCTTTTTGAGGCAAGCCTGCCAAAATTATCTTTTGCTTGGATGTGATGGGAAATGCATGCAACTTTCTGAAGCAACCCAGTGAAAACAACGTATTACTCACAGAAAATTCTCGGTGAAGTTTGCAGCTGAGAAACTTTGATAGGAGGAGTGGCATATCAGACACACTATACCCAAAGTTCCACTTATTTAGAAAGGAAAAGGCATGAAAACTTTCTGAAAGAACAATCTTTCCCAAACCCCATTTGTGAAAGGTACCTAAGTCCGTACCTGGCTTTAAGCAAAGGAGTTGTCATAGAAGTACTCCTGTGCTTAATATGATGCTTGCTAAACCACAGATTTAACCAGGGACACTGTAATTAATGACACTACTCATTACAGCATGAGCTAAACACAGATAAAACACAGCAGGGAATCTTACCACCAGTTCAGGCTTTGATTAGACACATCTTAATTTTCTCACTGGATGAAAGATCTTGAAACAAAGCTGCAGTAACTGTACATCCTCTCTCACACTCTATTTATTCATTGTTGCTTGGGATTTAAATAAGAAGAGTTATGGAGGAGACAAAGGCCACACAGAGAGTCTCCTCTCCCCACATCCCTATTTTTGTTTACTGGTGCTCATCTAGCTGATTTTCATGGGCAGCAAAAGCTCCAGTTGAATCAGGGCGGTTCTGAATTAGCTGTGAACATGTGTGTGTCAGGAGGCATGTACATGGGGGAAGCCTCATCCTTCATTTTGTATATCAATGACAGAATAGATCCAAACAATTTCTGCATTTAACAGCAGGACATTTAGCTGAGCTCTCAGTGAAACCCACAAAAAGAATGTACATCTGCATGTGTGGTCCATGGGGATAGACCTGTTGGTATGTTTAGACAAGAGAGAATATCCTCAGTCAGCCTAGTCACAGTTGTCCCATCACGTACTGGGACTGAGGCAAAGAGCATAGTACTGATCAGAATGCTTATGTGAAAGAAAGGGTGGTTTCAGTTGTAGGTCCTGCCCTCCCAAGTATTTCACCAGTCCAAAATTTTTGGCAAAGGTGCCTAAGAGCCTGACTAACTCCTGAGAGGTAAGTGCACTTGAATCTCTTTACAGAGATGAAGGAACTGAGCTCAGGTTTCTCCCTCTTGGGGAGAGGACATTTTCCACCACTGGACTGCTAGCACAGGCAGAAGAGAGGCAGCCACTTGTTGCATTCCTTTTCAAATAGCATCTCCTCTTTTTCTGGTGTTTTTGTTTCACTTTGGAGCTGTGAATGCACCTCCTTGCACAAGGAGTTAAAAGCCTCCTAAGCTTCAACGAGAAATCTCATTTTACTGTTAACACTTTGTTGGTTTCCTGCTTAACAGACATGGCAGTTGTGATTCCCACCATCAGGCACTCGATACTCCTTAGGTGATGAACGTGGAGCCTGTGTGCCTAACTTAGGATATTGTTTTGATGATCAGATCATGAAGAGTTTGGAGCTCCACAGCTGAGAGCCATTTGGTCTAATTCCCCTCTCAGTTCTAACTCCTTTGCCCCTTCTGTAAGGAAAGAGGCTAGTAGCTTGGCCACACAGCCACAGGGGTGTTTTGAAGATCATATATCTTGGAGACTGCATACCATTGAGATAATCTGATGGAGAAGGCTGTAAACACCTTGGAGGGCAGTGTAGGCAGAGCACACTCCGGAGTGCTAGTGCTGCACTGAATGATTGCAAAAGGAAGCTGGTTTCTTTACAGAGCCAGTGGAGCAAGGGTAGCACAAAGTGGAGACCTTGGTGACCCATCATACTGGCCAGGTGATTTAGTCAGGGACACTGGGATAATAACAGAACAGACCCCAGTTAATTGCACTCTCTCAGCAGCATAATTTTTGCTCCTGCGATGCTGCAGGGATGCAGGCTGGTGCCAGTGCTCTGTCAGTCAGTTTACTGCAGAACAGGCCAGCTTCCTGCTGCAGCAGAGGGGGATCACAGGGAATCACAGAATCCAGAATTCTACCATGCTTATGGTGTTAAGATTACACAAGATTCAGACATACGGACAAACCTGCATGACATGGTGGCCCAGGGACAGAAACAGCACTACTGAACTCAGTGGGCAGAGCACAGGTTGAGACTGCTGACTATGCAGGCACAGGCTTGGAAGGGTTTGGGACCAACATTTGCTCTGATATGAGTCACCACAGAGATAAGGACTGTGTGCTGGTTGAGATGGGGTACAAACTAACCATGGATTTACGCACATACTGTGCCAGTCTAATTTGGAAGATCTGTTGGTCTACTGTGAGTGCTCCAGGACAATGGGGATTATCACACTTGGCCACTAAACTCTTGCCAACAGAGAAAAATCAGTCTGGATCCAAAGAAATTATGAATTTAATGTGAATTTGTTAAACTGCATTAAAGCTCTGTTTCAGCATTTTTAATCAAAGGTGCTTTTAATGTGATTAGACTTCATTACCTTACCAAGAAAATTGGTCTGAACTTCATTTCATAATTTTTTTGTCCTGAATTAGAATATCCACCCAGAAATTGAATGAAGTTTCAATATACACTTTAAAAATTAATTTAGATTTATTTCCATGAGAGCACAATGCCTGGACTGAACCCTTGTCAGTGGAGTCACATCAATGAAATGAGAGAGCTGTCAGTCTTCAGAGCAGTCTTCACTGCCAGTCCTGGAGCAGTTTGGATTCAAATAGGGGCTGCCAAATTATTCCTATTAATAGATTT
Source organism: Myiozetetes cayanensis (assembly GCF_022539395.1). Classification (NCBI taxonomy): domain Eukaryota; kingdom Metazoa; phylum Chordata; class Aves; order Passeriformes; family Tyrannidae; genus Myiozetetes; species Myiozetetes cayanensis. Next base: position 5,558,768 of record NW_026087631.1, read on the forward strand.
TCACCTTCTGTGACTTTTTACTTAGTTATTTTCACAGGCCTTATCCTTGGTTATAACTATTGACATTTTTCAGGAGTGTAGTAGTCTGCAGAAACTTTGGCTGGATGTCTTTCTGAGAAAGATGCTCATTAACTGCACAAAAATATTTTTTTCATTCAGCCCACACCAAACAGCATCAATGTCTTGCACACTAATGGGGCTAGCATTGTATATATATATAGAGAGATAAATATATTTATAGTTGTTACTGGATGATCTAAAAAGTTCTGAAACATTACATGCTAAATTACCAATTTATCTTGCTGTGAAAGTTTCCTGAAGTTTCACAAATTGAGTCTGTAAAAATTGTTGGTAAATTGGAGGCCATCAGGTCTTGTTTTGTAGCAACATATATACAGACACTTGTACAAACAACTCTGAAATGTGCCATTTCCTGAAAAGAGACGCTATTGGGACGTCATCACCTGTCACAATTGCTGCTGTTGCCAAAGATGTTGGCTTGACCTTTAAACCACTGTTAGAATACTTTTGGGTAATCAAGATTTGCATCTTCATAACGTCAGTAGAACAAAAGGTACCGTTGTCCTGACTCAGCTGAGTTGATGTCAAAGACCTGGTGCTCATCTGCTGACAGACTCTTGAGTCCAGCTTAATATAAGAGTGTGTTTCATTCACACCTTTGGTTACCATAGATCTTTACTGTTTAATTCTGTTTAGGATGATATTTCTTACTCTTTTCTTGCTACCATTGGAGGGGCAACAGGCAGTTTATGCAGATAGTTTTCCCACCTGCCTTCATGAGCTTTAAATGAGTATAAAATGAAGAAGAGGTGAAAATGGTAGTCCCCAGTTTAAAAGAAAACTTAGAATAGGGTTAAGCTACGAATTTAATTATTCAGGAACCAATTTTGTTAAATGAGTACACTTTCTGTAAGTAAAATAAAACATCTTAAACCATTTTTTGCTCTCTTGGTAGGGCATTGGAATTTCAAAGTATTTGTAATTAGGCCCCTTTTCTGTGACCAGAGTATTTTTAAAAGTGAACTTAGCAGCAAAAGAAAATCAGATTGTTGATATTTTATTCAACTGTTTGTTACTCTGGAGCACTTTTTGTTTATTTTTGTTTACTGATCCGTCTCTTTTTCCTTACATTACATTTTGCAGACATGTAGTGATTTTTCATGAGCGATTTTTCACACGAGTGATTTTTCACATGAGTGAAAAATTAGACTTAGCAGCATTCTGCATTCACTTCACATGAGGTAAATAATTTCACGAAGCGCAGAGGTCCAGAATAGCCAGACTACCAACAGTGAGACGAGCTTGGGCGTAGCCAGATCCTAATTTTTATACTGAAGCAGCTGAGATGGATGGAGAGAACAAGGAGACAAATGAGTAAAAGCTCCATACACGGTCTCTGCCTGTGTGCTGGTGACAGGCAGGCAGCACTCCTTGACCTGTCCTGTGATGAACTGACGTACACGAAAGTTTGACTGCTGTTCCCCAAGCAACTGTGTAATTTCTATGAGATTGGGTAACGTGTCTGAGCTATGGCTTCCACTCCACTGAAATCATGCAAATGGTTGCACTGTTCTATTTCCAGAAGTCCAAAGTGTCCTTTGGCTGTAGGAACTGTCAGCTCAGAAGATTGTTGTACACTGGGCATTTTCTGACCGATCTGGGACAAGCCAGCTCTCTGCCACAGTTCTGCAACTGAGGGGGTAAAATGGCAATTTTAATATGGTGTTAAATTAAGTATCTCACAGCTGTCGACAGCAAAGGAGGAAAAGCAGTCTTATGTGCTACAAGCAATGCCTACTTCTTTGGCATTGATGTGTACAGAGGTAAATCACAGCCTTCTGCAGTGGATCTACGACACACTGTCTAAAATGAATTATAACCTTTCTTCTCGGAATAACAGGCTTACTTCCAGAGCAGATTTCCAGTATGTTTTTTCAAGAAATTTCCCACTTCTAACAGAAAAGGTGCAGGAATTCAGGAGTCTGGAGTATCATTCTTAGGCTTTCATTTTCAATGCGTTCTCAGGCTGCTGGGGTCTTCCCACAGTATCACACTGCCAAAAAAAAAAAAAAAAAAAAAAAAGAGTCTTTGGTGTGGGGTCCATCCTGTGTCTTGCTCATAGTGCCTCCGTGCTGATAACTCCTTGAGATGACGGATTAATACTGATGAACACGGGCCTGAAGGTAATGTTTACTTTGATTATTTAGATTTTGCAGAGTACAGAAAACCAGGTCATACCGAGATTATTTAAAAGTACACTTCGACAGCCAACAGAGTCCCTTACGTTTTGCCAGGGCAGGCTCCCTCCTTGCTGAGTAGTGACCCCTTAAGGAAAAACCGAGTTACTGCCGCAGTACTATCTTTCCCATCTCCAGCTGTTCTTCCGTGAGGATTGCTTTTTCTCCCCGCCCTGCCTGGGGCTTATTCCCTCAATTTCGGAGCAGCACGTTTGAGAAAGGATGTCGTAACGCTGTCTGTCGAGAAATCCAAAATGTGACTCAAATGCATCTGTAACTTTTCGTGTTAAGAATTGTACCCACGTCCTTCCTTCCCCACTTGCTCTCCCCCCACCTTGATTTGATTTGTTCACTAATGTTGTATCACCAGGCCACTGAGGAAGTATAATTTTTTGCCTTAATGTTTTGCAGTCGATGTAGTTCGCTGCTCTTCCTTTACCATAGTGATAGGGCTTAGATAACATTGGGGGGTTTTTCCTGGTTGTTTCAAAGTCCAAATGCTGAGAACTCAAAATGCTGTTTACCCACTGCTGCTTCAAAAACTTCTTGCTCCAAGAAAGCATCTTGAAAAAACACGAGCCTCAAAACTTTCAGCCAAGGAAAGGAAGAACACACTATATGCTGGTTTTTGGAGTGTTTTGTCTTTTTGGAGCCTGATTTTTGGGAAGATTTTTTGAATTATTTCAATCTAAGAATAATGAAAACCAACTCTAAAGCATCTTTTGTGCATGGTGATCAGTGTAATTGTTTTTTTTTTCAGTCAAAGGGACATGCATAACTGTTCTCCTGAAGAGAAGGAGGAATCACTAAGAACTGCAAAGTAGCCATCCTAGTTTTCGGTTCTGATCCCATCTCTGTTTTTCTATGTTGCATGACCTTTCCAAGTGTACAGGGAAAACCTTCCATTGCGAGATTTCAAGCAGTTTGCACAGATCTTTTCTGTAACTTTTCAGAGTGTTGTGTTTCCCGCCTAATGGTGTTAAGTGCAACTCTTACAGATAATAGTTATCTGCACCAGCAGGGAATATGGTGCTGAGCAATTATACACAAACCCCTGAAGTCTTCCAGATGATGGTGAAGTTCAGTTTGGTGCATTTACACTGCCACCAGTTACTTTACAGCTGTCTCGGGTACGGCTGTACTGGGTGCAGTTTCATCTGGGGACTGCAGCCAAGCTCTACCTGATCGACACTCTGGGGTGGGAACACCGGTGGTTCAGGCATCGGGCCGGTGCGAAGATACCGAAGTAGAAAAGGACCCACACCGAGAACACCGCGGCCTCCCCGAGGGCAGGACCCCCTTGCAGAGCACCAGGCGGGGGAGCGCTCCTTAGGTCTTGCAAACCCGCCCCTCTCCCCTGAGCATCCCCCGCCGCCGGGGAGGGGAGCGGCGCTCCCGGTAACCTCGCAGGTTCAGCAGAAGCCGCAGCTTTAAGCAGGTGCCCGAGTGGCAGCGCGCAAGCACCCCGAGGAGCACCGCAGACCCCTCTCGCTTTCTCCGACCCTTTGCTGAGACCACCCGTGACCCGCGCCCGGCACCAGGCGCTCCCGCATGCCGTGCCCCCGGGGCTGCGGAGCGGGGGGGCGGCACCAGGCTGCGACACCGCCCCGTCCTGCCCTGCCCGGCCCTTGCCCCGCCCCGGCCCGCCGGGCCAGCGCTGCCTGCGCCCTCCCCGGGGCTGGGGCCGGGGCCGTCCAGCACCCTGGGGCCGTGCAGGCTCCTCCCGACTGCAAGCGAGCGGTGCCCGGGGCGGGCGTTAGCAAGGCGTGTGCCGAGGGGGTGTGTATGTGGGCTGGAGTTTATTTTTATTATTAGGAAAGAAAGGAAAGGGAAAAGAAAAAAAAAAAAAAAAAAAGAAGAAGACGACGGGAAAAAAAAAAAATAAAAAGGGGGTGGAGAAGGAGGGAGGGTGGGGGGTGTGAAGGGAAAAAAAAAAAAAGGCCCGGAGAGGAGTTTCCTAAAACTTCCAAGGAACTCGCGGCTCCAAGTCTCGGGCGGCAGGCAAGAGCGATGCTGGAGCCTCGGGCGCTCCGGGAGCCGACAGCGGCGGCCGCGGCGGCCGAGGGGGCGACCGCGGGGATGGCGGAGGCTACGGGGAGCGCGGTGCCGGCCGGAGCCGGGGTGGCCGAGAAGAAAAAAGCCGGCAACGGCAGGAAGGGGAGGAAAGGCAAGAAGCCCGCTCCGCCGGAGGAGGGCGAGGCGCCCGGGTCCGCCACAGGTAAGCCCGTCGGCAGGTGCGGGGGGAGCCCCGCGCGGACCCTCCGCGCCCTTCCCGCACGTAGCGGACACATTCCCGGCTCCTGCCCGGCCCCGCGGACCCTCCGCGCCCCTGCGCGGCTGCTCGCCCAGCTCCGGGCCCCGTGCAGCGGCGGGGGCAGCGGCGCTGCCTGGAGTCCCTCGGCTGTCCGACCGCAGTTCGGTCTCCTGTCCTCCTTCCCTCCCACGGGCCCCGAAACCCTGCGAGGCTCTCGGTCAGCTGTTGCTTTCTTCTTTTTATTTTTTTGTCCCTCCCCTCCATTTTTTGGAGGGCGTGAGGCTATCTCTCCTATTACAAAACGCGTTTTCTGTCTCTTTCTCTCCCCAGAAATCAGTTAGCTTAGTTGAGCAGATGGCAAACTTTCATGCGGGGCATTTTGTCCAAATTTGCAGGTATTTACTCGGGGGTGACCAGAGGGGACATTTCCCTCTCTTAGCAGCACGTGTTGCTTCTCTCATGCCTCCCCGGTATTAAGCGCAAGGATTCATGCCAGTGATCACTCGTCTTCTGTAGGTGTCCAGGGGCAGGGCTCTGTGGATGGACCCAAAGGAAGGGGTCACAGCTGGGCATGCTGACCCACTCATCATAGTTACTTATTTCTGTCAGCCAAACGCCCCAGTCAAGATCAGGACTCCTGGTGCTGTACAAACACATACGAGCTCATAATGCTTTTCCTAGAGAGCTTGTATTATGCCACCTACTTTATCAGAAAGCCTAGTGGTATCTACAGATACACTTAGCTTTTTGCAACAGCAATGTATAGCTGCAGTTACTGTTTAGTTTACCAACTTCTTTGAATTCTGTTTGGAGAATTCTGTGTTGTTTGGAGACAAATGTTCTAAAAGAAACATATGAAAAGCAGTCAATGGTCTGGTTTGGGTTTGGGGTTTCTTTCCCTTTGTGTTTTTTACCTGTAAAGATGAATTAACAGAAAGCCCAGTAGGGTAAAACTCTCTAAATATACCTACATTAATTTTGCTTAGTGCATCATGACCAACATGATGCTGCTCTGGACGTCAATCATCAGCCCTCAGGGAGGATGCCTGTGATTCAGAGCAGAAGGTATCCCTTTGGGCTAATAATCTTTACAAAGTAGCACTGCCCAATGCATCCTCTTTATGTCGTTCGGAGACACAGTTCACGCAGCCTCTGCTCGGCACTGGGTGTAAACGAGTTTCAGGTACAGCAGGGGAGGTTTCCCTTGTTATGCCAAGCTAGAGACAAACACTTTGACCTTCTTTTTTTCTCTCACCGGGTTTTTATAATGCTGCTTGCTGTTGCATTTATGCAAGCGTTGTAAGTATCTCCTGCTAAAACTAACCTCCTCTTGGAACATTAAAACCTCTGGCAAATGTGTCTGTGACAGCTGGGCTATTTGAAGTGTTGGGGTTTTTTGTTTATTTGTTTGTTTGTGTTTGTGGTTGACAGAGGACAGGAACACAGTAACAGGTTGGACAATTTGTGACAGGAAAGGTCTGTCATGGAGACACGCGCTTTCCCAGTGGGCACCTCAGAGTCCCGTGGCATCCCATCCCCATCTTGTAGGATGGCTTTCTTTTCCCGGCTCTGCAGAGAGTTTTCTTTTTCCAGTGAGCAGGCTACTGAGGAAGTAGTGAAAGGAGTTGTGAAGCAGAAGGCACGGTTTTTGAGTAATCCAACCGAGCTGACTCTGAACTAGGTAGCGATTTGGGGGAAGATGGTCTTCTTTCTGTGATGAGGGGAGCTAGCATAATAGTTAGCAAGATCCACACAAGTAAATATCAACTAAAGTTTAGGTATCCAAGAGTGTGTAATGCCCACTTCTGGTGGTCTGGTTATGTATGCCATGGGTGAGTGTTTTATCTGAAAATCTGAAAGGTGGCAAATGTAGCTTGAGGTTCATCAAGGCAGGATTCAGATCATGCCAGCTCCTAAGATTTGCTGAAACTCCAGAAGGCGAAGTCCTTACTAAGCCAAAATATGTCAGTTTTTGAACTAGAAATAATCCACTTTTCTGGCAAGTCCTTACCTCAGTTCTCCAAAGCACCAGTATGTTTTTGTAGGTATGAAAGAGCACCGCCTTCATCCATACCTGACATTACTAGCCAAAAGTTTCCTGTGTGGGCAAGAACTGAGCATTCTTCTATCTTATGTAATTAAAATCCCATTCCTTCCAAGATGAGTGTATGTGGCAGGATAGTTCACATGTGTAGCTAATCCATGCAGTCTGTCTAATGGGAGAATGAAATACAGCGTAACACATCACTGTACACTTGACTCACAATCAGATAATGTCACACTAGCAGTGTAACATAGATTTTATCTCATCTCTTACTTAAGGGTATTTTCTGGTCTGAGGGGCATTTAAAACAAGAGCTGATATTTCAGAAGAGAAAGAGCAGAAAGATTGGTTAATGTACAATGTAACAAGAGAGCAGCATTGCACTTCATGCCATAGACTTTTATTCTCTCTGTTCAACCGTATTAGAGCTTGAATTAATAACTGGTCTACTTATGTAAACTTGGTAGGGACAATACGAAGGCCTTCTGACTTTGATGGGACAACAATTTCTCCTTTTTGCTAATAGTTTTGCAATCATACCTGATAATGAGCTTGTGTGCAGTCTGAGAGGTCATGAAAAAGTTTTGCTTTTAGTTACCTGCTTCCTTTAATTGAATTATGTCAGTATTTGTACTCTCTGATGTATTCTTCTCTGTGAGTAGTTTGAATCTACTTATGGTCTCCCTTACAAAAAGCAATGACTTGAAGACAATCCTCAGTTTTAACATCTGGCACTAGCACAGAAATCTGTAGCAGGTGTCCAGTTTTTTTCTTAGTGCTGTTTTTTCTGATCACAGCTTCTCTCAACTTAGTTTGCTTTTGGCTGTCAAAGTATATCATTCACATTTCAATCCTGGGTCTGAAATCATTGTCTTATTGGTAACTTGTCAACAGGCTGAGGATCAGCTTCATTATCTGGGGAAAAAAGTGTATGAGAAAATGTTTCTTTACTATATTCTGTCACAGCTTACCTGGGAACTCCAGAATTACCCTTGGAGAAAAAAGTTAATTGCTGGAAGAAAAGATGAAGTGGTTTTGGCCCACTCTGCTCACCTGCACAGTGGTAACACAACAAAAAATCTGGGTGTTTTCCATTGGCAGGTGAAGTCTAGGGTCTGTTACCAAAGTTTGAGAGGGTCCACACTGCTATGGTTTCTTTGTCACTAAAATTATGTAGAAGAACATTTACCTCCACTTGTTATAAGTGGTCTTGAACGAACTGATTCTGTCTGGCTTGTGTCAAGTCCAGAGTGATTGTCCCTTCCTTCAGCAGGGCACTCTGGACCATGGTAAATACAAGGGGTGGAAAACTGAGGAGATGGTATTATAAATGGACAGAAGACTACCGTTTTTCTCCAAGTCGAATCACCAAACTGCTATGCCGACTGAGTATGCAACAAATCTGCCAGCAGGGCTTCCTAGGGCATTGCCAGCACACTGAAAATACATCCAGCCCAGGTAGGGAAACCTAATGCAGGAAAGCTGAGGTTGGGTGGTAGTCTTCCCCTCACAGAGGCACTGCTCCTGACTTAGGGTGTTGTTATAGCAGGAGCAGGGAGACTTGGACTGGGCCCACTGCATAAGGTGGGGCTACTGAAGTGAAGAGAAAGGAATCAGCCATGGAAAAATTCCTCCTGGTACACCACTAAGGTGGTATAACAGCACAGCAGCTGCCCAGCCTCTTTGTCAAGTGTTTCTAGACACCCTGGGGAATGTGAATTTTCAGGTGGTTCTGCTTAGCAGAGGAGATGAGAGAGAGGTTGCTGGGCTTGAAAGGACAAAGTGTGAGAGAAGACATCAAGTGTTTTTGAGGAAAACACCTTGATTGTTTGCAAAGGCTGATGGTGCTGTCAGAGCAGCCTGCTCTGGGTTTGGGTTGTGTCAGCCACTCTCTAGTTCAGCAGCAGTGGTATGAAGAGCGAGGCTCCGTAAGAATCTGGTGCAGAAACATCGTTAGTGAGGCAGGAGGGAAGAGCCTCAGAGGTGGCTCTCAATCACCTTTTCAGTGAGGTAGCCTCAGCAGCATTGCTCTGAACACATCTGCTCTTACTGAGCCCAGACAAGAGAGGTTGCAGACATTGACACAGAAAATAAATACCTCCTGTGAGAAGTTTAATTTAGAATTAGATAAAATGCCAGAGCTTTGAGACTACTTGACAGAATAAACAGCATGGAGTTCAGATGAGATGAGTGTGACTGAGCAGAACCTTTGACTGTGTCCTGGTAACAGGCTTGGTTGTCTGAGGAAGAAATTGTTTTGAGCCTATTGTAGACCAAGTTTCATGTCAGGGCTTGGCTGGGAGGATCAGAACTGAATCTGAGGATTGCTAAGTTTGATACTCAATATTCATAAAGAGATATCAGAAGACAAATCAATATTTTGCATTAATTGAAGACAAGAGCCTTGGAGATGGAATGAAAGCTGTGTATCTGGTAAAGCCTGTCTACTTCTAGACTAAAACTATTGCTTAGAGGGAGTGACAACTTCTTCTGCTTTTCCAGACCAAAATATTTGTGTGCTGCTGGTATGTATGTACATTTCTGGGGGGAGGAAAGCCTCTCTACCTGTGCGCAATGCCTAAATGCTCCAAAAATTTCACACAATCTTCAGAACAATTTTGAGAGTGAATCCTTCGAAAAGCATGTGAGTGTGTTCATGGTTTTTTTTGAATAAATGAGATTAGTCACCATTCAAACTTTTTTGACTTAAGGCTACAAGTACTACTTGACTGCAGTCATGGAAATGCAAACAGAATTGTGAGGACATAACAGTACAATTGTCCAGTAAATCCTTCATGTGTATAGAAAGACACTCCCCCTGTGACATAAATCCTGAAACTGTACTGAACTTTGTGCAAATGTAGAAATGCCAAGATCTGCTCAGATGTGCAAGGATTTTAAAATGTTAATCTCTGGCAAAACTTGTGAGCTGATTTCAATCTGAGTTTGTCTATATGTAATTGTGGGTTTCTTGGATTTCTAAAAAGGCAATAAATGAAAAAGAAGGGGAAAAAAAGTGGAGTGAAACAGTTTGAAACATCACTCGTAAGTTAAAAAAAGAAGATCCTATGCAGCTGATATTTCAGAAGACTTCAGCCCTCACTATTTGGGGCAGCTCACTTTTAGTCTTCTCTATTGAGTCGAAGTACACTGGGTTTTCACAAAAACTTTTTGGGTGTTCAGTTTGTAAATGTCCAGCCACAAAAATCGCAAGAGAAGCTACTGAGCATCTTCGACAACACATTCTACTTCAGGCACCTAAGTGGCAATTTGTTATTCTCAGAGCAAGGCGAGCTAAGTGCAGAACTGAGGAAAACTTTCTTCCAAGATCTCGCTTTCCCTACACCCCCTTTCCAATCTATCTGTAACCATCTGATAGTCCTCTGAGGCAGGTAGTTATAACCAAAAGCAAAACAGTAAAGAACAATTGTGTCACGGGGTGTCAGGATCTGGAAATGCTATGAATTCCTACCAAATCAGTGTTTTGCTAACATTCCAAAAGTAACAAGAGTGAATGTGCCTTTAACAGCACTGATAGTTTATCGTGTTCCGTTATGATACAAGAAAACAAACCAAGTGTCAGTATTTTGTATGAGTCATGCTAGCTGTGCAAAGAGCTGCTTGAATGTGCTTGAGGTGTTTCAGTTAACCCTCAGTTGCTCCCCCGAGTACGCGGAGCCCTGGGTTCGGCGCGGGCATCTTGTTCCAGCCCTAGGAAATCGACAGCGGCAGGCTCGCGTCGGAAGAGTTCCGGCGGCGGTGCCGGGGATGCAGGGGCAGCACAAGGGAGAGGAGAGGCGGAGGCGCCTGTGGAAAACTTTGAAAACAGCGAAAACAGTCGAACGAATAGTGAAAGGGGAACAATACCCGCCGGTGATGCGGGGGGAAAGAGAGGCTTGAGGAGGGATCCCGGAGGGATGCCCGATCCCGTGCCGGCGGCGGCCGCGAGGGGGAGCGGCGGGAGCGCGCTCTGCCCGCGGAAAGGCTCCGGAGATGGGGGACCGTGGGGCTGCCAGCTGACCCTGGCCACGCAACTGCGGGGGTTTGTGCCGAGCCGCACGGGAGGAGGCTCATCAGGGTGTTCTTCAGCCCCTTTGGCTCCGTGGGTGCTTCGCCGGTATGAGAGGGTGATGTGAGCATGCCGGCTTGGAAGGCAGTCTCCCCCTGAAAATCAAGCTGGGGTTGTTAAGCCTGTCGAGTTGTGTTGTAGGTCAGTGGATGTGCAGGTGAACTGGTAGAACTAAGTCCTGGAAAACACTCTGCTCTGATCTCATGAGATATGAGTATGAAATCATCCCGTGTGAGGTCACAGGGATGCTCATGAGCATGCTTTTCTCCTCTTTTCCTTCATTCTCTCACTTCTCCCTTTCTTCCCACCACCCTTTCTTTTTCCCTTCCTTTCTGCTTTCTTTTTTTTCCTTTCTTCCTTCTTTCCTGTATTCCTCCTTTCCAGCCATGTGTCCCACTGTCCTCCTTTTGTGCCTTTTTGTCCTTTTCTTCCTCCATTCTTTTCTTTCTCGCTCCCTTCTTTTCTCCATCCCTCTTTCTGCCCTCTTGTCACTCCATCCTTTGCCTTCTTTTTTTTTCCCTCTCCTCCCTGTCCATCCCATCTACTCTATTTCTGTTAATGGAGAGCAAAAACAATGGAAGGAAAGTAAAGCAAGACATTTCATAAGGGACTGATAGAGATCTTTAACATAACCTCCTGTCTGGAGTAACTGCTAGTTTTGTGTTTGTGCACAGATTACTACTTGTGTCTGGTTTTGCATTTCTGGTTGTGTAATTTTCTGTGGGAGCATTAGATTTGGGGAGAAATTGACCGTGTTATGCAGTTTGTTCACTATGGGCCATTTGACTCCTTAGCTCTGACAACCAAGTCCACAGGCTTCGAAGGTGAGGGAGGAAGAGGGAGATGCTAATCTGTTTGTGACAGTTCACTTGGGAGTCTTTCCTCATTCTCTCTGTGCATCTCTTTCTCAGGTTTTATGAGCTGATGGTCCTTCCACCTCTGTAAGCAGAGGGAATCCAGGTCAGGCAGTTTGGGCTTGGCATTCAGACACGGACTCAGGCTGAGCCTTGCTCAGTGCCTTTCTCCAGCGTTAATAGCTTTCATTTCACCCTTGAGTCAGCCACATGCCATGTCCTATGGCTAATGGTTAATCCCTTTGAGCACAGTTACAGAAGCATGAATGCATACTTGATGTGACTAAACAGAATCCCTAGTAACATCCAGTTGCAGAGGTGATAGAGGTTGCCACCACTGCCATTACTGCCAGAAGAGTTAAATTTTAAATCCAGTGTTGGGTCATCCTGTGTGTGTGCAGATGTGATGTTTTAGTGGGATTGTTAGCTTCTACAGTGACAGACTTCAGTTTTGCTTTGGGGAAGTCCACTGGGTTTAAACAAGAGGAAAAAGGGGCTGGCTCTTCTGTCAACGTATTGCACCTGTATATGAAACAGCACTGAAAACTGCTCTGTGTTGTTGCATTATATTTGGAACAGATGGCAGTAAATTAAACAGGCCCTGTTATTCTGTGAATACATTTTTGCATGTAGTCTTGAATTGCGCCAAATAGACTGATATTGTTTGTATCATCATAGTCCTCGAGCTCTTGCTGAAATCAATATCCTTCAAACCACCCTCTGTGGAGCAACCTCAGTCTGACAGCAAGTTCCTCTTGCCCAGGAGCATACAGTCTTTGCATGTCCAAGGTCACAACAGATCACAGTCTGATCCCAGCACAGAAACCAAGGTCTCCTGACTCTCAGTGTAATCTCTTTCTTCAAACCATCCTGTTTTCTGACATGTGGCCATTCTAGAGATAAGAATAACATGTAGGTATCACAAACCTGTCACTTGCCCCCACCTTTTTTTTCTTTTTTGTGCAAAAAGATTCCTTTCCCTCTGTGCAAATGGGTTTCCTGGAGGGCAGTGTGCATTCTTGATATGTCTACTGCAGGGGAGACAGATGGGGTAGTTTTTTAGCTATTATGCACATTGCTGTCCCACTGATACTATGAAGCCAGCTCTATGGTAGGAGCTGTTTCCACAGGGAGGATATGGAGATGAAGGGCATCAGAGGAGATGTCAATTGTGTCACTGTACCAGACTTGCATGTTCAGGGAGAGTCACTGGTTGGATCTGAGAGACCCTAAGAGAGAAGGCTGCATCAGAAAAATTTTCATGCAGGCTGCTTCCAAGGGCAGCATGTCCCATTGCAAGAACAGAAGGGGAACTTCCCATTGCAGAGCTTCCACATTCCATTGAGAACAATCTGACCTGTAAAAACTGGTGTCCCAGGGCAGCCTGTGCCTCCTTCTTGTTTGAGCCCTCTGCTACACTTCTGCAGCGACCAACACCAGCTTTACAACAGTGTCCTGATCCTCTCAAGAGAAGTTGCTGCAGGAGAAGTTACTTAAGCTTTTGGAAAGCAACCCTGAAAACATGGGAGCTGCTAATTGGACCTGTTCTTGGAAAGGCTGGACTGGAAATGCAGAGGTGTAAAGTGCCCCTGTCAGGCTCTAGAGGATGAGTGCAAATGCCAGTGCACTTGTGGCATTAGTTAAAATGCACTGCTTTTAAAAGTGAAGGTAGTTATTCAGAGAAAGAACTTGCTTGGATGTGTGAAGGATTTCTGCTACTCACAGCATCTGAGAGGAGGATTGCCATAATATTTGAAAGATATGCTATAGTTTAGAAAGCTATGGGATGAATGCAGAAATCAGTGGGTGAGGGGTTTTTTGGGTAACAGGCTTCTAGTCTGACTGCCCTTCAGAGCAAATTATTGCCAGACTTAATGTTGTAGATTCCAGGAGTCCTGGCCTTATTTTTTTTTATGTTGGTACATTTTGATTTACATGGGATTTTTAATTAAGCATGTTGTTTATGGCATGTAAGAAGGTACTGCAGGTGTACAAAAGGCTAAATGTAAGTGCTAGATGATCAGATGAACTGTGAAAAAAAGAAACTGATTGTCAACCAGTGTGAAATTGGTGTGGAACACAGGCTTTACCGGCTGTATGAAGTGCGAGCAAGGTCAGAAATTGGGAAACTATTTCAGAGCAACAGTCTGAAAGGAGAGCAGGGAGATCCTTGAAATAAGGTCAAGAGTGAGGGATTTACAATAGATAACTGTCCTTTTAACTCAGGACCATTTCAAGGTTATTTGGCATTGCTGTTCCTTGATTATTTCTTCCATCTGTGAGTGAGGGTGTCTCTCATCCCATTCTGTCCTCACTCTTACAGTGAAGACCACCTTGGTGAGGAACCCCTTTGTAGGAACCTTATACCATAAAATGAGCATTACTTATCCAAGCTACCAAGTCTCTCTTGAGTCTCTGTTCCGTTCCATAAATGTCCATCCCCAAAATGCTGTCTGCTTTCATCCCTTCTCCAGCTCACACCTGACTGAAGATGATGGCAGTAATGAGGCTAATCCCAGTTTCCAGGCAGGTTCCAGGGGAACCAGATCTTTAGCTGCAGTGGGAGTTGTACCTAGCAGCAGGATGAAGTCAGAGCTTGGTGTTACAGGATGCCATCTTCACTGCCGTCCAGAAAAAGAGCAAGGGAGGGGATGTAAATTCTAAGAGCTGTTCAGAGAGAAGTAGCTTCTTCTAGGCATTTTGTTTTAACTATATGGAATTAATTGCACAGCTGCTGCCAATGACATTGCTTCCTCTTGAGGGGAGGTGCTGTAGAGAGATTACCAGGGCACCAGAGAAGACTGAGGATGGCTTAGTCTCAGGGTGGGTTTTTAAATGCTCTTTGTGGTCCACTCTAGACTTCCATGATTTTGCCTCAAGTTGAATTTGAATGCAAGTGCCATCAAAGCTGAAGTAAGCTGCTAGGGCTGTGTAGCTCTCCTTCAGTCCAGGGGTTGTGGTTTAAGTCTTTGGTGTCTGTTTCCCTTTTGATTGCCAGCAGGTCAGACCTGTCTCCAGTGATGAGTGTACTTGCTGCCACAGTGAGCTTGCCTGAAGATCCTCTGTGGCACCAGCTAGAGGGAAACAGCATGAAAACAAGATGAAATGGCAGGACATATAATGGGTAGGAGGGATTGGATGCACTGCTCTGTCTATGAGCTAAGGCCCCCTCTCTACTGCATAGGTGATTTTGCTACAGATGGCATCCTGTCTTTATCTTGCTCATGCCTTTTTCACCCCCTCAAGTCTGTGATGAAAACTTTTCTTCCTCTTGGCATTTGGCTCAAAATCACCAGCAGCAACTTCTATCCAATCCTTCTCACCCATTACAGGCAGTTCTGGGGTTACCAGGTCTGTGTATCACTCTGTCCTATTGACAGTTAGACCCTGAAAGGAAAATGAACTTCCAGCTTACTTACAAGCAAGCTGACCTGTAAGGAGTGCATTGAAGCTCCTTGAACATCATGACTGGGAGTATTTGCAGACTTAAACTTGAGCACTTACCTAAGCACTCTAGTGAATGGAACTATCTGGGGCTGTGTGCAGAGAGGATACCGTGCCTAGGGCTAGGTTTCCTCTTCTCTCACCCTACACAGGTAACCATATATTTTAAGCTCTAGGCAGGTGTCCTTCGGCAAGTCCCAAAAGGGCCAAGTAAAAATTAAGTTAATGACACTGCAAATTATTTAAACTGCTTTATCATGTCTGTTGGTCTAGAGAGAATATAGGCAAAGATAATTAAATATCTAACGTTTGCTGCTGAGGTTAATGGCTAACAGCTCATGTGTGAAATCAGGTACATGTATGTTTGGAGGTGTTTTGGCATCTTTTTCATCTTACCCTCTTTATATCAGTGAAGTGATATCTGTTTCTCATTCTACTCTCAGCCACTCAGAGAGGGCAAACTCTTCCCCCCCCTCCACAAGTCATGCTAGAGCAGTATCAGTGCAAACATCTACTCAGGCTTGTGCACACACATACATTCTGGTCCATCACAACTGCAGCAGAAGAGGAATTAATTTTAAGTATTCAAGACCTCCTAGAGTTATATTACATCAGAGAATTTCTCCACTGAGGACGTGTCAAGAAAATAAAAGGCTTCTTTTCTAAGCCATTTTAAACTCAGGGCTGCATAAAAATGCTGGAGGTCCTGGAGAGATCTCCTTGGAGAGTGGTCCTGTGAAATATACCAACAGCTGGATGGCACAAATCTGGAAAACACTGCTGTTCTTAAAGAATCGACCTGAAAGCTGCTATGAGAAAGCAGTGCATTTTCCCAAATAACCTTTTAATTCTGCATTAATGTTATAAAGGGGAACAAATGCATAGTCTCTTGATAGTGTGGGGAAACAAGGTCTTCATGGAAAAGCAGAAACCTCCCCACCATAGCTCAGCAGGGAAGTGTAGAAATGTCCAGAACAGCGAGTTCACTTTTGATTTTTATTTTCTTCTCCTTTAAGGCTGTAGTCAGTTAACAACTCCCTTGACAGATTAAAGAAGTATCAAGCAGCCCTGGGATTGCCTTGTTTTCATGGCACATTTCACGATGTTTCTCACTATCAGTTTCACGGCGAAATCCAGTCCATTTCAGATCAATGCCAAAGACCCCAGGCACAAGTAAAAACTGTAAATCACTTTGAAGTTGAGGGATAAGGAACAACTTGAGGTATTTAGAACTCAAGTTAGTTTTGAGGCTTTTTTCACTGACGAAAACGTGGTGACTGCTGGCTCTAAACCAGGGAGTAGATAAAGTAAAAAGCGTGACAGGATTACTCTCCCAGTGTTTGCAAATCCTTCTCCTGACCATCAGCGGGGTACATGTGGGACCAGTAAGAATGCCTGAGATTTGTCATTGCTGTTCCAGTGGAAAGCCCCATCTCACCAGAGCCAGGTCCTGTGAGGAGCCTGTCAAGGTTCCCACCCACTTCCAAGTCCCATCAGAGGAGCAAGAGGCAGCTTTTGAATCTGTTTCATGTCACAAAGGCTCCCGAGCATCTCACCTAACCAGTGGTACCTCCTTCCACTGCAGCTTGCTGACATGTAGGGCACTGCTATGGCCAAGGACATCAAAGCCAATGACTTCTGGTTACTTTTTTTGTATTTCCTTTCTCTGTCACCCATAAACAGCTGCAGCTGGAGGTGGAATACTAGGCTAGTGCAGCTTTTTGTCTGATTGGCATGGTCATTTTTATGTGTGCCGAAACACGCTTGAGGATGGAGTGAAGAACACGCTTGAGGGCCTGTTTGATAAGGGAAAATGTTGGGTGTGTGGGATCTTTCAAGCAGGAGTGGAGGATATGCACTTGATCAGGACTAAATGTATCAGCATTTCAGGGCAGCCGCCTATTTCTTATGTTTTCAGTGCTCTGCTTCTGCCCTGTACCTGCTACATCTCTTTCCCCAGAACCACCATCCGCATTCTAACTCAGCTCTTGCCTGAAGCATGCTGCATATAATGTTTCTAGGTAGGAATGTGGGGGTGGAAAGACCACATGAGGTCATAAAGTTTTTTTGGAGTTGCAATTTGATCCAAAAAGTGAATTACCAGGTGCTTCTTTAGAGAAGGATTGGAGGTTATATTTAAATACCTCATTTAGTAAGGCCTTTTACTCCAGAAGGGAATCAATTCCACTTATTCTCTAAATGTGCATTTGTTTTACCATAGCATAATTCTAGGATGATGTTTAAATTGATCAGTGGATTGAACTTAACAAATTAAGAAATAAAAAAAAATAAGAAGATGATGCTACATATAATTTTTTCTTAAGAGGGTTTTACCAGGCTACTGAGTAATAAAACTTTTAAAAGGCAATGCATTTCAGACATTCATCTTCATAAATTTACCTTTACTTTGCAGAGAAGGGATAGAACAGGGGTGATGTCCCAGCGTTGTAATCACCACTTGAACTCTCAGGGCCAGGGTGGATATAACACCAGTCAGCAGGCTTTAATCAAGAGGGGTGGCAGAGAAGCTTTGGTAGTGCTCTTCAAATATAAGTGCTGTTGCTGTCGTTACCTCTCAGGGAGGTTCCTTGTAACAGAGGGTCGTAAGGGAGCTGTTACACTCTTGTAAGCTGTGGGCAAGGGCTGCAATTGGTCGTGACTTGGCTGGGAGACTGCTGGGTCTCCTCCTCAGCACACAGAGCTGCTGGAAACACAGGTTGTATTTTGTTTCTGCTCTGTTTCTGAACAGCACCATTTAGCACTGGTCCCCTGCACACTTGTTCAGGCATTGAGCAGGAAGAATCAGCTGGAGGCAAAAATGGAACTGCTGGTTCATGCATGGAAAGCAACAGTCTGTGGTCAGTGGTCTGCTTGTGCAGGGACACCTGGAAAGCTCATCCAAGTGAGCTTTTAAATTGCGTATGTTAAGCCATTGGATCACCATTTGCCTTTTGTTTCCTTTTTCTTTTTTTTTTTTCCTTGTAATTTTTAACCTAGCTCTAAACTGGACTGAAGATCACTTTATTTCTAAAGATGTGTCCCCACCATAGTGCAACTGAAGCACTTTAGGTTTACACTGTGTGTTAGTTTAGCTGAAGTTTTGCACTCTACTCTTGCCAACAGCCCTAAAATGTCTTCCGTGTGCTAATGAGCCCCGGCTAAGCCTCTACCCCCAGCCGGGGGAAGCAAAGAGACCCACCAGGCAGTGCTGCTATGGTGTTGTTACACATGAGATGTTACATAAAGGCAGGAGAAGTCAGCTTGGGAACGTGTTGAAGGCGGCGGGGGCTGGGGGGGAGAACTGGTGGAAAGAAAGGGCAGGGACAGGACTGAGATTTGTGAAGCTGAACATCAAGCAGTGGGAAATGAGTGAGTGGGGAGAGGTCCTTGGTGGAGAGCAAAAAAAAAAAAAAAGAAAAAAAAAAGGGAGGGAGGAGGGTGAGAGCAGAGAGCTTGGGAAGCAAGACCTGTTTGGGAGATAAGGCTGCAGGAGGGGTAGGGGAGAGAAACAGGCTTAGTGGGAGATTGGGAAAGGGGGAAACAGTGATGTGACAGACCTGCAACAAGGGTGGGATGAGTAGAACAGGAGAAGAAGGTGGCTTTGTGGGGGGAGGAAAGAGACTGCCAATACAGATGGTGTTGGGCAGCCCTAGTTCCTCTGGGCTTCACAGCAAAGTGACTTCACTGGCCATCCTCATCGTCTTTTCGCCTCTTCAGTCACGCTGTTTCCATGCAGTGACCATAGCAACCCAAGTTTCTGACTGGCTGTTCTAGGATGGTAGCTGTAATGATAGCAGTAGGGAGGGGAGGGGAAGGCAAGCAGCTGCAGAGCAGGGGAAGTTGCCTGAGTACAGTAATCGTGTTTGGCAGGTCAAGGGTGAACCGTAGCCCGCGGGAGTTGTACAATGCCCAAGGCTAGCAAAGTGGTGTTATAATAAACCCCAGATGTTTCCGCTATTTACAATGTATACGTTATGTTTAAACCTGAAAATGCATCCTAGGATCTGGTGGGTAGGGAAACAGTTATTAGCTGCTTGGAAATGACTTGCTGGTAATGTATCTGCTCCCCCTTGGTATTAGCTGTTGCCTGTTTAAAATATAAATCTCCTAGGCAGAGACCCTCACGAGCAGCCTCTCTGCCAAACCAGTGGTTCCACTCGGCGTCACGAGGAACATCACCGTCCTCCCCCTACCCCCCTGACAGGTTTTTGGGAGGCTGCACCCCGGGCACGGCAGCGCTGGGAGCGTTGGTGTGGGAGAGGCAGCGCTGTCAGGTCGGGGAGCTCCGCCAGCTGCAGGTGCGCAGAAAGCGCCGCGTAATTTCCCCCAGACTAATTATTTCAGAGCTGGGGGCCAGAACCCTGGCGGTGTGTCACGGGCCACGGCAGAACTCTGAGTGAGCGTTTTGAGGAAGTGGGGGGGGAGTGGGGTTCAGTTGTCCGGGCTTTTATGTCAAATCAGTGACTCGTCCGTGAGAGCAAACTGGTCAGCTAAACTGTGAATTTACGGCCAAATGGCTGCTTTGCACAGACCCTCCGGGTGATCAGTCCCTACGGATGGTCCAGGCAAGGCACTCGAAATGTTAACATTTAAAGTGAACGAGCTCCACTGTGGGAAGGCTTGGAGTGAAGGCTCCTGTTCGGAGATGAACCGTTCTGAGTGAATTACACCTCAGCCCCCCAAATTTGGAAAGGGACATGTTCACTTCAATGTTTTATCGGTTTTAACCAACCCAGGAAAAATGCACACCTTCAGTGAATTAATTGCTCATGCAAGTCCCCTGCCTGCTTGTGCTTCCCTGTGTGTCAGTCTGTGCCGTGCCACGCTCATGTGGTGGCATGAGGGGTACTTGGGATGCGAAGGGACTTGTCTGGATCTCTCACCACGGGTTGTACAGACCAGCCCTTTGTGTCAGGAGTGTAAAAGGAGCGCTTTAAGATAGGGTGCGCAGAAGTGTTGCTGAAGGTCAAGTAACAGTTTGCAAGGAGAACGGCCAAAAATTGATTCCTTATCGAGATGCACCAGTTTTCTTCTGGTGAGAACCCTTTTGCCTAGGATGCCTGGCACACGTGGGAGACTTGAGTAGTCACGTTACACAGCACTTGTCATGTCTTGATATGGGTTTTGGGTATGGAGAGAAATGAATCCCGAGGCTTGGGAAGCAAACTATGCTGATTGTGAGGTTTTGTTGAGTTTTTCTCTGTTTATTTCCTGTTCCTACTCCAAACACTCCCTGTGCAGCTATCCCATCACGTGTCTACCGCGACTTCTATTAAGGGTGATGTCTTTTCTTCCTGAGCTTGACTGTCCTCCCACATCCCATGTGCCTGCCTAAGAGTGATTTTCTTGAATTTTAGCCCCCATGGACGACTCCCTGCCTAGCCATCCAGTTTTACAGTATTTCACATCACGCCTCATAAGAAGGGATCCAGTACAAGCGTTCTGCTAGACTGCCTGTGAGATGTGAATAACTCCCTGTACCTCTCTCTGATTCACTTGGACTCATTATTGTGGGTGAAGGACTATTTGTGTTAGTGGTTTCTGATGTGATACTCCAGTTTAAAATGCAGTGAGCCACGCCAGTCTGTGTGAATTCAGTGCCTGAGATGGCTGAGTGCAAAATGACCGAAGCTCTGTAGATTCACATCCCGTCCTATGAACTTGCTTCCCTACATGGAAGGTTAAATGTGTAGAAATGTTGTTTGCCTGAGATCTTTTTTGAATGCTATACTCAATCTGCTTTGCTGATTGAGAAAAGGGGTTTTTTGATGTTTATCATTTAATTCAATGTGATGATGAAGTTTTTTCATGGTGAGGTTGCTGAATAAGTTAAAACAGGAAAAAAAATATCTATCTCTCTACCAGTCCATGCCTGAAACTGAGGTATCCTCCTTTTTGAGGACATTATGATCATAGTCAAATGTGACTCATAAAGTCACTCAAAGTACTTATTTGTTTAGAAAGTCCATTGATTGTGTATTCAAAACATATTTTAATAACATTTCTGCTTCTCTCTTCGCCTTAGCAGATTCAGCTAATGCAAGTCCTTTATTTTTCTGTATTTTGATCTTTATCTATCCCTCTGCAGAATAATCACTGAGATAACTAATAGATCAGATAATACATTATTTTCCAGCATAAAATCTAAAATGCAAGAATTTATAGGGTGCTGATGCATATATTCAGTGATACAATTGTCTAAATAAATTGAGGGCAAAGACAGCATATCCTCAGAGCTTGGAAAACTAAGTTATCAAATTGAGAATAAGGGCTATGCTTAATTACAAGTGAGAGCAAATAAGAGTTACAAATAAGAGCAACTAGTGAGAATCTTTGTCTCTTCTTTTTTTTTTTTTTTTTTTTTTTTTTTTTTTTTCTCCCCTGGAGAAAGAATGGCTTGTAGAAAGGAAAAAGCAGGTCAAAACCTGCTCTTTAAGTCAGTTTCTCCCTTTAAGTAGTGAAACTGTGTTTAAGACTGGGGAAACAAGCCATGGGGATTAACAGCTGTCAGACCTCTCAGTACTATCAAAACAATGCCATCTCACAAGCACTGATAAATACCAAGAAATTAAAAACTTCACTTTCTGTTTTTTTGGGTGTTTGTTTTAACTACTCAGGAAGATTAGATGATGATATTGCAAGAAAGAGGGCACCTGGCCCTGGAGCTATTTGCCTTCCTTGGTGTGGAAACCTGGACTTCCATATTTATATGCTGGGTTTGGTGTATATTCAGTCAACCCTTGGCAGGTCTGTGAAGGTTACAGATGGAGGTGCCATGCACTGCCAGCAAAGATAATCACTTTGCTGGTGATTTACTGGATTTAGAGTGTCCTCTATGCAGCCCCAACTCGATGTTGGAGCTCTTAATGGAAATCTCTGAGCACTCAGTGTGTGCTCACTTCCTCCAACACAAATAGCTTTATTGTTCTGGAGGCTCCAAGAAAACGCTGTTTTGGTACTGCTTTTCCTTAATTCTTGATCTGTTCATGTACTACTGGAAATGCATGAAGCTCATGGGATAGAGAGCATGCAAAAAACATCAGGCCTCAAAATAATGTCTTGTAAAATCCAAAGAATGCCTTAAATTCTTTCAAGAAGCCATTATTAAAATGGAAAAATATAGTAGATGCTCAGTATAATTATGCTGTTGTTTTTTGTTATTGTTTTTCAGCCATGTTGGGTTTTACATCATCTCTCAGTAGCCAGAGAGCGATTCAGAAGGAGTTAATACCCTGAAAGCAGAATGCTTTTTGCTGTATTGATTGTTTGGACTTCTCTTAGCAATAATGGTGTCCTGCTTGGTTGCTTCCTACATAAAATTCCCTTTGCAGCCAGAAGGGGGACTCAGGATATTAAATTTCAGCAGATGCAGTGAACTCATCCATTATGTTCCTTCTTCCAAACATTCCTTTCTGATAAAATTGTGATTCTTTCTTGGCTTCCTCACTCAATCTTTCATGGCTTTCATTGTCATAGCTTTTGTTATTATATAGTTTGCAATGTAGGACAAATTTTGTGGAAGGAAATACTGAAATGCTTAGACTCGTGTCTGGAACCAAGTTCCCATCCATCAGAAAGAGATTTCTTTGTGTATCATAGGGGTTTTCAGCCCATGCATTGCTGCATCTCCCTGGAGGTGTATCTTCTCTCCAGTGTGTAGGTAGGATCCCAGGCTGTAATTAATAAGGGAATATTTTGGTGTTTGTGACACCCAGACACAACAAAGTGTTGTGAGACCCAAGAGAGAGTCCTGGGCTGCTCAATGGACTTCGGACCATCATCCAGTTCATGATAAAAGAGAATAAAGGAGCATTTCTAAGCAGAGATATGCATGTTGCTTCGTGTGCAATGGAACAATCTATTAGAGAATAGCCAGAGGTAAAAAAAAAATACAGTAGAAAAGCCAAATTGTGTGGATGCATTATTTTAGGGAAACAGCAGGCTCAGCTTTTGCACATCACTAGGGAGTGAACCCTGCCTGCCACTGGGCTTCTTGTGAGACAGCCCTGTAGTCATGCCACCTTGCAGGGCTGAGTCTTACAGGAAACCTCATATACCTGCCAGTTCCACTGCTGGGGGTGCATAATAGTTTCCATTGTAAACCCCTGTTTTCCCAAAACTTTTTAGGATCAAGCTTTTATCTCTCGTTTATTCGTGTAATATGAGTTTCTTTCTCATGTCTTCTAGAAAATCTGGACAAAAGAGATGACTGGCAACCCCCTAGAGTTCAGCACAGTTGGGGAGAAAGTTATGCATTCTGCCTGTTACATGCTATTTTCAATGAAAATCCAGATTGGAACTTGACATGATACCATCTTTTTAGGATAATGTGGTTTTGTTTGGTTTATGAAAGACTGGTTTGTGGGGTTTTTTCTTTTTCTTTTTTTTTTCTTCCTTTCTTTTTTCTTTTTTTTTTTTTTTATTTAAGACTAGTTAAAGAAAGGAAAAAGTGACACTGTATAAGAATTAGTCTGAACACTATGCAGATGGTCTCTAAGGGAGATTTGATTCTGGTTTCATTCTTCAATCTCATCTCACTGCCTGGAGAAGCATCCCTCCTATGCCTGACAAGGAGCAGCACCTCCTCCAACAGATTTTGCAGTTATTTACTTCAGATAGATAGCTTCAGAGAGGCACAGTGGCCGCATGTGATGAGGCTGGAGATTTTATTTCATTTCTGATTCTGCAAGAAATGAAGAAATCCACTGTACCGCTGCAGCATGACAGTAACACCAGTGGGTGGGAACTTTCTTGCTTTTTCTAACCTGGACTTCTTCTTGGGGAGATGTCTCAGAGTACTCTCATATGAGACACTTTATTCTGTTGGTGTAGTAAGGACCGTGTCGATTGCTGCCTTCCTTTCACCTCAGCTGTCCAAACCTGAACAGAGCTGGTTTGAGGTCTGGTTGGACTCTGTGGTGAAAGCAGCTTTGCTGCAGATTGGCTTGCAGTTGTTCTGTTAGTGATCTTCAGTAACTTCTCAGCAGGAAAAAAGCACATTTTGTGCTGGGTGCTGTGTGTATACAGTACACGTGATTCATGACTGAGGTGGGTAAGGAGTAAAAGCAAAGGAAAAGTTTCCTGTTGCAGGAGTAACAACAAACTGAAACTTTTTAACACAAATTAAATGGAACGGGAGAGGATGATATGCAAAAATCTCCAGCTCAGTAGTAGCAAAATGAATCTGCTGTACACCAGGCTGTTATGCTTGAAAATGAGACAAAATGGAGGCTAGGAAAGGGATGGAGTATTGGTCTGATTTGTCCTTTTGTGCTGAGCTTTTAAGAAAGACTTTGATGTCTTTCTATCCTAAATGATGAATGCATATTAACATGTGTGAGTGTTAACGCACAAACTCACTGCCATTAAAGTCAGGTTTCTCAAATCAATGCAATTCAAGCAGATGGAGCATTGCCTCTAGAAAGACCTGTTAGGACTAATCTAATCCAGAAGTTTATTGATTCAACTTAATTTGCTAAGGAATTGATTTTAATGTGAGTTTAAATATAAATCAGCTTTAAATCGGTTTAAATGTGTTCACACTGAAGCTTTGCACTGGTTTACATAAAATTGATTAATTTTTTAATTGGATATCTGCAAATTTGGATATGGATAAGGTCTCTACTTTTTCCCCTCAGAAAGAGCCATAGCACATTTCTCCATCTTCAGGGGTGAAAGTCTAGCTGTAACGAATCAATGACAAAGCATTTTATTTTCACAGGGCCTGAATTTTACCTTAGTACTTTGCTGGGCCTTCAGCTCTTATCGTATAGCAAATAAAGCTCCGGATGCTGGAAAATTGATATAATCAATTTTCAGGCTGTGATTTTTTTCCAAAACTGTGAAACAAAAACCATTTGTTAAGTTTAAAAGAAGAAGTGGGGGAAGGGAGTTTTACTTGTTTTGCCATGTCTTTATTCTTTTTTGCTGGCACTCTGTTCAGAATTTACGTGGAATTTATTCTCCAACCCCTTTTTAGCTAAAATTTGCCATATTGTCTCTGTTCTGTAATGGAGAGTCTAGATTGGGGAGTAAGACTCAGAAAATTATGCACATTGCTTGCAACCCTTCATGGATTTGAGCAGCTCTACAAGGTTCACCTGTGGCTTCTACACGAGGCATGCATATAGGGAATATCCTGCAATGAAAGCAATTTTATTACAGTTCCTCCCTGACAGTACCTACTGGTGGCCGCAGTCCACCAGTTAGAATGGGTTAGAATGTTACATAATTATTACTGTTTGATGCGTGTTTTAGTCTTTAGTCATAGATTTTAAGGCCACTGAAGGATTTTGACCAAAGTTTGACCCAGCAGCACGGGCCAGAAGCGTCAGGCTGGACTTGATGGCCTGGAGATCTGCTTTACACTTTTTCTGTATTTCATGTGATGATTCCACTCCTGTGTGGACCACTAGTTACCATTCACACACGTTTCCTGGTATGCAATGCCAGCACTTATGGGTGATCTGAATATACTTTTAAAAAGACGTGTAATTTTCCCTCCATAACTTTTAAACTTTTGCCTCGAGTCCCAAAACCGTTTCAGAGCTGCATAAATTGTCTTCCCTATCCTCCAGTGATTGCTGGACCATGGCACGTTTCTGCATGCTTTGCTTATCATGTGCTTATAGATTTTTTGAAAGTTGACCTTTAAAAGGATGTCTAATCTTGTGTAATAATTTAGCCAATAGAGATACTTCTAATTATATCTTTCTTCAGGCTGTTCCTGCTTGCAAGTATTCAGTGCTATTTATTCATAGGAATTTCGTTGAAGTTTTTGTTTGTCTGAAGATAGCCTGTGCATTTTACAACAGATGTGGCATAAATTCCTTTTCACTGTAGTTTTCCCTTTCTGTTTTGCTGTAGCTGCACAGTGTAAATGTGGAGTTTATGTATGTTATGTTATAACATGTAAATGTATGTTATACTGAAGTGTGCATGGTGAGGTCCTCTCCACATATTGTGCAGGTCCATAATGTTAAAGACCATGTTTTGACTTTTGCTGAGCTGGGTTTGGGCTCACGTTTTTTTTGCAATGGCCAGGTGTATCCAGATCCTCAGTTCCCAAAATGAATCAAAAGGCTTCTGTTTGCTATTCTTCTGGTTAAAAATAAATAAATAAATAAAATTTCTAACAGACTTTTCCACGTGATGGCCACTTCTGTCAACTGAAGTGACCTGGACTAGTTGTGCCTTGTCCCTGGGGAACAGCACATCATTTTGCTCTGGGTGCGTCACATTTATGCCATTGTCATTTTCCCCTTAGCATGCAGGAAGGAAAGCAGTCATCTCTCAAACTGACTTAGGGATGGAGGCACCTTCAGTACTTTAGACATTTTCTACCTGATGGAGATAAGGCAGGCAGAGGCAGGGGAAGTTGAATTTTCAGGTGTTACATTGCTGGGATGGGGCTGGCACATGCTCTGCTCTCTCTGGGATCAGCACCAGAAGAAAATTTAAAACAAAACCTTGGAGATTCCAGTGGAAGAACTGTCTTTGCCTTCCACAGGTTTTGCCCATACAGTCTTTGAGTACTCAGATGTTTTTGTAAGTCTACATCTTTCCACAGCCTGTGCTAAACACCCACACAAATCCTAGAAAGGG
Organism: Myiozetetes cayanensis; assembly: GCF_022539395.1. Lineage (NCBI taxonomy): Eukaryota > Metazoa > Chordata > Aves > Passeriformes > Tyrannidae > Myiozetetes > Myiozetetes cayanensis. The sequence continues at coordinate 5,585,295 of NW_026087631.1, forward strand.
AGTATTGCTAGGAGAGCTGACCACAAAGAATTTAAATGAGATGAGAGGAAGGAAAGTGGCGAATGAGGAACTGTACCCACAGTGTTAAGTTTGACTTGTACATTAGCAAATCAGTGTCTTGAAAGTTTCAAAATTCTTCACACTGCTGTAAATATTTTATGCAGCCGGTAATGCAACAGCAACTTTCTTTTTTTTGATGCTCCAATTAATCTTGCTTTTTTCCAAATTCATTCCTGTGTTTTGATTTTCTTTCTGTTCATGTCAAACAAGCCAGCAGACAGGTTACGTTTTCCACTTTCCCACCCTAAAATTTCAACATGGATGAGTGGTTCTTTGCAGAGAGAAACAATAGTGGACAAATGAACCTCCTAAACCTCCGTTTTTGCCCTGTGATGTCCAGAAATTTTCTCATCTAGTTTGTCAGGAGTGTTGGCATCTGTGTGAACTTTGTGAGAGGGAGATTGTTTGGGTCTCTGGGGAGGCAGTTGTTTTGGTGAATTTCATTTCGGGTCTTCCTGTGTGCTAATTATTCTTTTCAGTGGTAATATCCTCAAACTCATATTGCCCATGTATCCTTATTGGTGGTAGCGGTGACTCTTATCTCTGTGAACCCATGCAGGAGGAGGTTATTGGTGGTGACCTAAGAAGATACTCTTCATTCCACAGTCTGGGAATTGCCTTCTGACCACCATTTCCACTGAATTTCACCCGTCGTGGCCCTCCCTATTCCCTGTGTTTTATCATTTCTTAATAAGACATCCACGTGGGCAGCAGGTCCTTCTGGTTTTCTTCTTCAGCATAGAGAATTATCTTTATACTGGGGAAGTTTCTGTGAGTCCTGTGACTGTAACATCGTCTGATGTTATTTAAACTCTGTGTGATGCACTAATGTGGCAAACTGTTGCTCCTGTGCATACATGGCTTAATTCTCCCTGGGAGTAGGGACAGTGTGCCATACTTCCCTAGGAGTATCTCTGATCAGGCACCTAGAAGTTCTTTGGCAGCGTTGCTGGATGTGTATTGTTGTTCTTTCTCTCAGGGCCTCTACAGCCTTAGGAGGATGAGGAAGGGTTTGAGGCGTATGAAAGCCTGCCGTGGATAGATCTGCGTTGGGCAATTTATTGGCGGAGGTGTGGTACACTTTGTCTGTGAAGTGGAACTCTTGCAGAATCAGAACGTGGTACAGAGCCAAGAAAACGCTGTATTAGCCAGGAGCAAAAAATGGGCCTCTAAGACTGGGATCAGTGGAAAGCAATGATTCATGTCCTTTGCATGTGAACATCCCAGCTTTGTTGGAACAGCGTGAAGGGAAAGAGCATGGTGGAGAAACGCTGAGAGGGTGGAGAAGTGACTGAGACCAGAGGTGAAAACAAGAGTTACAATATATTAGATAGTGCATAGGATTTGAAAAGCTTACAGGATTTGACACGCGAAAATCTGGTTTTTTTTCCTGATGATGGCAAATACAAGAGTGTGCCAGAGAATATGAAATGCGAGATGGAGAGGAGGAGGTGGCTGCAACACTTTTGAGCCCCTGGATTGGAAGGTTGAAGCTCTAAAGCTGTTAAGGAAAGTAAATTCTAACAAAAAGATTAAAAAGAGAGTTGCCTGAGAACTGGATTTTCATCAGTAATGCAGAGAAATAATCTCTGAGTTTATATGACCCGTTTGGAGGGTTTTTTCCCCCAGGATGATCTTAGGACACACCAGCGTGGCTACACACGTATCACAGCTGAGACCTAAAGTTTAGGTTTTGCATGCCTCTCAGCCCAGGGGCCTGGTGACCCTCACAACTCTGGCCATAAAGCACAGACTGAGACCCAGCTAAATTAACAGCACCGTTGCAGCCTTTGCTTTTAGGTGGTTCTGTCACCTGCACTAGCCTCTGTTTGGTGACTTACTAAATGTGTTTTTTTCAAGAAAAAGTAGAGATTAGTGCTTAACATTCCTACACTGCAGAGCAAACAAGAGAAAGACATATGTCTGATGCAGCAAGCTGCACTTCCTCCTTTCATCTGACTTCAAGGCACACAACTTGAGACAAGCATTTTTAATCTGCAGTCCTGGAATTCAGCTTCTAAATCAAAAGTGGCTTCATGTAAAAAAAAAAAAAAAACTTACTGAGTACTTGCAAGTCCCCTTGAAGTCCACGGGATTCATCCTGCAAAGCATTTCTGTTCATTGGATTGCCTCAATTTTAGTGCTTAAATAAAGATTCTGGAGCCTGCCTTTATTCACTTAGGTTTGTAAAATATGGACCTGCAGATTCTTGTATTGACTTTGTGAGCCCTTGTCCCTGAATCACCTATTGGATATCAGCTGTAATTATTTTACACTGTCCCCACATTTTCACTCTGTACGATCGGGTTTTTGTATTGACAGTGGTCATCAAAGCAGGGATGCAGCCGGCTGGAGTCAGATTAAGCACTGTGGATCAGAGGAGAGTATTTAATGCTATCAGGCACTGTGTTCCTGCAGACACCATTATCAGTAAATAAATTAAGCGTTGACCTTTAAATCATAATCTTTGGGTTAGGCACTTGCTCACAACCCGCTTCTCTTGCAAAACCTGCATTTGTCTATCTTTGAACTCAGTTCCCTGTCTCTGAGGAGGCCTAAGCTCAGAAACTGATATCTTGAGTGTCTGCAGGAGGCTGGACAGCCTGTCATTATCATGTTACACTGAATGAATGGGTGTTCTCAGGCTTTCTCTTGTGGGCATGATACTTCTAGACATGCTGTATTGTCACTACCATACTTTTTCTGGCTCCAGTGGAGATGCTTTTTACTTGTAGAGCGGAGGAGAGAACAGTATTGAGATCCACTCCATTTGCACAGTACTTCTTCCATATGTCCATTTTCAGTATCCTGTTGCAAATCCTTCCTTCCCAAGGTTACGCTGTGAGTTGGCCCGTGGTACTCGCCTTGGAGGGGTTTACTGGGCTTCTGACAGGGAGAACAGAAAGAAAACCAGTGCAATATCAGACAGCAATTTCATGGCTGGGGATAAACATCCTTGAACACTGGCATGGCATACCCTGCGTTTGAAAGCATCTCACTCCAAATAAACATTTTAGATGGAGATCTCTGCCACTACTTTGAAAGGACCAAGTGAGACTTCAGCACAATAGTACCTACACTTGCTAAGGTCACTGAGTTCAGACTCCACAGTGTGAGAAGAGCAGTTCCCGGTAAGGGTAATCAGAGTAGCAGTTGGCTTTGTGATTGGCTTTTGGGAGTAGTTACTGTGATTTACAGAGGCATTTGCTGGTTCCTTGCTGCTCCAGTGCTTGAAGAACATGGCTGCAGTGCTATATCTCTCTCTGTTACTCTTTTTCTTGGCTGCTGACCATGTTGCTAGCCATGCCTTTGGCGTTCCCCTTTCTTTTGGCCTTTGCAACACCTGCAGTTTCTGTAAAAATTTCTTTTTAACATCACTAGAACGAGTGATATTCTGTGGATCTTGGTTTTACGTGTGCTGCCTAAGACAAATGTCAGGTTTGCATTTTTTCTTTTGCTCTTCTACACACACATGTTCAAATATCAAGACCCAGAAGGTGAAATGTATCTGGCTGTATTTTCGAAAGAGTTCAGAAATTCCCATTTATGTAGCTAAACGATTTGTTTATTTTTCCAGTCCTTCAGCTCCTGTTCAGTTACTCTGGTGTTTTGGAGAACTGCTTGTTTCAGATTATCTTCTATCATTACCCGCAGTGTTTTATCATGTAGGTAATCTGCACAGAGACTCGCCATGCTTGCAGGAAATAGCCAGATTTTGAAAAGTGTTCAGAATTCAAATGCTGCCTGAGAAAACAATAGGATTAAAACCAACAGAAGCAACAGAGTTTGTTGTGGGGTTTTGTTGTTGTTGTTTATCATGTTGTTTATCACAGATATTTTGTTTATTTCTTTGGTTAGGGTTTTGGGGACTTTGGGGGCAGGGCTTGATGTGTAAGCAGGAGCAGTATACGTTTTAAAGTATAGCTTATGTTTTATACCAACAGCTATAGAAAATCTGGTCTGCTGATGGTAAACAGTCTCATGTGTAAGGGGAGAAGGCTTTTGGAAATAATATAATTTGTCTTGCATTACTGCCCTGCCTTGAGCATTATGCAACAAAAAAAAAAAGGCAAGTCTGAAGCCAAGGCAATGGGTGTTATAATGCCTTCTATTACCACTCACCAAGCTGTTGGTCACAATTTTGCACAGCAAACTCTGCACATGTGCCTACTGGCAAGCATGCCTAATACATTCCTGTGCTCAGACTCTCAAAAGGCTTTGCACCTTCCTAGGAAAAGAAAAGACAGGGAAATAAAAACAACCACTCATGGAATTTCAGCTGCAAGAGTGTAGTTGTGTGATAATATTTTGCAGGTTTCCTGTTTAATTTGTTCAATGTGTTGAGCTTCCATGCAGATTAACTATACAATCAAACACTGAGAGAGAGGAGATTGCTGTGCTTTGCCAAACTCACAAGTCCAGAGAGAAGTTATCTACAGTCATACATTATCAGTGAGTCTTTTGCAGAGAGAATATGGAAATGCATGTTCCTTATCTGCAGTGATATTATGCAGGCCAGCAGACATACGTTTTTGAAAAAAAAAAAAATTGCTAACAAAATGACAGCTATTCAAGCCATCTTAATAAGGAAAGATCTAACACCTTGCTTGCTTTTGCCTGTTAAACCCTTCCAACTGTGTGGGGCTTTTGCTGACACGAGTGCTCCGCTGCTTTGTGTTCTCTTGCTCTTATCACCCTTGTTGCTTTCTTAGAAAGTCTGTCAAAGCAGGGGAGGTCTGTGGGTCACAGAGAGACGTCCTGACCGGAGAGTGGAAAAAGCCTGGATGCCTTTCTGTGTGCCTAATTGACTCCTAAATGTGAGGCCCTCGCAACGTTTTGCCGTAAGGAATACAGATAAAGCGGATCCCACCACGCCTTTCATTCAAGCAGCACCTCTTCCAAGGGTGCTTCTTCCACTCCTAGGTTATGCTTTTTCTCTTCGGGATCTGACTGTTTCCTTTGCTACTTGACCCTTTCCATTCTGTGACGGATGGCACGTGTAAGGGCTCTGCTGCTGCCGTACCAGAGCTGCTCAAAAAGGGCGCTGCCCAAAAAGTGACCCGCAGGAAGCACTGCGAGGCCCGCTTCCATCTTCATTTTGACGGAGCCATCCCGTCCCAGCTGGTACCTCATCCTCCATCTACGTGTAGGAAATGCAGGAAGTGTTTTCCTTGCCCTTGCTGCCTCGTTCCTGCCCTCCAGGGCCAGCCTCACACAGCGTGGTGGGCAGAAGCCTTGCCGGTGGCGGGAGCGGTCCGGCGGGACAGGCACAGCAAGAAGAAGTGGAAAGGAGCCAAACTGGCAGGAGATGCTGCAGGGACAAAGGGGAAAGGGGTAGACAGGCGAGGGGAGGCAGTTGTCGGGGGAGGGAGTGATGTCTAGTTATCATTATAAGCGTTTTTGCCTCCTCTAAAAGTGTTTTTGCCCCGCAGACACCCCGCTGTCTTACCAGCACCGTAGAATTGGCACGGACTGTGATGAAAGTCAGCTACCTCTTGAAACAGTGGAAGCTGTAGCTGATCTTGATCCAAGTGCACAATGCTGTATTTTCATCAGCACAAGCTTTCTCATATGCCTGGCAGGTCTGATTAATTTTTGCAAAACTGCGACTGAAAGGAAACAAACATAGTGTAATGAAAAGAAGAAAAAAAAGAAAAAAAACACAAAGCAATCTCTTTTCTGTCATGTCTGTGAACAGCTTTTACTGCTTTCCCTGGAGAGCCTGCATGCTTGGACAGCAAGTTACTGTGAATTAGTGAGGGTCACTGCCATTGATTAAATCCTCTTTTATGTTTCCTGGTAACTCCTGAATTATGGCAAGAGCCGAGCATATTAATTTAACACTTTTCTTTTTTTCATTGACATTTGTGATGGAGGAAAAAATCTGCAAGTCATTTTGAGCAGATAATATTGAATTAATATAAAACTCAGGAACAAAATGGCATCTCTCTTTTGCTCCCAGTTTCACATTGCTACATTGAAAGAACAGTCAATAACTAGTTGAAGTCTTAAGCACAAAAATTTTTATCCTTGCAATCATGGTTATTCTCTTAATTTATGCAAGATATGAACTAGGACTATAATAAGTGAAATATGGTAAATTAAGGAATATTGCCTTTTTATTTCACACCTCTGCAGCTCGTTTTCTTACACAGTGACAAAAGGCTATAACCTTAACTCTTTAATGACAGAATGAAACTATCAGCACAAGCCTCAGTAGTAAGGCCGTTAATGCTAATTATTTTTGTCAGAAATTTTAAATATTTTTTTAGAAAAGGTAAAAAAGATATTTATATTCAGGCAGTATTTACCATGTTCTCATATAAATGTATATATATATACACAGACACACATAAAAGTATGTTTATTTAAACATATTGGTTTCAGAATGGTGTGTGGGCACTTGTTTTTCCAAAAGCAAAAGTTGTTTTCATAGCATTTTGGGAACACGCTGAAATTTTCAAAATTATCTTGGGGAGTGGGGGGGAAATGGAAACCAACATATGAGAAGACATTCTGGGGGATATTTCTTAGTCATCGTGAAATTCTGGGCCTTTACCTGATTCATCTCTGTGCCTGCCCTGTGTGTGCAGCCTCCATGGATGCCGTTCCCAGAAACGCCTTCCTCTCAAACATTTTGCGGATATCTAGCCTTAAAACTTCTTGCCAGGGACTTATTATCCACAGCAGCAGAGATGCAGAGAAAAAGTTATCACCTTCCCCTTAACCAGAAGCTTTTTAATTATGGAAGGCAGCTCTGTCCCTATCCTGTCTTCTGCTGGTGTCATGTCAGGCATCACCTCATTTGGTCACTGGCTGCAGACCACATTTTGCCAGCCACAGCTGTTCATGCTGCTCTACTCTTGGCTCAGTTTCCAGGGTTTCCCTGGGCTTTCCTGGGATCAGGAGGACTGCCTCACGTGTGGGACAGGCCATGCTGCTGCCTTCAACAGCCAACCTCTTACCAGTCATGTGCATATCACTTGTTTATTTAAGCTTCTCATAATTATGGTTGTGATGGTGCTGCTTGGTTTTTTTGTGTTGCTGGAGTAACAGTTAAAACACACAAGTTAAAAATGCTGAAACGTAATCAAGCATGTTCCCATTTGCCAGAAAGTTTTCTCGTACAGGACATGTTGGAGACCTGTTGGTGTCCCCTACATGTGCTCCCAGTCTGCATGCTGTGGATAATCACTTGGCCATGCTGGCTGTTTGTTTTCTTGGACAAAATTACAGCTGTTCAAGAAACAAATGCCCTGCAGAGGGAGGTACTACATGGTGACACCCCGGAGGTTCAGCCGGGGCACAGCTGAGCCACGATGGACTAAGAGGCTGTCAGCCCTCAGCTGACCAGCTGTAGTTCCCCATAATTAGCCCTCCCTGGTTGTGTGGTAAAGGTGTTATCTTAAGCCTCAGGGGAAGTAAGGTTAAACAAGGTGTTTTACCTCAATACTGGAGCACAGCAGTGGCTGGGTTACAGCTAACCCCCAGGGTCAGATGAAGGGTAGCATCTCACAGAAGGACTGCATCCTCTTGTGAAGGCTGTGATCACAGATCAGTACTGGTATGGAATATTAGAGGTCTTTAACTTAGCCTGAAAGGGTTTGAGGTTCACACACACAAGAAATGTTTATTGCTACAACACAGTAGAAATTGAGATGCATCAGCTGGAGCCCTACAGCGCCTTGGCTGAGCCTTTTCAGTGCAGTGTCCCCTTCTGGGTCCACAGTACCCTTAATTGATATTGATTCTCTTGATGGGCTCCCATGCCCATTGTCTCTTGCCTCAGGAAAAGGATATGGCCAAGCTGAGGTTTGAGGTAGGTGTATAATGTGCGTTATAATGTTTGGCTGGAGCAAAAGCCTTTCCTTCCAATGAAGGAAGCTGTTGAGCTTATCTTTACGCTTTTAACTCCCTGTCATATCAGTTGCACCTGGAGCCTTTGCATAGCCCTTGACTCGTAGTGGTAGAAATTAGCAAAGAGCAAGACACTCTCCCTTTCCATTTCTGTATTAACCACCAGAGGTGCCTGCCACAGCTTGCTGTCTTGTGTCCAGGTGCACACAATCCAGTAAGTGTTGTTAGTGTCTTATCCTGTATTCAGAAGCAGCACTTCGGTTCTCACTGAGGCCGTGTATGCTTTGTGTGTGCAAAATCAATGTAGGAGAACTCCAAAGAGTCAAACTAGGCTGTCACTAAATGTGCCCTAAGGACAGTACATGTAAGGTGCAATTGATCCTTATTTTTCAGGGGTTTGTATAGAAGCGTTGCTAGTCTGGTTGAGGTTTTGCTCTGTGTGGCTTACCTAGCTCAACTCGAGCTGGGAATGTTTTCCCTTCTCAGGATGGCTTAATCACCAGCACGTTCTTTTATTTCCTTAGCGGTGCCTCCCAAATTGAAGGAAATGAAAAACCAAGAGGCTGCTGTGGGTCAGAAGCTAGTGCTAAGGTGTGAAACCACTTCAGAGTACCCTGCACTCAGATTCAAATGGTTAAAGAATGGAAAGGAGATAACGAAAAAAAACAGACCGGAAAATATCAAGATCCCAAAAAAGCAAAAGTAAGTACAGAGTAATATCTCTCAGGTGGGGGCTGGGAGGGCTGGGGAGTGCTCTTCATGAGAACATAAGCACTGAGGTTGCTAATTGCAGTAACAAAAAGTGAAAAGCTGTGAGTTACAGAGGAAGAAAATTTAAGAAAACAGCCATCAGTATAATTTTTCTTAAAAGTATGAATGGAGTGTTAGTGTGGTATAAATATTTTATAATTAGTTCTCCCTTTTCAATTATTTTTTTTCTCATAGCCAAAGGCTATGATTTTAACCAGTAAACCTTGGAGACAGGCCATTTTTAAAGTACTGACAAGAGGAGAGGTACCTTACGTTTATTGTCTAAAATGAAAGAACACTTTAAACCATCAAAGGATTGTAGATTTTGGAATTGTTTTGAGATTTGCTTTGCAAGCAGTTTAGTCCTTTAGTCCTTAAGAAGGGCTGAATGCTGTCTGCATTAGCTTTGAATGTCTCGTGCAAGCATGCAGTAGTCCTTTACCAGAGACATTCCTGTGCATGCAGAACAAGGCACAGTTCAGCAGATGTCGGATGAGTAGCAAAGCCTGTAAATCTCATCCTCCTGTCTGGTGGAAAATGTCCCCTACATGTGACGGATGACCAGTGCCAGAAGATGGACTGGTGCCTGGTTTCTGCAGAGGAGAAACTACACAGTGCACTGAGACAGGAGAAGGCTTTTACTGTTTGGTCTTTGCCATGTTGTTTAGGTTAAAATTTTCAAATTTTGGCCATTTGTCTATCAAAGGAAGTTATGAAAATCTGTTTGAGCACAGCTCATCAACCCTCACTCTTCACAGTAGGCTGCTATCTGCTACACTGGGCCATGCCTTTCGTTCATGCAAGACGCAGAGGATTTAGGGTGAGCCCTGCAGGTGGTCTTTCCTTCCAGGGTATCCAGTGACCCCATACTTTTTGTCAGGGCTCATCTCGTTAGGTGAAACAGAAGCCATAATTAAACAGACATTTGCCTTGTTAGATTTATTCAGGTTAAAATCCAGACATCCTGCCCTGCATTACAGGTTCTTGTACCCCAGCCTGGGGCGCAAGGTGGAACGTGGGGAGGGGCAGAGCAGCTTCTCCACAGTCCCTGTGCCACGGTCGCGCAGACGTCAAGAAGGAACCTGTGATGTCTCCTTCCAGCATTCGCAAAATGGAGCTGTTCCAGGTGGCAGATAGCCTGGCAAATTGTCTGGACTCATTTGCAGAGCCATATGTCTCCGTCAGAGTTGTATTTTCAGTCTGTTCTGTAAAGAAAACGTTCGGATCAGAGCCTAGCCCTCAGCTTTGCCAGCAAGGCAGTGCTGCCTGGGAGGGGCAATCTTACATTTTGGCTGATGCTGATTGACCAAACTCACTGGGGCCAGGGCTTCACCCTCTGGGCCTGGACTTTGTCAGTTCAGCATTAAATCAGTAACTGCCTTCTGCAAGCTCACTTCTTTGCCTTTTTTTTTTTTTTTTTTTTTTTGGCCCCCAAAAAACTTTGAAGAGCTGTCAGAAGGGACACTTGCTGATAGCTAATAATTTGATATCAGTGCATAAGACTGTTTTTCAGTTTGATATGCTAAAAAGCGCTTAAAATTCCCCAAAAGATACGTAATGAAAAAAAAAAATTAAATTGTGCCTTTTTCTGGAAAATAAATATTCCAAGTCCTGTTCACCCACCATAAGTGGGCAGAGTGCGGGCTTCAACCTGTATTTCACACTTCACTTCTCTGTGCTACCCCAGTCAGGAAGATATCACTCATTTTTGGAATTTCTCCCTTCTATTTTCTGTTTTAGAAACGTCAGTGTGGAACAGAGAAGCACTTCCAGTTAAAGATGTGAAAGGCACTAGATGTAGAGTACAAAAAGGGGAAAGACAAGGGATGTCTTATGACATCTGAAGGATTTTTCTTGCCTTCCTACTTTGAGATTTTATTTTGGGAACACATCAATGCTTTGCCATTTTTTCTTTTGCTGGCTGCATGTGCATCCAGGACTGAGTAGATATGAACAGCTTAAGAGGAGATAGATATTATTTTGATAGAAAGTGGAACAAACGTGTTGCAAAGCTAAAGAAAAATGGGGGGAAATGCAGTGCAAATTATTGCATAAAAAATGCACATTTCAGTAAAGAAAGGAGTATGATGAAGGATTTTTTCCCCCTGCTAATGTTCTGTGAGTTTTTTTCACGGTAGCAGACCAGTAAATGTTTGTCATATTCCTGTGCTGCTCTATTGTTAAAACAAGCATTTTAGCATAATTTTTTTACTATTACCAAGTGTGGGAAACATCAACTAGGAAGGCTAGAGTAGTTTTTGAGCTGTCTGGGACTCATGTTTGCTTTAAAGTTCAAATGGCTACACAAAGAGTAGGCTATGTTTCTGAAGAACCATCAGCATGGTACCACAGCCTTACTGTCCTTCCGTCCAACCACTTGAGAATAACACCTTCTACATATTTACAAAAACCTCACAAAGTTTGTAAGTAGTGCCCAGTGGGCACTGATCTTTTTAGTAATGTCATGTTTTGTAAAAAATCACCTTTCTCATTGTATAATGGCAACAAACATGTTGTTTGTTGGGCAGAAAAGAAATGTTTCTGGTAAAGGTCTGGTAAATAGCTTTAGGGTTTTTAACAAACTGCAGATATATGGCAGTATGATGAAGTATCTGTCTCAGAAATTGAAAATGACCTTAGCTTGGCACCTAGAGTAGGCAAGGAAAACATAAAGTGACAGTTTGGTGTTTATTGGGTGCAGTGGTCAGTGGGAATACTACTGGATCAAAAGATATGTCAAAGCAGAGCAAATGCTGACTCTTTTCCTAGAGCTTTAACAGATTAGAAAACCCTGTGGCAATGCGGCCTTCCTCAAAGCTTAGCCCTCTGAAGACTGCTTTGCATGTCAAACGAACTTGAGTAATCATTCCTAGGATGATTTCAGGGGGATTGATTTAGAGGGTGCAGAGCCAGGACATGTGATGACCCCACCTGGAGTGCTGCATCCAGCTCTGGAGTCCTCATCACGAGAAAGGTGTGGACCTGTCGGAGTGAGTCCAGAGGAAGCCACTAAGCTGATCAAAGGGCTGGAGCACCAGTCCTATGTGGGCAGGCTGAGAGAGTTGGGGCTGTTCAGTCTGGAAATGGGAAGTCTCCAGAGAGACCTTACAGCAGCCTTCCAGTGGGTAAATGGAGTTTACAGGAGGCTGGAGAGGGACTTTGTACAAAGGTGTGCAGGGACAGGACAAGGGGATATGTCCTTAGACTGAAGGAAGGTATGTTTAAATTAGATATTATGAAGTTTTTAACAGTGAGGGTGGTGAGGCACTGCCACAGGTTGCCCATAAAGGTTGTGGATGCCCCATACTCGGATGTGTTCAAGATCAGGCTGGATGGGGCTCTCTCAGTAACTTGGTCATGTGGAAGGTGTCTCTGCCCATGGCAGGGGGATTAGAACTATATGATCTTTAACCCTAACCACTCTGTGATTTTATGCTTCTATGGCAGTACAGCAGGTGAATCACACTAAATGGCTGTGCTCCTTCTCATTACACTAGAAAGTCAAGGGAAACGGAGTGACTTTAAATTTTAATGAAAGGCATTTAAAGCACTCACTTTTTACCTCAAATTTGTCAGAGTAAGAGCATGGAGTCAGTGAGTTTCTGCTGCTGATTGCAGGTGATTCATGATGCCATGATTGATTGATTTATGTGTTCAAACTCGAAGCTGTTTCTTAGTGACAATGGAGATACTCGAAAAAATGAGGCATCAGAGAAGGGCTTTTCACCAGCTAGCTGACTTTCCCATGCCTGTCCCCTTGTACAGACAGCATTTCATTTTCCTTCTCCAATTTCAAACCCAGGTGAGACCTGTACAGTGTTGGTTTGGACTGTGTGCTGTACAGAATCAGGCACTCTTCGTTATAGGAAGAGACTCCTTTATCAAGATTGGGTTTGGTTTTTTTTTGCGGCAGAGGCAAGGTGTTTGCCACTTCATCTAGCTGATGGCTTTGGATGCAGTAGTGCACGAGAAAACTTGGTGTGCAAGTGCCCTGTACCTTGAGCTTCATCCAAGCTTAGCCTGGATATTTGCCTGCAGACAGGCAATTCTGGATGACAGATGGAGACTGGAAGCAAAACGAATTCAAGCAGTCAGATAAGGTGGGCTGGGACTGCATTCTGCAGATGTATTTCTTTCACTTTCGTGTAGGAATACAGGCTCAGCAGTGTCATAGTGGCAATTGAGCTAAAGATACAGCAGAAGCAAATCTTACAGGGAGAGGCATTTTTTTGGAGCAGAATGGTATAGTTTGAGAAAAGGACAAGGCTTTGAATACAAAATCCCTTGTCAGGGGCTTTAAGTGAGTACTACTGGAGTACTGTATTGCTAGGGAACTGCTTCATTTACAGCCATTAATGAGTCATCTTCTGCTCCAACTGTTTTGAATTCTGCCCTGATACATCTCAATGATATTTTTAAAGCTATAAATATTCATATTATTTCTCCCACTCTCAGAGACAAAACTCCTTGCAGAGTTTTTTCTTAAAATAAGAGTAAATTTGGCTTGTTAGAAATGGATTTGTAAGAAATCTGGTTGCTTCACCTCTTTTAATATAATGATAAAATCATAAAAGGAAGACACAATTCCTTGCCTTTTCCCATAGGTACACATGAAACAAAACCAATTGAAATAAATGTGCAGGGCAAAGAGGGTCTTCACAAAGCCAAGCCTGCCACAGCAATGGTTTGCCTCAATATTACTTAATATATGAAGAGGACTGCAGCAGATATACAACAGGTGTCCAGATTAAAGTGATATAGCTGCAGCTCTGCTTCTTCCTTCTCGTTGGGTTAAAGTAAGTTCTTAAAAAAACTGAGCCTGTTTACATTGCCTTCTGGAGCTTCCCAAGGCTACATCTTGCTCTCTACCTACACAAGTGTCTGCAAGTATGGCTGAAAGATAACCTGTGCAATATAGGAAATATCACGTCCACACGACCTGTTAGGTGGTATAGAACACGGGAAGATGTTCCTGGTGAGGCCCTTAACAGGCCCTTGCACTGGTGGGAAGTGTGGATGGCTGGCAAGAAGATTAAAGAGGAGGCCGTTTTCACTGTTGTATAAGTGCAGGTATTAGTCAGGTGCAAAATTTCCACACAAAGATACAGTAGCATTCAACTTTTAGACCCTTCCGTCTGTGCCTCTACCACATTTTCCTCATATATTCATGGTTGCCACCAGATAAAGTCTGCTGTTGTATGCCATCTGAAATGCATCCCAGTTGATTAATTCAGCACTGGGAACCGTGCCCCTAACCGTGAGAAGGGAGCCCGAATACTCAGCTGTGCATTTCTTCACCTTTTGAGTAAATCTGACTAAATTGCTAGTCCTGCCTTGGCTGCTCCTCCTTCTTGCAAGCCCAGTGGCCTCAAGAAAGCAGTCCTCTTTCATGACATGAAGGGAAACACTTCATGACATGGGTTTCTAGCAGAGAGGTGTCCACCTAGCACACTGCTCTCATTCCAGAAGGGCCACAGTGCTGACTCCTCAGCAGTAAAACCTTCCCATAGAGGCAGGGAAGTTTGAGCTGCCAACAGGCAGATGTTTGGTAGCAGATGGGATAGCTTCCTGTGCTGGAGGGAGGGGTGTCCTGCAAGGATGGGCTGAAAAGGGACATTGAACGTTTTGACTGCTCCAGAAGCTCCCCCTGCTACAACAGACTTGTTTGCAGTCTGAACTGATCCCTGCTCAGTGATTCCCAGAAGGGGTAACCAGTTATGATTTCTGCATGGAGAGTTAGGAGACATGGCAATGCTGGAGCAAAGCCACTCCCCAGAGGTAGTTTAGCTCAGCAGTCATAGACATAATGGTAACTCCAAGCTTTTAGAGGGAACAATCCGTGCCCCCTGGGTATCAGTCCTTCAAGTCAGGGTAAGCCAATGCTCGTGCACTCTGAGTGACTATTCTGCAGATATGTGAGCAGGCTTTACTACAGGCAGAAAATTCCCCAAAGCACTTCTTTCAAACAGTAACTGGTAACAGTAATAATGTGTGCATTTTCCCCAAGCTAGTAATTCTCTGCAGTTTAGATAATGGGATTATTGCCATCTTACTAGTTGGGGACCCTTTGAATGACACCAGAACATATTCTTATGAAATTAATGGGTAGGCAGGAGTTCTGCATTTTAAAATCTAATCTTAAGACCTTGGAGACTGATTAAATTACATCTCTGAGCCAGGAACAAAATGTAGCTTCATGCAAATTGTGTTCCTGCCCATGATTTTTTGTTAGCACTGGAGAATGACTTACTATTAGAGTTTCAGAGGCTGTTAGAGTGTGGTGTGTCCTAATCTCCTGATTATTTAGTCAGATGTTAGGAACTACCATACTTAACCAGAACTCTATTGCTGGTAATATGAATCTGTAGGAAAGGGTAATCAATTTTAGTATTACACCCATCTCTGTGGCATTTGAATAGCCAACAGTGTGACTGTGAGAGGATGGTTGTTGGTTGGTTGTTTTTTTTCAGATTTCCTTTAAAAGCAAAGACTTCTCTCATACAGAAAAGCATAAACAAGTATCTTTGTTTGAGTCCATGCGTATGCCCTTTTTCCAGAAACTTTTGAAAGAGGTGTGTTTTTTTTAATTCTTCTCCCTTCTTTCAAACCAGGATAGTGTTGATCTGCCAGTAAAAATGGAAGACAAGATTCTCTGTTGGGGGTAAGGGGGGGAAAGTACGTTGGTTGGTGCGGTGGCTGTTACTCCAGTACAGGATGTTTACGTGTTGCGTTTTTTCCTCTGATTTCACAGGAAATACTCTGAGCTTCACATTTACAGAGCCACATTGGCTGACGCTGGGGAATATGTATGCAGAGTGAGCAGCAAGCTAGGAAATGACAGTACTAAAGCCAGTGTCATCATCACAGACACCAATGGTAAGGCTGAACTTTTTATTTTACTCTCGCATTCAGAAAGACCACATATTAAAGCTGCCATCTGGACGAAAGGGTTTGGAGAAGGGGAAAGCTTTGCAAGTGAAGTGGAAGTGGAAGAACTGAAATCTCTTTAGGTGTACTGAGAAAAGTGATCGGGCCTGACTTGTCTTCTGTGTAGCTGAGATGTTCAATTTTCCTTATGCAGACAAATGGGATGTCTCCTACAGATGTCTCAGGACAGATCAGCATTTTCTGTATAACACCAAGTCTAAGACACAGTCTAAATAGTCAAGATAAGAACTGAATCAAGTTAAGAATCATTGGGAGCATCTGAGGCATGTGGGGAAGTTTTTATTTAACCTAAAACATGCCACAGTCTGAACAGCACTCCCCTCCTTAAGTAATAATTGTATGTCTCTGATTGCCACTGTTTTTACTTTCACATATGCTGATAGGTTTTTTTTTTTATAATTTCTAAAATAATAAATACAAAGACATGAATGTAACTGAGGGCATATTATTCAGAGGTCTGAATGTAATTCAAGTACTTTGATATAGATATTGTGATTTTAAATTATTTCTTGGGGAACAGAGCTTCTCATGAGGCAGATAACACTCAGACTTACCCAGAAAATTTACAACTATTATAGATTGCTAGTTTTGCAGGGCCATTTCATTTATAGGAAGTTCCAATTGCCTCTGATGACATTTTCTGAGTGTTCCATTCTACACATATGTTCTATAAATGTATTAGCAGTACTGTTTCTCCTTTAGAGAGCCATTGAAGGCAGCAGTTCAGCTGAAATCTTGTTTTTCAAGTGTGACTTCAACTAATTCAGCTCCAGTAATTCAAACTCCAGCCAGTTGTGAAGTATCAAACATGCCCTCATTAGCAAACAAAGCTGAAGTTCCATGCATATCTTAGATGGGTTTAAAGATGTTGTAGCAATGTAAATTTACCAGGCATGCTTTTCTGTTTCACATTGTGCTCTGAAATGGGAGATAGGCATTTAAATAAACAGAAAAACAAATGTAGATCTTTTCCAGTGGGATTTGTCTTTGGCTATCTGCAGTTTTGTAATCACACAGCAAATGCCTGACTGTATTCACTTTGTGTATTTGCTATTCTGTTTCATCAGCTAAAGAATCTCAAGTGCTAAGATTTCATACTAGCTGTATGGTATTATAATCATGAGCAGATGTCAGGAGACTGATATAAAAGATCAAGTGTTATTTACTGGAGTGTTATTAGGAGGAAAAATGGGTAGGTGTTTCTGTGTAGCTTTGTAGATGCTCTTGGTTTCCATGAATACAAATTTTGATTGCTCATTTGCTGCTTACATAGAAAGCTCCCACACTGTTTCCAAGATACTGGAGTTTCCAAAACTCAGCTGTAGGCACTGTGCCTGGGCAGTGATACAGATAAATGCAAAAAAAATGCTTGACCGTCCTCTATTACTTTCTCAGACAAGGAATGGTGTCATGGCTGGGGAGTGCATGTGGGACCTCATTCCTGTGCTTCATGACATGGATTTTTCAACTTCCTTTTGGGCTGGGCTGAACGACCGCAAAACACTCCCGCTGCAGGGAGACAGGAGCTTGGTCTTAATTGAAAATGTTTGTGGACAAGCCCTGTTGTGTGCATTTACAACAGCTATGTTAGAATCTGTCTAATTATGTTATGAAATGTAAGTTGTTTAGAACACAGGCATGCATGCAAACTCCCTTGAATGTCAGGCAAACTTGAATCCAGTCTAAAACGGGGCAGCTGGCTCTTGTCTGTAAAGATCTGAACTGGAAACTCAGTGATATCTGAACTGGAACATCTCGGTGATATTTGATAATGTACAGTCAGGCATGGCAGCATTCACTGGTTGAATAAATCAATCATGCATATTTATTTGCTACACATACGTCTGAGCCCCCTCTTCTTATTGTTGCTTATAAATTACCAGTAAAATTGTTCATAATTTTCCTGCTAATGATGGAATTTTCCACCTGGATTTGAGGAACAGCATGGGCAACATCTGGTGGCTCAAGAGCAATAGATCCCTAAGGCCTCAAAGGGCAACATCTGCTTTGCAAACAGGGATAGACCCCCTGCACGGGTGACCTCCTCACCCCTCCTTCCCCCGCATTCCCTGACCTCTTCCCCTTGCTAGCTTAATGACAGATTTGAGATCCAAACTCGGTAATGAGCCCTGAAGGGCAGTCATTACTCAGGTCCTGTATATCTGGGAGGTCCTGCACTATTCCTGAGAATGAGTTTAAAAGAAAAAGAAAAAAGCAGAGCAACAAACAAAACCCAGCATCTTTAACCCTTACTTGATATTACCTGTTAATGGGCTTTTGGAGAAGCCATTGGGGTCCAGTGCAGCCCAAGAGCCCCTGTAGAAAACTGAAGTGTGGATATCTGAGTGAGCTGAATCTCTCCAAGTAGGCAGAGAGGTTGCTTTCTTCCACCTCCAGCAGATAGGGTGACAGTGAGGTGAAAAAAAATGGATCAGAGGGCCTGCCTTGTGGTCATACTGGTCTGCTCTGATATGCTAACCATAACTTAAATTATGAGCTTTAATTTGGTGACCTCACCTGATCATGTTTATGATGTGTGCCCTGTTATCTCAGACAAGATCCTCCTTTCCCTTTGTGCTGAGTACTTCAAGACTGAGGGTAGAGGAGGTGATGGCGTTTCTGGAAATGGGGTTATTTTTATTTCCACTAAAAGAGTAGTGCTTTTAGTTTAAAAACCCTGGTTCAAATTCCCTAAAATTTGTCAGACTTTAACTGTTTTATCTGAAATTGTTGCTGGTGTATGCCACAGAAGAGAACTCTATGTGCAGACCAAAGGTCTATCTAACATGGTGCCTTGTCTCTAACATAACTAGTAATGGGCATTAGGAAAAAACATATGAAGAACAAAGCAAATGTGTTGGGGTTTTTCCTCCAAGAATAGGAAAAGCCTAGCATTTACCACTAAGGTCACATGTCTGAAAGTTGCTGATTTCAATTCCCTGCTCCAAACATAGGAAAAATGACTATTTCTCAATAAAAGAGTTGTAAAAATTTCTTTGTTGTTTTCAGTGAGCAAAGACCTTAATTTTCCCCCATGTCATTCCCAGAAATGGTAAACTTCCCTTTCTAAAACAGTGCAATAGTAACTCTTGTCCTTCCTGTTGTTATCATTATTATAAACATTGCTGTACCTTAAAACTGCCAAATTTGCTCTTACGCAATTTTTTGCTATACAGAAACATACACACCCCACACAAACTGTATTAACCTTCATAGACTTTTAAATTTTCTCTGTTTTACTGAAAGAAACATAAAGCCTTGACTATGGAGCCATATGTGTGGGTTAAAACCGCAGCAAATATAAAAATAGCTGGATAAACACAATTTTAACCAGTTCTTAATAGCAAGCGATGGGAGCTATTCTGTTCTCTTTTAAATTTATAATGAGTATAGCTTGCCCACAGGATATGAGCTGCCTTCTTATTTTCATTCACTCGTATTCACATATACTCCCCTAAGAAAGATTGTAATTGAGGTCAGATTAGAGGCATGAAGTTCTCCTGGTGGTGTATACATAGTGCACAGGTTTGCAATAGCAACTGCTTTTTTTTCTTTTTTTTTTGCATCCTAATTTGTTACTTTATCCAGACAAAATTCCTGTAGTGAATTTTTTGTGGACCTTCTCATGAACATAAGACCCTACTATGCTTAGTAAATGACACTGACCGAATACTTCACACCACAACCAAAGCTTTCAATTTCATGTTTTAAAACTTGCTCACAAACCCCCCTTATTTTAGAGAATTAGCTCAGAGATATTTTTTTCCAAAGTGAAAGCTGAATGTGGTGTCTTTCCCACTGAAACCTGTTTGGTTTTTTTTTTTACCTCTCTAAGGATATTTGCTGTGCAGGATGTCTCAGGGTGCAAAAGGGTGGATTCATGCAGAAATATTTCTGAAGTCAGAAGCCTACGGTGGTGGGTAACTCCTGGGTTGTGTGCAGGGTATTGTGTAAGCGCTATTCCTCCATGTCTGTGCAAGGTCAATTGACGTAATTTGACTCATCAGTGGGGGTGGCTGGGACAACTTTGCCTGAATTGAGGAGTACAAGAAGTGCTCAGGTGATCTGTTCATGTATCCCAATGTCAGCAGACATAAGCCTTGGGAAATTAATTTGCTACACCGTCAGTGGCCTCTGCAAACTTTCAGTTGCATCCATAGGACTTGCAGTAGTAGTCACAGCTCTGAGTTGTACAGTAATCAATACAGATTTGATATTCAGCATTCATTAAATTTTAATTTGCTCTTCCTCTTCTGAATGTAGCCAGTAGCTTAGCCTCAAGAAGATGGCTGAGGAATAAGTAAATAAAACCAATATTCAGTATCTAGCACCCACATGAGCATGTGACCAACTGTGAAATACTTCAGATGTGAGAAAAGACCCGTCTTCTTTACAGGACTTGATTAAAACAGGGTATCAGGGTATCTCTTCTTTCTAGTGTAGTTACGGGTGACCTGGGACCATTGTTTTGAACTGGCTATAATGGGTCAGGTTGTCAACTGGTGCAAATGCCTGGGCCAATGCCACTGATTTGGTCCTTCACACAGAAAGAAATGTGGCCATCACTCAGTTTGGTATAGCAATTCCCTTAAGAGTACCCTTTAGCCTCTCCTTGCAATTTGGCCTTTTTGGATTGAGGGAGGCGTTCTTTTAGTCTGGTTCAGGTCAATAGTTTCTTGGAGGGAAAAGGTAAAAATTACGGTAGTTTTAAGAAACAAAAAGTTAGTTTGGCCATTGGATCTCTCTGTTTCTTTTGACCACATGTGCCTGCATGCCTCTGAGGCCTCAGACTATATATGGTCTTACTGACCACCTACACACCTGCTCCTGACTCTGCCATCTGTAGATCAAATGCAGAGATCTCAAATGCTCCCCTTTCCTCTAGGTATGCACTAGGTTGTGTCAATCTTTGTATAATTAAGATGGTGTCACCTGAGTAGCACAACCAATGCAAAAGGTTTAAAACTTGTATCACTGCCAGAAGATTCATCTCAGGGTGACAGAGAGCTTGTTTGTAGCTCTGACTACCTGTGGTGTTCATGGTGTTTGAATCCCCCTCAGAGCCCCGGTTGTTGTCCCTCTCAGGGTTTCCAGAGCCACCACCTTCAATGCTTGAATTAAAGGCCTTGATACAAGATCAACCAGATCCCTTCAGTTTGTTCAAAGAGGCTTTTTGCATTAGGCCTTTGATAAACTAACTGGGGAAAAAAAAAAATGGGCTGTGAGGGCTTGCACAGGGCTGTTCACAAAAGCAGCTGTAGGGCTGTTAAATATTTGGTTATCCCTGAAGAAAAGGTCTTTCCTGAGAAGAAGGATCTCCTGCCTCCCTCAGAACCACAGAGCAGAGCTTGCTGCCCAGGCACTGAGTTGTCTCCTCTCAGCAGCCCAAAGGATGGATCGAAGGATGGATCAAGATATCAAGGCCAGCAAGGTGGTGACGTTGCTGTGAATCCTGTGGGACTTGAAGGAGCTCTTGCTTCATCATTATGTCAGAGGACACAGCAGGAGATACTGCTGACCAGAGTACTAAGGAAATAGGACTGAGAGGCTGCAGAGACCTGTCCTTTAAAGCATCCCCAAACAAGGATCTCTCATCCATCCTTCAATATTTTTACAAAAGAAAGCCCCAGCACAAACATATCCAGTTTCAGGAAACGGCACTCCACCAAGACTAAGTGTTCCTGGAAGTGCCAGGGGACAGAACTGGATGTAGCCTCTGAGGTAGCTGCTCCTCATGGGAACTTAAACATGATGAGGAAGACAGGGCTGCAGACTGCTGTCTCCATACCCTAGCAGAGTTCAGCAGCAAAAGTATCAGGATTGGAAAGTGCTTCCAGCTCTTTCATCTAAGGCAAGCACTGACAACTCCCACACTATGAGAAGCCTCTTTTTTTTCTCTGCTTCATTGTGTTCAGACAGCTTGTGCTAGCTTGTTCAGAAGGTTATGTGCTAGCCTTCTCAGGTAGTGTAAAATGCCTTTCTTACTGTTGTGGGGTACTGTCTCCAGTAATCAGTACACATAAATGTTGTGTCTGCCAAACGTTAGCATCCCCTGTTAATGTTACTAACATGAATGTTACTGGCAGGGCTTGGTAATGTGTGACTTTGCCACATGTTTTCCAAATGTATTTCTCAGCACGTTTCAGGTGTAGGAGGCTCTGGCTGAATTTTCCACTGGCAGGGAAGCTTCCCGTCAGCGTTCACACTGACGCAGCTGGGTTGGGGAGGTGCCAGTAAGAAATGCTTCATCAAGCTCAGCACAGGCACTAAGTGGAACATGGTTTCTTTAATGGTGAAGGAAAAATTTGCTCCAGTTGTGCCAGATGCTGAGCTACACAGCTGTCAGACCTGTTCCTGTCTCCTGTTGTGACTAAGAGAGGTTAATTGCTCAGACAACCCAGCTGCACAACAGCAAACTGCCTCCATACCCAGAAACTGGTCCTGAAAGCTGCCCTGCTACAGGCCACTGTGTTCCAAGACCTAATGCAAAGGTTTTGACCTGAAAAATTTTTCTTACAGTACTCACTTCCGTGCCACACTTGTCAAGGAAATGCTGCATAACACATTCTCTCACGTTAGTGAGATGAAACTGGGACGTATTGACCAAGTAAACAATATATTTGCCAAAGAAAGCTGCACCAAAACTGGGAAAAAATACAAAAAAAGAAGAGCTAGCAAGTAAGAAACTGAAATACAGGGTCAGCATTAACGTTTAATGAGAGGAATGTTGAAGGGAAAACAGTTGGACTGAGTTTTGTCTCTGGTCAAGTTTCTGTGAGCTCTGGAGACACTGAGCAGAGAACCACTGGAATCCAGATTCACAAAACAGAGTAAAAACATTCCTGAGTTTCCTTTTTCTCTATCTCTTATGAGGCTTTTTCTGTCCTATTTGTTTGACCTACCAGAGGATTCGTGGTGTGCCTTGAGGATTTAGGGCAAGGCTTTTTTTTCTTGGCGTTCAGGGCATTTCTCCAGCTGTAGAGTTGAAACTTGTGCAGCTGCATTGAGCTGCACCACTGAAAGTCTGAAATGTGTTTTGAGAACTTGGAGAAGTTCAAGATTATCGATGAATACTACTGAAGAGCGATTTGTTCACACCTAAGAAATGGCACACAATTGTGGCTTGCGGGGACAGCAGAGCACACGCAAATCGATGCTGTCATTGGAGCAAGGTCTCTGTACGAGTCTGGGAAGCCTCAACAAAGGCTTTCTACATTCTGCTTTCTCGTATTTCCATTTTGCATTAGCAAATTATCATGGCAGTGTCATCCCACTTAGCCACCAGGCAGTTCAACAGGTGTGTGCAAGAAGTCCATGCCAGTATGTACCTAGCAATAGCGTATGGAGATAAATAGAGGACCAGTGTGGAAGAAGAACTTTTTTCATCTCTTCAGCAAAGCAACTGTTTGATTTCCATCGCAGAGGCCCCCAGCAGTCCATGAGGGACAGGGTTTGCATGTGTGACTTAGAAGATTTGTCTGAAGTGGCAAGTGACATTACTGGATGTGCTCACCAGCAGTTCGAGTGATATGAAAAGGAACACGTCTTTGCAAAATTTAACTGCCTAGAAGCATAAGGAGTGAATACTTACACTGACGTCTTCCAGAAACAGAGCCATCTGCATGATTTTTCCTGTTGCCACTGATCAGTTATTCCCAGAGGAAAAGGAGAGATTGAACAACTGCCTTATTTCAGAAGAAACAGGTGTTTTTTTCTTCAGTTCTACTAGTAGGCACTTTTTTTTTACTTTTTTTTATTCCCCAAAAGGAAACTTTTGCAACTTGGTGTCTGATTGAGGCCGCTGCCCACTGAAGCGGGATTTAAACTTGCTTCTTGGAACAACTTCTTCTTTACCTTTTCTTCTTTACCTCTTTACCTCATCCATTCTTGGAGCTGAATGCTGTTAGAGGATCATCTGACACCACATTATAACTTCTTGTTGCCTCTTGTCTTTTCCAGAGAGCACCAGCAAGATACCAGTATCAACAGAAGGGACAAAAACTTCTTCACGTAAGTTGAATTAACAGAGTCTTCCTATCTCTTTCTCTTCATTTCTTCTTGAAACTGCTTCTGCAGCTCTGAAACAGCTCCTTCTTAGCAGAGAACAATTCATCTACATCCAGCAGCTCAGTGTCTGAGTTTCACCTTGCATACTCAAGCTACTTCGGGGACTGAGAAATGAATGAAGAAGGGTAAATCATACTTTTTAATATCCCGGGGCTGTTTTGAGGAAGATAACTTGGCCTGCAGTTGTCAGGCTGCAGAAGCCCAAGTGAAAAAGTATTTGTGTTGTTAGGAACTGTATTTTTAAAAAGCACTTGCTGCTCCTGCATATCTTAGCAGCTGTCTATGAATTTGCAGACTGTATAGATGCATTGATGTGTCCTCAAGAAAGTCTGTTGCCTAGACTGCTCTGTTCCTCAGGGCTCTACATACAATTCCTGACAGCTCTGCAGGGTCTGTGAATGTAGACAGGTAACTCACTGACAGTAGTTTAGCGACTTTTGAAGCTGCCTTGGCATACCAGGATCCTTCTCCAGATGGTTTCCTTTCAGGCTGGTGGAATTTGCTTTCAGCGTCCTGCCTGCAGTTACGGATTGTGTACCTCCAGAGTTACTCCCAAAACTGACCCCAGTGAAAAGTTACTTTCATTATTTTAACTGGTAGAGTTACTTTATATAAGGCCACAATGCAAGCAGTTATCTCTACCACTGAGTTTGGCTGAGGGAGCTGTAGATAGACGTGTGTAAGCCAAGCAGCCCAAGGATTTACAAGATGCACATACCCTCCTTGGCAAAGAGGCTGGGGTCCTGCTAGCTTTTTTGGGAAAGCTATGTCTGGCAGAGACAGGTTTGAGTGTGAAATGACAGTGTTTGTAGGCTAGATCAAGGAAAACAGTGTGATTGCCAGATTTTGCATTTAGCATGCCTGCAGTCTTTCCTTTGATGCATCTGTGTGTGTGGCGACCTACTTCTGAAATTTTGGCACTGCTGCCTGACAGAAGAGACATTGGATGTGCCCGTATTCTTTCATGTTCTCAGTGGGGCCTGTCACTGGTGCTTCACTGGATATGTATGAGACCACATAGCTAATAGCGAGTGTCTTGTTACCATTGGAACCATTTTTGTTCAAAAAAGGTGACATGCTGGTCACTGACTCCACTGGCCTTGCCTTGCCTTCTCCCTTGTGCAGCAAGAATGCAGCCCCTGCACTTTGCTGCCCTCTTTCCCACGAACTAAAGTTCTTGTCCTTGAGTGGTCTCTTTCCCTGCTTATGCCCCTTCCAGTGCCTGCTGTTAAGTACTGTTCTCCTCTTTACTGCTGCCGTGCTGCTGGAGAGGAGGAAGCTGGGATGTTCAAGAGGCTGGCTGCATTCCTGATGAGTCGCTGCACTGGCAGATTTCATGCCAAGTGACACATCACACTGCTGTCCTGAAGGAGGGGAGAAAACAGTATGTTCACTGGCTGATTACTGAGGTCTTCTCCTGGGCCTCTGAGTAGGTCTTCAGTATGTGGCTGGGGCAGAAACCTGCTTAGTCCCAAACACAGCCAGGTGCTGTTCTTCCCGTTATTCTCTCCCAGCCCTGGGTCCAGACCAGGCCAGCTTTCTCTACTACTACATGACTTTCCTGCTGACTAATAGGGTCTGGGGTTTTGGGCACTGCTGATCTTTTTTTTTCCAGTCTTTACAAATGAAAATAAGTTATTAGTTTGTTTCTTCTTTAATTGAAGATAGACTGTTGTGAAATGCTGATGTTTAAATTGCCACCAGGGGCTCCTAGGAGCCCCTGGTGGTCTAGGGGTAAAGGCGCCGCGCTATCACCGCGGAGACCCGGGTTCGATTCCCGGTCAGGGCCACTCCCGGGCAGGTGGGGCTCGTTAGTCCTTAAAGGCAACCCACCTACGTCCTGAGGACCTCGCTGCCACCGTCCAAGCTCGCTTGGCCCCGGCAGATGAACCTTAGGATTAAAGGGTGGGCTCAGTTCCGCGCACACTGTGTCTCACCTAAAAAATCCAATGCGCAGGCTGGATGGTGGAAAGACCTTCCCCAGATCTTCGCTCGCGAAGACGGGCCATTATTATTATTATTATTATTATAAATTGCCAGGAGCTAGGTCTCTGGAAGTATTGCTTCAGTCTGAGTTTCTAAGATTGGTTTTACTCTGCCTAAAACCAGACTTGATCAGGCAACAGATTCCTCTTCTCTGCATGGCATGACAAGGTTTCACTGCAGAGCATGCAGTATGCCTGACCTGCTCCCTAGGATCCACAAGCTGGCTGTTAGCCACCTGTACTTCCTTCTTCCCTCACCACACTGGCAAAGCGCTCTCTCTTCAAACTCTTCCTTCCAGCTCACAGCACTTCTCAAGCCTACTCTTGAATTCTTTATTCATGCATGACACCAAATGACTTGCTAGACAGTGAAAGCCCATGCAGCCACCCAAGTGCATGGCTCTAATTTGCTGCGTGGTTCAGGTTCCTACACTTCATGAGGTTCAGGCTACCTGCTTCTTCTGTAAACTTTTCTGAGTGCTTTCTTTGTGTGATTTGTGTTGAGGTCTGTTTCCTTCAACTGTCCTAAAAGATTATTTACCATTTTGAGAGTGTTTCTTCTTTGTCTTTCTTTTGGGGCTCTTGCTGTCTCCCATTTCAGTCTGGAATGTGTTCTGCTCCCCCTTCCATCTGCAGCTCCTTGCAGAGGTGCTGACACTCATGGACCCTTCTCTCTTTCAAACCACAGAGGTCCTTAACCATAGTTGTGATAGATCT
This sequence comes from Myiozetetes cayanensis, assembly GCF_022539395.1. Classification (NCBI taxonomy): domain Eukaryota; kingdom Metazoa; phylum Chordata; class Aves; order Passeriformes; family Tyrannidae; genus Myiozetetes; species Myiozetetes cayanensis. The sequence goes on from NW_026087631.1 coordinate 5,611,679, forward strand.
GAATGCCTGACTGCTCATTTGAAGTTATGTGAGAATATAGCAAGCTAGTGCTTCCTTGGTCAGCATGTGGAGCTTCAAGACCTACTGCTTTCCACTTTCCTCTGATGCTGTCACAAACAGCTGAAAATTTTACTCTCTCTTTGCCAGTTTTCTCCTGTCCTTCCCTCCCAGGACTATGGAGCATTTTTGCTGTAATTGATTTTTCACAGTGTGCCTAGGACATGCTGAACCAACTTTGAAGTTCTTTGCTTTCTCAAGCTATCTCATTTTTTTTCCTCTGCTTTGTTGGGTTTCTGACTACTGAGGGGGGGGAAAAAAATGAAAGAAAAAAAGAGAAAGCTCTACTGGGAGAAGATGTTTGGGCTCCTCCAGTAGAACACTGTAGCTGTGGCTGTATTCTTACAATTTTATTGTTACTTCTGTGTGTTACAGAACCCATACCTAGGATACAGTCTTCAACAGAAGGAACAAACACTTCCTCCTGTAAGTACATACAAGTTGTTTAAATTATTGCTGGCAAGACCCTCAAATACAGTTCTCACTTCCCAGCTCATTAAAAAAATGTGCTTCTATCTAAACCTGTATTAAGAGATCAAGAGTGACTGGGTGGGATTTCTACACTACAGGGGCAACTGTTATTTTTATATATTGTTAAAACTCTCAGAGACATGTTCTTCTTTGCGCATTGAGACCTAAACACCTTCTTTCAGAAGGGTCAAAATGTACGTTTGGGCAGGGCAAAGGAGGAGGAAACTTCTCAAGGCTTTCCTACCTGGAATTCCCTTCCCTGCCCTCCCCAGACAATGTATGGCTTCAAACAGTTTGCTCTGCCTCTGCCTCTGCCTCCATAGCCCCTGGCCCTGGGTTATCTGGAACACCCTCGGGTCCAGCCATCCTCAGCTCTGTGCCAGCTGGTGCATGTCAGAGTACCTTGGGCTCTTCGTCCTGTGCCCCACTGCCTATAGGAAGAAGATAAGGAAGGTGAAGACATCTTTGTGTGTGCCTTCACTCAGCTTAGACAGAGAACCAGAAATGGTTCCCCTTCCTGGGAAAGAGAGGTTGTGTCTCTGCTTATCTCGGGAGCACACTGGGAATTGCAGGGGTAACAGTGAGGAAAGTGTCTCTTTTCTTCCTTTGTAGTGATGCTTCCCAAGGAATCATGCATTATAGCCATAATCCTATACATTTTCACCCTTGAGAACCAGGAAGGAAGAGCCTTCCAGCTCTTTAGTAGAACCAATCTACCATATACCCAGCCAGCCTGGCTTTGAGCAGTCTGGAAGGTCATTTCACACAATGGGAGGTGCTGGGTTGTGAGAGGTAGGGTTTTGACCTTTCCCTAACACATTAAGTATTGCTGGCTGCTAGGAATAGGATGGCAGGTGAGATAGACCAGTGGTCCAAAATACCCTGATAGTTCCAATGATGCCGTAAAATATGGTGTGTACTCTATAGCAAACTATACAATAATGTTCTTAACTCAGATCTAATAGCTACTGTAACAGCACCAGGAAGAATGGTCAAAGCCATATCTCTGGTTTTTTTGTGGATTTTCTTCACAGCTATTAGGCTGATTAGTTTTAAGTGTGTGTTAAATTACAGAAATTTGATAGCTTATTTAAAAACTTTCTGCCAGCAAGGTGAGAGGAGCTAATTTTGACCTCTTTTTCCCTTTGATGCTTAGCAGCAGGGTAGGAAGGAATAATTCCTGAAGCAATTTAAAACAGTAATTTCTCTCTGTTCTGTTCTCATTAGCACTGATGTGTAGCGGGATTAGTACTATTCAAGTCACTAAAATAAGTAATGTAGGAGGGAGGGCAAAATTGGATATTGCTGCCTATTCTGGTTCGGAAAAGCAGGAGGGAGCCAATGTTTATTGCTAACAGATGTGAATGTCTCTCTACAGAGTAATGAGGGAATTGAGTCCCTGTAGTTACTCTAAAGTTCCTTAGGGCTTTTCTTTTCTGAATTTCAGTAGGACATGTCCATTTCACACTTGTCACTGTCAATCTTGTAACAGCCACAGGAGATAAAATAAACTGTTTCCTTCCACTTCTCAGACAATAGCAGATGTTTAGAGAACATGCCAGCACTGTCACTGTTGGCCAGACACTGGGAAAGACCTGGGAACAGCAGAGTGATTCAGTAGGCTGTCTTCCCCAGGGCTTTCACAAGAGAACAGACATGTGCCATGCTTTGCTGTTTTAGGAGTTCCAGTGACAGACAGATATTCAGAGATCTAAAAGTTTTTTTAAAATCCCATCTCTATAAGACACCCCACAACTGATATCTCAAAACTGAAGGTCCCTACCCTTTTATGTGCACGTATACCTACAGTCCTCAAAATACAGTCCATTTTGAGAGTGTGGACCTCCATTCTTAAATAAAGGAGAAAGAAAAGCCTATGATGCATTCTGAGTTTCACATAAAGAACTAGTGATCTGATTGAGGGGTCAGTAATCCAGAGCAGGAAGGAAATTCATGTTTTGTGTCCTGTTTCATAGTGAGAGACTTAGTGGCACTGATTGCTAATGCTGCCCCTTGCAGGTAGGAATAGTTCCCACTTTGTCTTCTACTCCAGCCCTAGGATTGTTTCATATATATTTATTTTCTTCTGTGTAATCATAGAATGGTTTGGGTTGGAAGACACCTTAAAGATCACCTAGTTCCAACCCCTTTGCCATGAGCAGGGGCACTTTACACTAGACCAGGTTCCTCAAAGCTCCATCCAGCTTGTCCTTGAACAATTGTGAGTACCAGGGATGGGGCACTCACAATTTTCTGGGCAACCGTGGCAGTGCCTCACCACCCTCACAGTTAAGAATTTCTTCTCAATATTAATCTAAACCTAGTCTCTTTCAGTGCAAAGCCATTCCCTCTTGTCTTATTGCTACATGCCCTAACTTTCATTTTCCTTCATGATGATGCTCTCTGTGATATGCTTTTTCCTGCCAAATGAAGTGAATGAAACAACAGCAGTTGTAGCCCTGTGTGCTCTCACTACAAAGGACTGCAGAGGCCGTTCTTAAGCACATCAGAAATATTTGGGGATGGGAGAGTTTTTTCCACCCCTTGTTTCCTAGGACTGCAGGGATCTGAAATAAGTGCCTTATGACCCTATGACTTTCTTCTGCTGAGGAGTTGCAGTGGAAAAAGCAAATCTGAAAGTTCACCCTAATGCCTTGGTTTTATGGGTTCAGTCAACTATATATTCAAGACTAGAGAATGAAATTGTGGTGGTCTTTTTTGCTCTTCTGGGACTTGTTAAAGGAATCTTGGCTTCTCACCCTGATAGCATACACATGGCAGCTTTCCTTTTCTTTAGACAATTGGTCCCAAAACTTGCATTCTTGTTTGTAAGTTACAACATACACGGAAAGAAATCAAAAAGCAATCAGTTTTCCTAGGTTAAAACCATCAGCACTGCTCACAGCCTTCCGTGTGGAGGTATTGTACAGGAAGATTTGTATGGTGCAAGAGGGCAGAAGCGAAGTGGTGGGATAGGGGCTGCCTGCAGTAACCACAATTCCTGTTGTGTGGGAACCACCAGCAGCACAGTACGGATGTAGAGACCAAGAGCGGTTCTGCACCTTGGTTTGCTGGTTTGGAAGAGTTTGGAAACCCCTGTTCTGAGGGCTACGCTGGATGGAAAGCTGAGCACTTTTAGCAGTAGGAAATGGAGAAGTTGCACAGAGACTGAGCCTGTGGGAGTACGTGCCAAACTCTCCATCACAGATGGAAGCGTGTGCTTAGTTGCACCTTGCAACACTTCTGTCACGCTTGTTTGTGCTGCCCACTAAGGGCTGCTCCCTAAAATGTCCGTGGAGGCAGTTCCTCCAGCAAACAGGGAGAAGGCTGATCCCACCTTGCCTGTGGCTTCTCTTTTCAGAGGAGTACAGAGCAAGTTTGTTGAGCTTTTGGAGTCTTTTAGAAAGACCCAGTGTTGGTCATCTGTCCCAGAGATTACTTCAGACTAATTTTCTTACAGACTGTCATGCTGGCCTCTAAAACCTGAAAAGAAAAAAAAAAGGATTAGTTGGATAAAAAATGTACCAGTTTGAACTGCTCAGCCCTTCTTTCTGGACTTATTAACTTACAAGCTCCAAGCCTGGCACAGCAAGGCACTTTCCTAACACTTTATCTTCTCATCCTGCAATAACAGATTCCAACTTGCATATTAAATGGAGACCAGCACGTGGAAAGGAAGCACAGAAAGACTTTTTGCCTCTCACATTTTCTCAAGTACAATACTGAACTGCTTTGATGCTGAGCAATGAAACCTTCTGTGAGATGATGTGAGGGTCATTGGTTTACACAATATTTTTAATGGGACTATTTTTGCATATACGAAGCAAACAGGTTGGACAGTAAATCATCTGTGTCCTAAAATCTTAACAAGCAAGATAAGTGTCTGCTAAATTCTGCTTTCCTTCATCTCCTAAAGTGAACCCAATCCTCCTCCCTTGTATTTATTTATGTTATAACTGACAGAAGTCCACTTCAAAAAAACCTAAATTGTTTTCAGAATCATACAAACCTTGAATCAGTGTTTTGTCACAAAATCTAAATACACTGATGGCAGCTCAGGAATTTCTGAAATGCAGCTATTTTGGGGTGGAAGAGCACAATTTTTTATGAGATAGTAACTGGGTAGAGTCACCTGGGGCAGGATGGTAAGAGGAGAATACTGTAACCAGTTGATAAAGCTGAGGGAATTCAGATGGTGAAGGCAATTACTCAGGTTCCAGTTCTGCTAGCACAGCAGGACTCCCAACTCCTGCTCTTGTAATAAATTAGTCTGACATCTTCAACTGTCAGCATTTAACTCATCCCTTCCATGGATCAAAAGGTTGCTTTCCCAGGAAAGCCATATATCTGATGCCTTGGTGGGACAGTGGGTCACCAGTGTGTTTTGCTTTACTATTTCAGTGGGTTTATTTTTCTGAATAATCATCTCTGGAGAGAACATTTTGCTTTGTTCTAAGGACACCGTGAGTGAGTAATGGGAGGGTCAGATAATTAGTTCTCCTTTACTGTAAAGTAAGTTTAAACCTACTAGTTAGTGAAATGCTACTGAAAGAGCAGTGGTGAAGATGTGTCAATCCCTTGTTAAAACCTACCACAGTCGGAGTATGTGTAGTTTCATTCTCCACAGTGGGCATGAGTGACAGTGGGCAATGCAGGGGTAATTTCACTACCCTTATGATTTGTTCTGGCACGGCAAATCCTGTTTCCCTGTAGTTAAATTTCACAGAGAGGGAAAATTCAGTTGAATAGGTAACATTTCCAAAGAGACAGAGCTTTCAGTCTTCTTTGTGATTCCCAGTCTAAAGCTGGTGTGGCACGAAATGTCTGTTCCAAACCACTCAATATCCTGGGGTTTTCTGTAGCTGCACTCCTGGTCCCCCAGTCTTGCTCTGAAGGAGAGCTTGGGTTGTCACTGAGAACCTCATCTGCATAAGGCTGCTCCACTGAGAAATTTGTACCTCAAACCTCTGAGATAACACCACTAGAATAGAGTCAATTCTCTTTTGTGCTGGGGTTTATTCTTCTTGTTTTTCCTTCAAGGAGGTCAGAGAGGTAAAAGGCAATGATGGGTATAAGCAGTGCTAAAATTGGAAGAAGCTGACATAACAGTCACAAAGGAATAAGTGCAACAGCTTATATAGCTTAAATACAGCTGCCAGAGTGGAAGGATTTTAAGGACATTGGCTTATTATACCAATATCTGTATATTTGTGCATGTAGGAATAAATGTATAAGCTGTAAGACTGACATTTTCCTGAGCATTTGTGTATGGGGAGGCAATAGCGGTTTATGTATAAACATACATACATGTATAGGTATAAAGCATGTACATGTAAGTGTGAAGGCAATGGTTTGGATCTGTTTATTTCAGGATTTGCTTTCCTGAGGCCATGGCTTACACCATAAAAAAGACCACAAAATGTGTGGCAGTCTGCTCTGGTGGAACACAAGTCACAAAACCTACTTCACGTGTTTCTGTTGTTTGTAATATTTCTGAAGGAGTTTTGCAAGGTCATCTCTCTTTATGGAGGACATAAATTTGTAGTACAGGTGTTTTGACCTTGGTGGTTTGGTCACTGTGTCTTCCAGGGGAGGAAAGCCCTGGCACTGTGACAAAAACAGGTGCTCAAGGACTCCTGTTCCCTCCTGGCTGTACCCTTTCTGGGTAGTAATTAAGAGCATACTTTGTGATAATGGATCAGCCTTCTCAAAATCTTCCCTCTTCTGAGTCATGGAGGTAGTTCTTGCTGAATAAAGGTACACAACAGGCAGTCGTACCGTCTGGGCAGAGGTCTGTGGACAAAATAGAATGTGTGACCTTGACAGGAACATACGTCTATTTAATGCCACTACCCATGCTGAAATCAAGAATGTTGGTGCTTGTAGGAAGGCATGAAGGAGCCGAGGAGCTCAGAGTGAGTATTTATGAATATGAATATGAATAACATTTATATTTTAATGCAATAGGCAGTTGCCAGCTTACCCCTATAGGCCAGATATTCTGTTCATCTCCTTATCTTCCAGCTGTTGTCCACACAGTACCTACCCCCAAAGAGACTTTACCCTCAGGCACTGTGTTGCGTTAACCCCAGGAGAGATTAGCAGTGCAAGTTCCTTTGTGCTCCTCAGAAGACCCTTCTGTTCTCAGGAAGACAGGATGACAGCTCACTTTCTTGGCTTTGGAGGTGGAGTTTCTGTTGTTTCAGTTTTGGAGGGAAAGGTTCCAACAGAGAGAATATTCCCAAAAGGGATTTGAGTTACCAAATTTGAGTTGCCCCATCGTGCCTGAAGGCTTGCTGGGCTCCCTCTGACAGAGGCACACGCAGCAGGCTTTCTTAGATGGAGTGTTCTGGGCTTTCTAGTCCACATTCTCCTAGGGGAGATCTTAGGCTACACTGGCTGTAAATTGAAACACCCCATGTCGTGTCAGGGCCCTGGTCCATAAGATTCTGTTTCAAGTCCGTGGTCTGGCAGTGGAGTCAGTGACAAAGCAGAAAGACAAAATTAATGAAATACGAAGGAGTCAAGAGGCTGGGTCTAATGTCTTGTTTTCATGCTGAGTTTCCAATGCGGGCTGAGTTCTAGTCAGTCACAAAGATAGTTGCTGTTGTCTAGGAAGAGGGAACGAAGTTTCTTAGACAGCAACAGGGGAAGGGAAGATACCCCTCTGAGTTACCTTCCTAGTCTGCTACATTCTTTTAACTCTTGAACAGGAATCCAGGGAATCCATACCACTTTAACAACTGGAAGTGCCTTTGATGGATGAGTTTCTGGAAGATGAAAGCAGATAGTAACACAGCAGTAGATGTAAGATGAACAGAAAAGTACATTATTTTCAGAATAACTTGCAAAGTGAATGTTTCCATTTCCTTAAGAATAACCCCTTGACAAATTCCTATTTACTTCTTAGAAAATGTAAACTGCATCACAGAAGTGATATTTCAATAGCTATGGGCAGAGTACTGTACACACAAATATGACCTTTTCATAGATGCATGGCTTTGCAAAGCCATCACTATGTCTCCTTATTAGCTGCTCCCCAAACACAGTGGTGCTCTGTAGATGAGACTCAATTTAGACTATAGCAGTTCCTATCAGGTAAATTAAAAACAATACCCTTCTTTCACGTTCCTATTCTGGCAGTGTTGTAATAGTGCAGTGGGAGCCAAGATAAACCCTTGGGAAGAAATTATTATCCTATCCTTCATGTCCACATCTCTTCTAAATTGCCTTTTGGTAACCTCTTCTAATTGGATGCAAAATGGGAAAGTTGTATCTCCTGTGACTTTCATTATCAAAATGTTCCCGCAGGTTCTTAATGGTTTCTGCTATTCTTGACACTCTCCCCCTGTACAGAGAGGAGAAGAAATTGCTGTAGTCACTGCAGCAATTACAGAGCAGCCTTCTACAATGTGATCTTCTTTCTAGGTTTGCATCTTCCTAAATATTTAGCAGGAGCCAGCTAGTCCATAACTTTGAGTTGCCTCTGCCGTGGCATAGAAATGCATAGCAAGTACCACAAAACACCCACTCTGTGGTTTTTGAAAAGAAAGCTATGCCCTGGAGCAATTGTCCTTTATGAATCATGTCTGATGGATATCAGTATTTTCTTTCAGTGACTGTATGTGTGTGTGTATATATATATATAGGCTCCTAGATTTCTTTACAAGATTTTATTTTCCTGACTACCCACTCTTCAGGCAAGTCATTTCAACTTCATTATGGATGTACAGAGCTGATAGATCTTATTAATCTTATTAATCACAGTATCTGAGATTCTTTGGCAAAGTAATTCCAAATTTCCTCTTCTACAGGGATCTGCTTTTCCACGGGAGGAAATTTTTCACAGCCTTCCAATTTCCAAACTGCATCAATTCTGTTGCAAGCCAAAATAGCATGGAGCATTTCTAATTTATGATGGATGATCATAAAGGCTAAATCTAGGGTGCTAAGCAAAGTGAGGCTGAGGAGTGAGATGGAGTGCTAGAGCAGTGTTTGCCTATTTCTTCATTAACATACTTTCTTGTGTCATTTTGGGTCATGCCAGCTTCTGATTTTCAAGACACCTAAGTACAATATGAAGGATTAAGAGCATTGAGACCTTGACCAGGAGCCAGTATGTGTCCCTCCCAGCCCAGCTCCCTTCACTCTAAGCAATTCTCCCAATAACATCCCAACAGAAGTTGCAACTTCCAAACACTCCCAGGTTCCTTTAACTACACCAGAGGGAATTAATCATAAATCCATATGAATGCCATTAAAACACTACTTGGGTGGGCTAAGACATAGCCTTTCCACAATTTAGGCACTGAGAACTGGAAGAAGACACATGTAAATGATTTTTAATGAAGGGCAGAGCCACAGTGAAGTGTCATGTGATGTAGATGTAGCCTAGCCACACGTGTCCTTAGAGAGAGCTTGGTCCATCCCCTTTACTACAGAGCAGTGTTGGAATATCAGAGGCTGTCTATTCAGCCCCAGCCTTCCTAATGTCAGTGTACTTGTGGGGCAAAGAGCAGCTGGCATTACACCCCAGCTCTCCCAAGTTTAGCAACCACAGCCACTGCTCTTGAACAGAGAGATGAGACAACACCTACTACACTCCAGTCCAAGCCAACAGAGGAGACAACTGTTTTCCCAGCCTTGAGCATTTGGCTCATTTGTTTGTCCATTTGTTTCTGTTTCGTTTATTCAGCACAGAAAAGGTCTTTGCTGCAGAGCTATAAATGTTCAGAATTGATGTTGAGTGAGGAAGGATTTGACTGGACACAGTTTTACAGCCTGAAGCTTTCACAAATGCTATGTTCCACTGAGCTTATCTAAAAGTTTACCATTTATACATCGGGTGGTAATAGCACTTCAGAATTTAATACAGTCATTATTTTTCTGGTTTATAAAGTGGAATCTGAACTTTACTACTGATATCTTTCTGGTAATATTCACAATGATCCAAAACATGATTCTTAATAACACAGTCAAGTGTCTGACAGGTGTTTAGATGAGCTTTCCAAAATGTCAGCAAGTTTGATGAGAAGTATCACTGCAATGGCTGGTTTCTAAAATAAAAACATAAGCCATAATCCAGGGAGGAATTACAAGGGTGTTTTTTATAGTAGCATACATTTTACACACAGATATCTAGCTGTGAAAGCAACAGTTACCTACGTAGTAGAAAGCTACTCATCAGATCTACTGCTGCCAGTTGTGGCATAAATTGCCAGTGGCAGAAAGTTTCTTCTGGTCTTCTCAAATTAGAAGTGAGCTAACCACATGTGCTTTTATTTGTTTGAGATGTCTGTGTTTTTATATAGAGAGAATGATCTTTCAGTTGTAGCTAAAAGTCTGTTGTAAGCTCTCAAGCACTGGTGTCCAGTGCCATGGGGTATTAGTTCAACAGTGTAGTTATTGCTCTGAGAGAACAGTAGGTTTAAATGTCTGGTGCTTTTGCCTGATTAAATGCCACCTCCCTTGCTTTTTTCCATTTCAAGAAAGCCCAAAACTAGCCTTGATTGTTTTGAATTCCTTAATATTTTATGTTATTTAAAGCAATACAAACATGGAGTGATTCCACAGGACACACAGTGAACTAGGTTTTGGGAGTCTAATCTTGCACTATACTTTTTATACTGTTAGTATGACTTTTATTATTTCCCTGGAATGGCTCTTTCCTTCCATGTCCCACTGGGGAAATATTTGGCTTAAAACAAGCTGCAGGCTATGCATAGTTCCTGAATATTTTAATGATCTACACAAAACCCATTAGCTGACAAGGTGGCAACTAATACTTGACAGACAGTAGGATAACAGTTGTCTCAGAGACTGTGAGAGGCCAGAAGGATCTTAAACACTAATGCTGCAGGAAGGATGAACAATTGCCTTGAGCAGCCACGCAGCTCATTCAAATGCCTGTCGATCTGTCTTGATGAGGAGCTGGTGCTTCAGTTCTAGGCAAGCTGCATCTGAGGAGTAGATGCTTGTAGCTCCTTTAAATATTTGTCACGTTGGAGGGAGAAGGTTAAGATTAGGTCCAGGGAGGGAATGCTGTGAACACAGATTCTGTATCTCTTTTTGGTGGATTTGTAGCCCTGCCAGCGTAGCTGTGATCGCTGAGACCGGCCAGATCAATCCCAAGGTTTTGTGGGAGGTAACGTAAGTCTGAAATCCTCTCCGCCTGTGTTCAGGCAGCGCATTTGGACTGTGCACCGGTGAAATGCCCTCCTGGAGTGAGGGGAGAGGGAATGAGGCATGGCTTAGGGACTGTTTACCTTAACCTGTCCAGTTACACCTTTCTGTTAGATGCACAGGATCCTTGGTGTCTTATCCATGTCCGTATCCTGGGTCACATGTGTAAGTGTCCTCTCATGCTGGCAGCAACACCGTGAGTGAATTACACTTGCAAGATCAAGAGTTAAATGCCAGCGCCTTACTAATTCTTCCAGCCAAACAGACACCTGGAGAGCTAATATACATTGTTGTACTTACTGCTTGAGTTATGTGTAGAAAATACGCAATAAAACCCTAGATAATTGGATGTGGATTGCATTTGCAATTATATGTTCACTGGATAATATGCATGCATCAGAGACCTAATATTCACCCCAGCAAGAGAGCACAGTTATAGGCAAGCTGAGCAAATGGAGCTTTTCAATTTAAATGTGCAAATGAATTTCATACACACATGGGCACCATTAGCAGATGGTCAGTAGGGAAGGCTGTGTACAGAAGGGGGATTCTTTCCTTTTAATTTGATGAGAATCTGTTTCTCTGGATGGTGTTCCATCCTGAGGAATAGCTTTTATTATCTGTAAATATCTCGTAAAATATGAGATTGCCATTCACAACAGCCCAGAAGCATCATGTGTGAAGTACTGGACGAAGAACTTTCTCTGGATGGAGAAAAAAAAAAAATCAAAAAGAGTAAGCCAAGTATTTTGACTATTATAAAATTTTCAGAACAAGATGTGGCACGGGTAGCTCTAGTAGAAACACATTAGCTGTATTTGATGACCTGGCACACGATTGCTGAAAATTTTGAGAATTCCTTAAGAAAAAAAAAGTATTCTTAAAAAAGCTTTTAAAGAAGAAATAGGCATCAGCTAACTGAAATGGGAGACAAGCAGAGAATTGGTTATGGCCTGTTTAGACGTGTTGCTGTTGAGTTCATCTGCTGTATCCTAGAATGGAAGGGGTGGTGGAGTGCAGGAAAGGCTAGTCTAAGCAGAAAGGAAAAGAATGCATGCATGTATGAGCTGGCACTTCTGTTTAGCCTGTGTATCAATCAGATCTCACCACTCACTTCTTAAACACTGCCATATTCTTGGCATCTTCCCTTTTATTATCACAGGAAATTGTCAGCTTGACAAAGTACATTACAGCATTTATAAGAAATACTGGCTAATAAGGGTCCAGTGAGCTTTCAAAGAACTCTGCTTTTCTGATCTCTGAGGACTATTTTTTCCTTAGTCCTAGTCGTGATCAGGTCTTGGACTTCAGGAGCTCTGCAGATAATAGTCATTCCAAATAATTTTGAGCACAGTCTCTGCACACAATACTACCTGTCAAAACTGAAATACCTTGAACAAGAGTCCCAGCTGTCAGCCAGTCAAACATGTGAAGCAGTCATCCTGCTGTACCTTCTCTTCCTGGTCACAGAAAGAAGGGGTGGCTGACCTGTTCTGGAAAGCAGCATGTGTTGCAGGGCAGAATTTCTGCTGCCAGCCCACGCTCACAGAGGCTGGGGAAGCAGCACAGCCAGGATGCATCAACAGTCAGGCTGGACAGTCCCATTGCCCACCAAGCCCTGTGTCCTGTCTCAGGCAGGAATGGGTGCCACAGGGATTCATGGGGGAAGGACACAACAGAAAGATGATGGTTCTGCTAAATGGGTTTCCTCCTAAGCTCTGGCCATGAGAGGGAACTCATCCTTTCTGACTCCTATTTTGCTCTAATTATGGGGAGTCTTGTCTCTTCTGTAATCTTGTTTTGTTGTTGGCTCCAGCTCCCTCTCAGTCTTCCATAGCAAACACCACCACCCTGTTATGCCTTGGATTAGGTTCCTCAATGTGAGATTGCCAGTGCCCCATGACATTCAAAGGGAGCTTCTCCACCTTATAGACCCAGGGTAGTCAGGGACGACAGATGATTAAACCTTAAGCCACTAAATGGAGTGTAGTCTTCTTTTGGTTTACTACCTCTCCTCATCCTTTATCTACATCAACTGGAAGCAACTACAGCAGAAGGCCACATAAATATTGTGGCTGGAGTCATGTGTAATTTCAGACACCTTGAATAGTTCACACGTGACTGATGTGGGAATAGAGACTGCTAGAATAGAGAATCATAGAGTGGTTTGAATTGGAAGGGACTTTAAAGATCATCTAGTTCCAACCCCCCTTCCACGGGCAGGGACACTTTTCACTAGACCAGGTTGCTCAGAACCCCTGAGGACTTCCAGGGATGGGCCATCCACAGGGCAACCTGCGGCAGTGCCTCACCATCCTCACAGTAAAGAATTTCTTCCTAATATCTAATCTAAACCTTTCCTTTTTCATCTTAAGGCCACTCCCCCTTGTCCTATCACAACATGCCCTTGTAAGGAGTCCCTCTTCAGCCTTCTTGCACTGGTGAGGCCACACCTTGAGTATTGTGCTCAGTTCTGGGCCCCTCAGTTCAGGAAGGACATTGAGGTGCTGGAGCAGGTCCAGAGAAGAGCAACGGGGCTGAGGAAGGGACTTGAGCACAAGTCCTTTAAGGAGAGGCTGAGGGAGCTGGGGTTGTTTAGTCTGGAGGAGGCTCAGGGGAGACCTCATCACTCTCTACAACTCCCTGAGAGGAGGTTGTAGCCAGGTGGGGGTCGATCTCTTCTCCCAGGCAATCAGCAGTAGGACAAGAGGGCACGGGCTTAAGGTCTGCCAGGGGAGGTTTAGGCTGGATATTAGAAAGAAGTTCTTTACAGAGAGAGTGATCAGGCATTGGAATGGCCTGCCCAGAGAGGTGGTGGATTCACCGTCCCTGGAGGTTTTTAAGATGAGGCTGGATGTGACACTGAGTGCCATGGTCTGGTAACCACAGTGGGGTTGGATCAAGGGTTGGACTTGATGATCTCGGGAGGTCTCTTCCAACCCAGTTAATTCTGCGATTCTGTGATTCTTGTAGACCCACTTTACATACTCAAAGCCTGCTGTAAGGACTCCCTGGAGTCTTCTCCAGGCTGAACAGCCCCAAATCTCTGGGCCTGTCTTCATAGGATTGGTGCTCCAGTCCTGTGATCAACTTAGTGTCTCTTCTCAGGACTTGCTCCCACAGGTCTGTGTCTTTGTTGTGTTGGGGCCCTAGAGCTGGATGCAGTACTCCAGGTGGGGCCCTTTGAGAGCAGAGCAGAGGGGGAGAATCACCTCCCTTGACCCGCTGGTCACATCTCTTCTGATGCAGTCCAGGATGCAGTTGGTTTTCTGGGCTGCAAGTGCACATCGCCAGCTCATATTGAACATTTTGTCCATGAGCACCCCCAACTCCTTCTCCCCAGGGCTAGTCTCAATCTGTTCTCCTCCAGTTTGTGTTTTGGATTACCCCGACTCAGGTGCAGGACCTTGCACTTGGCCTTGCTAATCTTCGTGAGGTTCACACGGACGCACCTCTCAAGCCTGTCCAGGTCCCTGTGGATGGCATCCCTTCCCTCCACTGTGTCAACTGCACCACAAGCTCGGTGTCACCAACAAACTTGCTGCGGGTGCCCTCGATCCCCCTGTCACCAGCAAAGATGTGAAACCACACCTGTTCCAGTACTGACCCCTGAGGGACACCACTTGTCCTTGGTCTGCACTTGGACATCGAGACATCGACTGCAACTCTTTGAGTGAGACCATCCAGCCAATCCCCTATCCATGTTGTGGTCCACATGTCTCCAGTTTGTATGTCAGTGCTTTACTCATTACTGTCCACTACATGTGGGCAAGGCCAAAATGGGAGAGGACAGTGCAAAACCAGTCCTCGTGGAAAACTGTGGACTTGTTGTAATACCTAGAAAATGCCATCCTTGCCCTTTTGTCATTAACTATTGACATATATGCTAAAGCATGAGGCTTACTAACCCTAAAGAAAGAAGCATTTGGTTTTGTTAGCGCAGGAAAGGGATGCATGTTCCTATTTTCCATTCAACTATCAAATCTTTTCTCAAAATTTCTTTAAGAAATTTTGCAAATAGGTTATTAAGCACATAGTTGCTTCTCTATGGCGGATATTTTTTTTCTTTTGTTTCCACATGGAAAAAGGAAATGTTTCTGTTCTCCATACAGGAAAATATAGTCATGGAGGTTTATAAAATCACCTGACAGGCTGTAAAGGCGTAACTTGACCTGCTCTAAAGGCATAACTTGGCCTGCTTTTCACAGTCCACAGAGGTCCTTCTCTTTGCTCAGGAGATGGAGAGGAACATCCTGACTGCCTCAAGGCACTCCCTTCACAGTGCTGGTGACATAAGATCGTAAACTGGTAGATTTGGGGGTCTCGTTTTGCAATCCATGTGAAGTTCTGAGAAGGATCTGTGTGCCAGTCTTTCTTCAAGACTTCTAACTGATCTTAAGACTGGCCACAGTTTGACCTGATCCTGGTTTATTTGTCCCAGAGCAGATACAATTAATGTGTATCACCCACAATAAATACGTGGGTGAACATACAAGGAAAACAATGCCCTCATCAGGGAGCCAGCACAAGGCTTCTGTCACTGACACTCACCCTTGCCCTGTCGTTTCACCCACTGTGATTAGAAATTCATCAAATATGTCTGGAGAATTTGCATGCTGAGCCTGCTTTGGAAAGAGGGGATTGTCTAGCCGTGAAAGGAGATTATGCAGCAATTTCCTCCTCAGCGCAGCAAGGCAATGAATCTGACTCTTCATTACAGAGGAAGGATGAGTAAGAACCGTTGCATTTCCTGTGCAGCAAGAGCAACATGAGCCCTGCTCCAGGTTCCTTTGGGAATTTCCATGATCATGTCAATTTCAGACATGATGCATAATGTTACTACGAGAAGATGTAGATGTTTAAATAGGAATGCTTGTGGGGAAGGGGAAAGGGATCGATTCACTAAACAGTGTGTTGGTTCTCAGCTAGAAAGAAAGCTGTACAAAAGGAAGACAGGCTCGAAGTTAGTTGCTTGACTTTATAACTCATGCATTAATTACTGACAGCAGCAATGCATTTCTGAGATGACCGTAGTTTTTAGTAGATATTCTCACATTCTCTCACCACTTAGGAAAATATTTCCCTCCACTTATGAAAATATTTGCTGTGTTTTTATTATGTGAGAGGCTGTTAAGAAGTCTTGCAGCTCCTTGCTAAATAAATGGAGAGAGAGGTCCCACAAAGCATCTGCCTCTTTCTCCTGTGTTTTTACACTCCTGCTCAGGGTAAACACAACTCCGTGCTGCTGCTAAGGCATCAAACACTGTCTTTCTCTTTCCAAGAGTCTTTAATACATATGCAATCCTGCTTGGATCTTTCTAAATCCTTTACCTGAGGGATGTTGTACATCTGCAAATGCAAAAATTTACCACAAGGGCACTTTCTTGTGCTCAAAAAAGACAGGCAGTCTAGCAATTGGAAGTTAGCAAGACACAGATCAGAAGAAAGAGTTCCTGAGCAACCCTAAGCATGTGCCTTAGGACTAGTATGAGTGCACATTACAGGCTGGGAAACTCAGACCAACACTTGGCTCCTGAAGGAACAAACCATGAATTCTGAAATGCATGTGCATTCACACCCCCGTGAATGCCCAGAAAGACTTCAGATGCCTCAAAACTGAAATTATTTCCTACCAGGATTAGTCCAAACAGTTGCCAAAGATTGTTCCATGATATGTGCTGATGGAAAGACAGACAGACAGCATTCTGCAGATGACTAAGAGAAGTCTTATGCATGAGAAGTTTTCTGCATAAGGAGGAGGGGAAAAAAAATAAAGTCATGAAACCATCATCAACTAAATGTGCCTACTCTTTTTCTATGAAGAGACAGTGTTCACCATGTCTCTCCTCTGTCCACAAAGCCTTCAGAAAAAGCATCAGTGGCATTCATCTCTCTGGTTTGAAAACTGTATTGGCATTTTCTGCAAAGCTGGAGGCTTCCTTCAGCAAGAGGAACGTGGAAGTTCTTCCTAAAACAGTCTGCTGTGTCAGTATTGAAAGTGTTCTCTCAGGAGAGAAAGAAAACTCCCAGTGGGTAGAAAAGGGGTAGCCACATTAGGTTGTTTAAAAATAAACCCAAAATCTATTAACACCTTGGGTGAAGTCTGTCATGGTCAAAGGATATGAGGAGCCATCCTGGTTCATCCAGCCCCCTCTAGGGTAATGAATGGAGGAACACCTTCAGACATGCACAGGTGCAGGTGGGAGAAGGGAACTGAGGTGCCCAAAGCCACATGGGAGGGTGTGCCTGTATACCAAATTAGTGCCTGGGTACTTTTTTTTTTTTTTTTTTGAACTGGCTTCTATTTCTTTTTCCTCCCTCATAAAGGAAATGTCGTGACTGCACATGCCTTATTAAAAGATTGCTTGTTTGGCTGGTAGCCATAGAGGAATAATTCCTCTTATTGCTCAATAAATCAAGTTACTGTCATTTTAAACACTCTAGCTGAATTTCTGATGAGCACATGAAAGAGTTAACTCTACCCCTTTTCATGCTACCACAGCATTAAAATAACAGCAAATTTCAGGAACATAAATTTTCCTCTCTTGTAGCATAAATTTGGAGCATAGGCAAAATGCTCATAAAACTATGCCATTTTGTAAAAGTCTCCTACTTGAAAATTATAAAAGTAGAGCTGTGGACTAGTAAAGTGCAAATAAAATACATGCAGGGAAACAAAGTGGTGTCTTTTGAATTTGTAGGCATTTGAAATGTATTTTAAAAATTAAAAACAAACAAACTTCTTAAAATGTTAAACATTTTTTCATTTCAGTTAACACAACTTTTCTTATGCACAATAATAATCAGGTTTTCCTGGACTGGAAGTGGGGGCGTTGATTTAATTTGAAGTGGTGGGCTCCTTCTCTGAAAGGTTTTTTTGTTGCTTAGGCAATTGAAAGCCTTTCTTTCCTAATAGGATTAGTGCAAATAATTAACCAAAGGATTTCTCCGTGTCATCTGAGTACAGTTCCCCACAGCCGTATTAAAAAGCCTGTCTTCAGTACGGAAATAGTCAAAGGCAGTGGGTAGCTGAAAAGGTTATGGTTAACTGTTGCCACTCAAACCATGGATAGTCATCTACAAAGGCAGGAATGCAGTGGTTTTTACCCTAATCCCCATTGTGCCCAGCTTGTGGGAAGAGTAAACAGGAGCTCCTTGTTGGCAAGAAGCAACTAGGGAGGCTCTGAGGGACAGCAGGGTGAAGTGAGGGGCCACAACCCAAGTGGCAGGTGTCCTGACAACCCTCTTGTAGCACTTGCTCAGTAACATGCAAGTGATCTGGGATAACAGAGATTTAGCTTGGCATGTGCCAAGTTTTGTGGTAGCCCTTTGGTTTTGGGTGCAGACCAGGGTCCTCCCCTCTGACCTATTAGGAGGGGAGTCCACTTCTAGAGGTTTTTCGGCGTATCCCTGAGATCTGTGAGATACATCAGCAATCTGTGGGAGAAGCTTCTGGCTCTTCAGCTTTAGGACAGCTCCCTGCTCCTTTCTACCATTTTTGCATTCAAGCACTTTATTGAGCAGTAACAAATTCTGTGCGGGAAAAAAAAAAAGGAACCTCTTGAGGAGGGGAAAAAAGAAATTGTGACTCAGGTTGAGACTGCACAGAGGCGTCCTGCTGGGGAAGCAGGTCTGAATTAATTCCTGTGACATTAATCCATGTATCTAATCTGTAACTTTATTACTTGTTCAAAACACACTGTATTTTCCTGCTGTTCTGAGCCTTCATTTCAGGAGTTCTGGCTCTGTATCCGTATTTCTGTGCAGCATAATATATTGTCCAGAGTAAATAGAAAATGAAATCTGAAAGGCATTTCTTAAGCTTTAATATACATATACCAGCTTGACAGATACATGTCTGTAATCATAGATCATTGTTCAGTGTGCCAGGAAATGAGCACTTCTGGCCTGACCTGTCTGATATTCCTTGAAATCACAGGACATGTATGCCCTTTTTCCAGCTCACTGCGAACACTGTTGTTTTGATAGGAAAGGGCCTTGGTAAAAATCTTTATTTGGGGTGCTTTGTCTCATGTTACTGTATCTGTATCTGTTTCCTCTCTGCCCATCCTCTGGAGACTTCCAACTTGTGTAATTGCTTTTGAGCATAATCACATTCGTGGATCAAAGAAAATGCACAACCTTATTGTCACGAGTTAATTGTTCCTGGAATAATTCTTACAGGTTGTCCATAGTTGTCTGTCTCAGTGATAAATTCAGACCTATCATTCCTTCCAGCCTCTGTGTCCTTTTCCAAATAGCTGGTATTATTTAACCACTTCAGTTGGCAGTCTTAGAAACTCTCTCATTACCTAATGCACCAGTGAGCTGACTGTTGCCAGTAGCTACAACTTACCTCTACACTGGTAAGCAGTAAACCTGAACTTTCTGTCTGCTGCCACCACATTAATGCATTAATAATGCATTATGTTTCCTGTAATTACATACGTGCACAGAGATTATTATTTTCTTTTGTAAGAGGAGGAAACAAGATGGAGGTGGGGGGTGGAAGGTGGTGGAAACAGATACAACTAATTATTAATGCTGACTAGACCCCAGCTGCATAGGTTTTTAATTAGCCCATGTCTAACCCTAGTAGTCACTGTTGGGATAATGCTATCTCTTCTTAAGTGGGTTAGTTTAGCAAAGGAAATGTGTTGTCTGCTCACACCTGCGCTGTGTAGTGTTACTAGCACATACTCAGCAACACAGGCCAAAATGTTAAATTTTTTTTCAATTCACTTGGTTAAATTTTAGTCATATTGTGTCCTGCAAGGCAATTTCAATGAGAGAGCTCTGGGCAGCTGAGCAGGGCTGCTTTCCTGATGAAACCATGAACTGATGCCTAACAAAGGAAAAGGAATGCAATATACAGAATTTCACGTATTTTTCAAGTGTTATTAACAAGGCCTCCAGAGAATCATTTCAAATTGATCAGTGAGGCAGGAGCACCATCTCCCCTCTTCAGAGAAAAAGGAGTTCAAAATTCAAGACACCCTTCCTTTTCCTCTCTTAGCTGAGCTGAAGGCTTTGGGAATAAGTAGAAATGTTTTACCCATGGATGTGTGTGCCAGCCTGGTCCATCCCCGGGAGCTTGGGCTTTGCCCTCTGGGGACCTTGTGCCTTTAGACTGGAACCTATTTTGGCCACTTCCTTGTTTTCTCCTCTAGCATTTGCAAAGCTGTTAAAACGCCGTTCCTTTGTTGAAAACCCTGAAGGAAGGA
Organism: Myiozetetes cayanensis; assembly: GCF_022539395.1. Lineage (NCBI taxonomy): Eukaryota > Metazoa > Chordata > Aves > Passeriformes > Tyrannidae > Myiozetetes > Myiozetetes cayanensis. The sequence goes on from NW_026087631.1 coordinate 5,631,613, forward strand.
CACTGTTTAGTGTGAAATTAGAAACACTGAGAGGTTTCGTTGCCCTTTGGCAGCTTTTAATTTAATTGGAATTAAGAGGCAGTTGAGCAATTGCAGGGTTTGAGCAAGAGCAAGGCTTCCAAGTGAAAGCAGGTCTTAGATCTTCACTGTTGCTGTGGCTGAGCAGGCTGAAATCTTGCCCACACTGGCAAGATACTTGACCCCATCTTTGCAGAACCAAATGTCCGAAGGAATGGTAAAATTTTATAGGGTCTGGCTTCAAACTGTGGCCCTGATCCGAAAGGGATGTAGGGACACTACTCATCTCCTCTATGTGTGTACAAGCCAAATCACAAAGTGCCCTTTTCTTTTTCTTGCAACCCATAGGTGCTTGTTTCCCTTCCCCACCTTCATAGCCACCATTTCCACAGACATAACATACCTACAGGCACGTACATGAGGGCAGCTCTATTTTACTTGACTTTTTCCCTGGATGATAGTTTGAATGAGCTTGGCTGGGAACACAGAATACAGAGTGACCTCAGCCCTGCCTGTCTGACCCACCTTTTCAAATGCAGGAATAAAATGCATTTATTCCTCTAGACACCCTCGAGAAGAAGAAAAAAGAAAGGCTGTCCTCTCTATTCCCCTTTCTGTAGTCCTGGTGCCACTCCACAGCCTCTGTGGTGAAACACATGGCAGGCACAATGCACCCCCAGTGGACAGTCTGAATGCAGGAAGTGCTGCAGGAATAATGAGTCCTTCAAATGAAATTATAATTATAAACTCATTCTGATACATATGTATCAGCTCTGTCACCGCCTCCGATGCTCCATTTCAAGGTTTTTCAATGTCTTGAAAAAGGGGATGTTTCCAAAGCTGCATTACAGGATTTACATTATCAAGTAGCAGTGGCCCCTGTTGCCCTGTGCTGTTGTATGCCCATGTGTTAAATGCAAAGAAGTTGTAATGAACCCATTTTACCTGATTTCTAGAAGGTGAGAGTTTTGCTTTTGTGCTAGACCACACATAGCCCAAAATAAAGATCCTGGGTGCAGGGGTGAGAAAGATGTGGCAGCCTAGGGCTTGCATTCAAAATATGGCTGTGTAATAAAAGCATATTTGATTAGACTACTGAAGCCTCATTACTAGACATAAAATCTCCTTTGTCATACTTATTTGAATTCTTCTTAATTATTTGCTGGAAATTGACAAAGTTTCCCAGCCAATGCCAAAGGAGTGATTCATACCTTCTACGGCTTTCTGAATGCACTAAGAAAGAATATTAAACATTAAATATTAAATGTCCTCGATGGTACAAGGATTCTGAGGCATTATGAGAGCTGTTGCTTTCATTATTGTTGAATTTTTGCACTTAAAAATATCATGTTGCCTATCTCTTTTAATCAGTGAACATCTCAATTCTGCTAACTTAAACATAATCAGGCTGCATATAGACATGACCAGAGCCAAACCAACCAGAGTAATTGAGTGAATATCCTGATTTAGGATAAGGTGGATTAACTTCATTATTTAGAAGTATTTGTAGAAAGCTGCTAAGCAAACCAGCTCTTGAGGTGAAATCCTAGCATTTTCTGCAAGCGAAATTCTGGTGTTTGCAGATTCTGAATGTATTACTGTAGTGTAAGATGTACTTTAAGAAAGTCTAAGCCACAAACGTGTCCGTGTACTATCGTTAATACCCATTTATTTCATGACACAGAAATACTTCTATGCAGTAGGCTGGTTCCATGTCTTTGACTTCTTTCTTTTTGGTTTTCTAATAGCAAAACTATTGACTATGCATTAAGTAAAGAGTTACTCTATGAAAAACTTCATGTGTTGTTAAAATATAGAAAATGATGCTTTAAAGTGAAGTAAAGTATGATGTCTTAGGTTTTAAACCACAGCAGTTGGGAATGCATGCAGGTACCAAAATAATTCTTTCTATAAGAAAAAAAAATGACAGGTGCAGTTAGTAGAGTCAAGATTTTTCAGAGTTAAGGGTGTCTTGTTGGGATCTACTAGGAGCCTCTGCCTAAGTTAAGCCCAGATTCAGGAAGGGCTTTGAGTCATGGTTTTTACTTTGCAAAGTCTTCAGTGAGAAAACAAGGTCAAGGAACTTTGGGCCTTGGAAGAATAGTCCTATTCTCTTTCTTCCAGCTTATATATATTTACAGGGCCAGGTTGGGAATTAGTTGGCAAGCTTATCCATTAAAAAAAATAAAGTAAATTATTTTAAAATCAAACATCAGTTCTCTGATCCAGTTGAGAACCTGGCCAAGTGAACAATGGTACTGCATCAGTGCAGGTCACAGAACAGAGGGAGCACAAAGAGAGGAGAGACAGGGAAAAGGATATTGCTGCCCAAACTGATTATCATGAAACCACAGCACTATGCTCCAAAATGCCTTCTCAGTTCTTGAATTAGGCTATGATTCAAAAAGGCACTTAGATACATGATGTAGCCCATCTCTGATCAGGAAGGCATTTCACCACTTGTTTAACTCCGTGTACATTTAAGTATTTTATTAACCAGGTGTCACTGAGGGAGGGATAATCCCTTGATTTAGGGTTTTCAGGACCTTTAGTCAAATTATCAGTGTCCAGTGACTGCCTCAGCAGCAGCAGCACTGTGACTACAAAGGCTCACCGGTACAAAATCCTGCGTAGCTGAGCCTGTGCAAAGTAGCAGCATTGCCACTGTCCCATGAATACTGACAGGGAATTTCTTCTGTCTGAATAAAGTGTTCGAATGCAGGCATGCAGATATATTTGAGCAGTAAGGTGGGTGGGAGTTAATGATCAAGCCTGAGCCCTGCGACTGGAGTGCTACCCCTGCTCACGCTGCACTGTGAAAACAAAAAAACGCAACAACTCCAGCAGGTCTGCTGGAGACGCCAGTGACAGGGTGAAGGGGCTGTCAGATCTGGAGGAAAAAACAAGCCCCCAAACAAACAAAAAACAACAGACCCGCCCCCTCCCCCCCCAAAAGAAACATAAACCAAACAAAAAAAAACCAAAACAAACAAAAAAAACACCCCCCCACAAAGAAACCACAAAACCCAAATACGCACACACAGAACCACAAAAAAACCCCAAACAAACAAACAAAAAAACCACAATAAAAAAACCCGCACACACACACACAAAAAAAACACAACACGAAAAAATCCACACCTGAAAACTGCACATGGACTTTGTCCATCTGTTTCTGCCCTCAGGCAGAAGAGCCTAGCTGAGCACATTACATGTCTTTGCATCTCTTAAATGCTCCTTTACCACATGGCAGAGCTAATTACCATTAGCCTGAAGAACAGCAGGGCCCATCCCAGTTTTGTGACTGAGCAGAGGCTGGGGGAATGAGTCAGTGCCATTGATGAAAAACCCTGAAATTCGCGGTTTGATGTCCTATTTCCGTGTCTCCTGTAGTGCCACTAGCTCTGCTTTTGAATAGGATGAAAGAAAGTCGGTGTCTCACATTTCACTTGAAGATGAAAAGACTCAGAATACCTTTTGCTTCCCCTAAAATAACAGCCCATTTTACGGCAGTTTTCAGTTTCAGTACTGGCTGTAGCTACTTGAAGTATGCATCTCTTAAAACGGCCACTGCAGTTTTGTTGGTTTTGGGTGGTTTTTTTCAAATCATTGTTTCTGCAAGCCACAGCTGTTGGTCTTACAGGTGTTCCTGGTGTAAAGGCTTGGTGTAAATGTGCAAATGTGATGCCAATGCAGAAAATACTGCCACGGAGGCAATGTGAGCTCTCCCAACTGTTTTCACAAGCACTGCAGTTTGTATACTGAGTTTCAGACACATCCAGTGTGAGGAGGTGTTTCTGGCACACCAGCATTCCAATATAGTTGATTTGGCTTGAGGGTACAGAGAGTGTTAGAATACAGCTTCTTCATGTCCCCATCTCCTGTGCTGTCTGAGGGTAGCCCTTTACACCAAATGAATCAAGGATACTAATGATTCTGTTGGCACTGACATATTTACCCTCACCTCTATGGCTGAATATGCGCTTAAAGGTCCATATTTTTACTGCTCATCTTTTCTTGCATGTTCTCATAGACTTGGTTTTCATCTCATCAGTCACACATGGCTGCAAATGGTCAGAGGGTTTAAAAGAATAAAGGGGAAAAGGTGGTGGGGAGAAGCACACAAACAGCACTATCACATATATCCTGTTTGCTTTCCATCAGGTGAAAAACGGGATGTGTGTGTGCGGGTGACAGCCTGTCCCATTTTAACATTTAGAGTTCCAGTGACAGGACCAGCATAGAAGCAAAATGAAGTTTTCTTTGTGTGCCATTTCAGCTGAGAGATGAGGTTCCTAGTAAGGGCTTTTAGAAGGACTCAAGGAGTGCTGGCATCAGTCCAAGGGAGATGGATTATGGAGGTTGGTGAAACAGTGAAAGAATGAATAAATGAATAATTTTGTACCATGTGTTACAGCCCACTCTTCCCACACCATGACTGCTGGCAGTGATGTTGCTCATTGGGCCTGATCGCTTGCTTTGGGTCACTCCTCCATCGTTAAATGGTGCACTTATTTAATTTGAAGAAAGTGCAATCAATAAAAAGAGATCCTTTTATCTTGCTCATCAATCTCTTGTTAATGAGCATGCACTTTTTTCTTATTAGATTCTTGGTTACAATGCTTTTAATTTCTCAGTGTATGATAGAAAAGGGGGTGCAATCAAACACATGATGGAGCAGTTGATGCTGCATGCTGCTGCTTGCTCTTTTCTGAAGAACTGGCGTGTTCTTAAAGGAAAGCAGTGGTCTGGGTGGGTGCAGGGATCACTTGTCCTGCGCTGATATGTGGTTCTCTGTTCATCCTTTCTTAAGCTGTGATCCAGCCATGTGAGCCTGTAAAGACACATTTTAATTTCCTAATGTCCCAGTAGTTGGAAGAAAGTAGATAATTCTAAGGGAATTTTAGATATTTGAAATCCAATGTCTTCCACGAGAATGATTCACCAAGCCTACTTTCCAAAACTTTGAGCAGGTTTGGGTCTGATTATGGTGTGACTGAAGGGTCAGATGAGTTAAATGGTCTTTGCTGCTCTAGTTTTCAGGATGATGTCAGTCATGGTCTGTTCACATCTTCGTGGTGACCAGAGAATGATCCTCTGCAGCTTGGTATTATGAAGTCAGCTTCCTTTTAGCACCAGTAAAACTGGCAAACAGATAGAACATGTTCCTTCTCATCACAGGCTGGAGGTTAATGCTGTCTTTGGCTCTTTGTATCTCCTTGAGTCTTTTGGGAGTGAAACTTTGCAAAAAATCATTTGATTCTTTACAAAAACACTCCACAAAATAAAATTACACTTTTCTAAGGCTCTGATTTTCAACCTGTCATTTACATATGGCAGGAGTCCAAATCTCAGTCATAGATTAGCTTCATTAGTGTAGACTCAAACTGCTTTTTCCTCTCAGCCAAAGAGGCCCAAGCCACATGGTAATCAGAAATAAATCTTTGCTCAAGGAGCTAACCTAATTATGAACAGGCAAGTTATTTCCTTCCTTATCCTTCTGTATTTACCACCAATGGGCTACCCTTGTAAAACTTTGTTACCTCCAAGGTCATGCTTCCTCCTCCTGTTTTCTTCCTGGGTCTCCCTTTCAGTGAACCAATTGCTGACTTTTTCCAGGCACTCATCTCCTCCAGCCTGGGCCAGAACCCATGTTTAAGCACAGCATGCCAGTGCTAGCACGTCACTACAGAAACGTAAAAAGCTCAAAAGTGAAGCTGTGGGATGAAGTGTTTCTGCATTGCTCTGGGGGTAAGAGGAGCAGAAAGGACCCTCAAACTCAGCAAACTGTACCTTCAGGCCCGAAAATGAGAGACCATCATCAGCCAGCCTTTACTGCAGGCTCTAGATCTGCCACGGAAGGTGGTGTGCTCCCTTACCCTCCCCGACGTGGTGAAAAGAGCGCGGGGTTGTATTTTGGCCCAAAGATCCCCGAGAGTAGCCGACCCATGCGGCATCGGATCGCAGCACGGCGGGTAGGATGTGTCCTCCTGGCCCTCTGGCTTTGGCCACCTGTGGCGCGGGGCCCGGGATGCTGCCTGGCGGATGATTCAGCACCGCCTGCCTCCCTCCCTGGCCGCGGAATAGCGGGAGCTGCCGGGCACCGCCGAGGGCGGGGGCAGGGTGCCGGGCGCCGCCCCGCTCTCCTCGCCGCAAGCCCCCGCAGCCCCCGGGGGGCTGAATCAGCTCTGCAGGCTTCCCTGGGAAGGGATGCGAGGGGAGGAGGAGGAGGTCTGGTCAGAGCTGGCTGCGTGATGCTGAGGCGGGCAGCCTGCGCGCCAGGTCTGGAGGCGCGGCGGGGGAAGGGACCCGCAGCGGAGGAGGGCACTGCAGCCTGGCCGGGAGCCAGGCACCACGGACACGCTGCGGCCACGGAGCCGACGGGGGGTGTGCGGGTGTGCCTGCCTGCCTGCCTGCCGGCAGGAGCTGCTGCGGGCAGCCTGGGCCCCGCCGGTGGAGGAGGGCGTGAAAAAGGCAGGGAGAGATGCTGTCCAGGCTCAGTTTAGCCTGGCGGGATGGGGCAGGAGCCCTTTGGCAGAGCCCTTTGCCGGTCCGTGCGAGCTGACAGCTCCTCCGGCAGCAGGATGGGAAGGGGGGCGATGCAGAGGAGCCCCTGGATGTGTGCCCGTGCAGGCAGCACGCCGTCCCTCTCTGTCCAGCTCCACAGCACTGTGTGTATTCGGTTTAACTTCGTGGCAGCCCTTGTGAAGAAGGTGCAAGGCTTACACATGAGTTTCTATTCAATCAGCAAGATGTGAGCAAAGCAGAAACATAGTTTAAAAGAGAGCAGTAAAATGTGAATAGGATGGAGGGTAGCAAAGATTACTGAAGGATGAACACAGGCAGTTTTCCAGGAGGACCAGTGCAGGAAAGATGTGGACGGGGCAGTGAATTAAAGACAAGCTCAGAGAAGTGTCAGCAGGGAAAACTTACTGGAAATAGGGAGGTTGAAAAATCAGGCATGGATAAAGAAGGAGACATTTGAAACCATTTCTGCCAAGCCCTCAGATACTGTAGTATCTCATCTGTGCAATGAAGAGGATATTTCCAGCTGGTTCTCAACTTGCACTCCTCTTTGAAGAGTGATGCTGTAGCTTCACACCTGAGGAGGAGCTTGTGTATGCAGAATTGTGTCTGGGTTTCCCAGATTTATCAGCTAATTTAATAAAAGGTACATCCTTTCTCTAGAAACCTTGATTACTTGTACCCATGGACCACCACAGCTGTCACAGCAATGCTGCTGTGATGTTACACTTTCTACAGTGGCTGTGTTGCTACTGCTGTTTGAAATAGGCTTTGAAATACTCAGAGAGGCTGCACTCCTGCAAGGCATTACCAGCTAAGGAGAACATGTGCTTTATAGTAAGAGAAGCCATGTATGTAAATATGCATGCAAGCTGTTCATTCTCTCTGAGGTTACTGATCACATCATTAACCTAAGGACCAGACACTTTAGCGGTAATGTAGGCTAGATTGTATGATGATTTATCTTTTTACATTCTTCCAGAGAGTGTTATCACTGGCTGTGCTTTAAGGTAAATGCTCCAGGCACTTGATTGTAGCAGCATCATGATTACTTCAGTTGGCTACCACAGCCTCACAGGAAGCTCTGTGATCAGACATCCATCAATTAGTCCTTGACATGGCAGTCTGTGAAAACACAGTGGGATTCACTGAGATTTTTGATAAACCTTTTTCATGTGAATGTTACTAATGTTCCCATGGAAGGGGGGGCTGGGGTGGTAGGAGAGTTGGAGGCAGAGAGAGAACATGGGTAGAGCCAGATGCTTCTTTTAACACTACCAAAAATACGCAACTACAAAGGAATTTACCTTTCAGATGCCTGACTATGATACCAGCAAAAATGAGTTCAGGGCAATTTGTAGCACTTGATTCTTTGTTTCCTTGTGCATCCTGCTGCCATTTATACCAAGGAGAAAGAAGGGTTCTCACCAGCAAATCTTCAATGCAAATGTTTTCATTAAGTCCAAGGAACTGGAAATTGTGTTATAATCCCCTTGCCTTTCATTCATATGTCTGTATTGTTACACAGGTTTATTTTCTGTGGGAGACAAAAGAGGGAACAGATCTGATTCTAATCTTACTTTCATTATGTTAACAAGACCGTTAATTTACCAGTGTATTACACTGCACTGGTGGAAATGGTAGTGCTAGGTATTGGTAGAGGTGAGAAATGACAGCCAAATTTAATAACTAAGTGTAAGCCTTTATTAAATAATAATGAATAATTTTTTCCTTTTTTTTTTTTCTTTTAGTTTGAGGTAGAGTGAGGATATATGCTAGCAACATGTGAGCTCTTGAAAAGTACAATCGAGATCCGATTTTAGTGTGAAGTCTTTGTTTTTTGGTTTTGGAGGAGGGGTTTGGAAAAGGAAGATGGAAAAATGGAATTAAAAAAATATGCAGACATCTTTGTAGTAACTTAAAATGCAAATTTGTTAGAGGCAGGAATGGTTTGGGCTTTTTTATTTCCTCTGCTTGACCTAAGATGCATCCCAGTTCTATTCCTAGGGAACAAAACTTATTCAGGAGCTTGCAAAGAAAAGCGGTCTCTAGGTGTCAGGCAGGGAGAAATTGCTTATGGAAAGAGGTCTTCCCCCTGGGAGAGATCGAATATCAGGCTGAGCGAGCCCAGTCCAACCCAAAGAGCTCCGACCGACACCCGGTCCTTGCCGGAGGACTTTGCCACCGATGGCCGCCGCCTCCGGCCACGCTTTGCCAGGAGAGAGGGAGCGGGTGGGTGCGCAACTCCTGCCCGCTCCCTCCCTTTGATTTGATGGCCTTTATTCCTCCTAATTGGATAAAATAGGAAGTCACTGACAATCCTGCGTTGCTGGGTGTACTGATTTCCCTCAGAGCAGCCCTGCAGAGGGCGGGGGGTGGGGTAGGGGAGGAAGGAGCGAGTCTGTACAGCAGGGAAACAGGCTGCGAGGGGGCTGGGGAGCGGGGCGGGGGGTGGGGGGAACGGAGGAAAGTGAATGAGCGCTTAAGAAGGACAAAGAGGGAGGGGAGAGAAAGGGAGTTACCACCGTCTTGGCATCGCTCTTCCTTTCAAACCTCTGTGTAATGATATTGTTTGCAGTGATGCTCAGACAGCGAGCACCTGCTGCTCTGTAATGATTCAGCCTCTTTCAGCCGCCGCTGTAACACGACAGGATGCTGCTGCTACTGTCACTTCTGCCGCTGCCGCTGTTGTTACAGATTTTGCTTTTGCTCCTTCTACCGCATGACAATTGTTTTCCTCGTCTAAGCAGATACCAGCCTCAGATGCTCAAGGTGAGAGTCTTACCTTTCGCTCTGGGCTACTGGTTCACTTAATCCGGTCAGTTTGTTCAGTGTTTTGTTTTTTCTTTATCTCATCACCCTCCTTCCCGCTGTTTTGTTTTGTTGTGCTTGCTTTTGGGGGAATGTTTCTTCCCTCCTTCAGAAGAACTGAAATTGCTTGAGAGGCATTTAAGGAATTATAAAAGTGGCTAGCAAACAGGAGCTCAGTAATTGCAAAGCTGTTCTCGCTTCGGAGAAGCAGAGAGAGTGACAGAGGGCTTGGGGGCAGGGGGACTGGGGGGCATCTGATTTTTCCTGTGCGTTACTCCTCTCCCAGTTTGGATGACGTTGCTGAGCTTGGACCTTTTATTGACTCCCACTCTGATTTTTGCAGAGCACTGTGACTATTACTACCATCTCTTTTTGTCTGTGTCTCACAGTAATGGACTGTGATAGAGTTAAGGCCTTTTGGAGGTGAGCTGTTTGAGAGCTGATGTTTAAACATGTCTGAAGTAGCTGCCGACACTTTCCCCAGCCCCTCAGCTCAGCTGAGCCCTGATGCATCCCTCAACGGGCTCCCAGATGAGGAGAACATGCCGGGGACCCAAAGAGAGGACAGGAGGGTCCAGGGGATAGCAGGCCTTGCCGCAACCTGCTGTGCGTGCCTGGAGGCAGAGCGACTGAAGGGCTGCCTCAACTCTGAAAAGATCTGCATCGCCCCTATCCTGGCTTGCCTGCTTAGCCTTTGCCTCTGCATTGCTGGCCTCAAGTGGGTCTTTGTGGACAAGATTTTTGAGTACGACTCTCCTACCCACCTTGACCCCGGGAGGATAGGACAAGACCCAAAGAGCGCTGTGGATCCTACAGCTCTGTCTGCCTGGGTGCCTTCGGAGGTTTATGCCTCGCCATTCCTCGTACCTAGCCCCAAGAGCAAGGCTGAAGTGACAGTGCAAAGTGACAGCTCACTTGTGCCCTCCAAACCGTTCCTCCAGCCTTCTCTGTATAACCGCGTCCTAGATGTTGGGTTGTTGTCCTCTGCTGCACCTTCGCTGTCACCACCCGCCCTGGAGCCTACCACAGCGTCTCAGGCACAAGAAACCAATCTCCAAACCACTCCAAAACTTTGTAAGTAAAAGCTGTGTGTTTCTTTGGGTTTCCCCCCCCGCCCCTTCCACCAAAAAAAAAGGGGAAAAAAAAGAAAAGCCACTTAACTGTTCTGCAACCATCCACAAAGAGGGCATGTGATTGGCGTGGAAAGCTTAAGTGTGCTAAGACAGGTATACCTTCTGAGGAGAGCATCTAGAGTCCTCTGCACTTAGTTCTGAACTGTGCAGGGTAAAGAGGGCTTCATCTGGGATCACTGTAAAGGGTTAATACCACCCTTTTCTCTGCATCCACTTGTAGGGAAATATATGGGAAATATATGATTTACTGTTTATCTGATAGCTATTCCACATGGTCTTAGAAATTTGATTTGCGTCCTGTGCTGGATCTTCCATGTATGTTCATTTTCTTTGCCTTGCCTGCAGAGCACTTCTGGTACATCCTTCCTGAAATCTGTTGCTGGCAAACATCCCTATCATTCTCCTGAAATGCTCAGACCAGTGAGAAAAAGTGACAGCATATTTGAAGCAGTTAGAAACCAGAAATTATTAATTTAGCATCTAGCTTATGATCTTTCTCTTAAGAGCAAAGCACACATTTCTCTATGTCTTTTCCCATCTCTGGGAGCTGATTCTTTTTGAAACTGTTTCTCACATACTGCCTTTTTGCCCTTTGTGGGGCATTTCAGAAAAGCCTTCTTGCCAATGCAGGAGGAATCAATTTCTGAATTAGACTTTGCTCATCCTAGAAGCACAAAACATCCAGGGTACCTGTATTTTTTTTTTTTTTTCCTCAGTAGCAGCTATAAAGCATCAAAATGCTGCATTGCTGAAGTGTCATTTCTTTGACATTCATAACTTTAACCCACCAAATCCGGAGCAGATCAAGCCAGCAGTTCCTGAGTTGTGTAAAATTGTGCAACTCCAGTAAAAGAGAAGGCAGAGCAACCGTTTTGCTGAGACCACAGGGCTGAGGTTTCCTTTGGAAAGCTGCAGTAATCAGAGTGCAAAACTGCGTTCCTCACAAATTTCCTTGCAGGACCCCATGTCTTTTATTCTCCCTACGTGTCTTCCCTGTAATGCTGCAGTTTGGCTACCTCGTAGATGGTACATACTGGACCTCACCCTGCAGCCTTGAAGTCACCAGAAGTTCACTGCTAAGTTTAGCCCTGCTAGCACTGGACCTAGTATAGATACGTGGCATTTGGATTAGATCTAACATTTTGGGCCAACCCCTTGCCAGCATAACTGCAGTGATTTCAGAGAAGGTCCTTCCAGCTGGGAGTCAGTCTTGAACAGCAGTTTCAGAATCACTGAAGGAAAGTCCTAAGTATTCCTGTAAAAACCCTACTTCCTTTTGCTTAGACAATGGTGGTAACCATCCTTTGGGTTAAAAATGACTTCTCTGATGGAAACAGTTCTAATAGGGAACTACTGCTGTACTGTTAAATGACAGGGGGCTTTGTCTATGATACTACTTGAATTAGCTACCTTTGCAACTATATAGTACTATTCTAAATGTTTTGGTTTGTGCTTTTTTTTAATATTGCTGATGCATAAAATCTTTTTTGTAACCCAAATATTGTGACATTAAATATATGACAGCACTTTTACTCCATAAAGTGACATGAGACCGCTCCCCAGTCAATATTGCCTCGAGAATTCCTCTTGAATTTTCACATATGAAGCAAACCTTTATCAATAACATGCTAACTTCGTCTCTAAAGTAAAGGAAGGACGAGGTGGGGTGTAAGAGATTCTTTGGAGCAGTCACTGACAAAATGCCATTATCTGCATTCAGATCTGCTCACATCTGGGAAATAAAAGGTTGTCCAGAAGCTAGGTGATTGGGTTGAAGGGGTTTTTAGGTTTTGGTTTGGGATTTTTTTTGTGTGTGTAGCTGTGGGAGGGGGAGGGCAGGGGGATTTGTTTGATTTTGGGGGGTTGATTGTTGTTTTTTTTTTACTGTTGCTATAATTTTCTAAAGATAAACGTGTATTAAGGCATCATTGTTTTCCGATAGCTACAGACTGAAAGGAGAGGGAGAACTGGCAGCAGGTCACGTTTGGGTTGCTCTGAGGGAGAAGGTTGTATAGATAGAATTTATTCTAACTGTGGCACATAGTTCTGACTATGGCAAACAGCTGTAATTCTCTGCAAAGACAAATAAGAAAACATAGCTGGAAAAATACACTGCAGAAGATCTGCTAAAGAATTCCAAGAGGCATAAAAAGAACTTTTTGGACAGCTCTAAAAGCACTGTCTTGGGGTTTTTGAAACAGCTGCATTTCAAACACATCATTGTGTTTTATGTAGAGCAAGATTTGTTGGAGAGGTTGACAGATTGCATCAGTGCTAACTTTTTTTTTTAATGCCTTTGACAGCTATAAAATTCTCAGTGACATGGCTTGAAAAGTAGCATCTGCAAATTGGATTGTCCCTTCTTTTGCTTCTCAGTGCCCTTCTTTTCAGTCAGGGTGAGGTAACTTGTTCCCAGAAGGTCCCTTATGTGCTGATTTTTTTTTCCAGTGCAGAAACAAAAAAGAACTGACACATTTCATATTCTGTGGTTGATGTACTGTTTCTGAACCTAGCCCTTCCATGACTTTCCAAATCCTTTTCTCCTCTCTTTTCTGTCTTACTCAGCATATTCTGCTTAAAGCTATATCCTTCAAGGTCATAGTCTGCAGAGAGCTAATTGATTCTTCTTTCTTGGAGCCTGGAAGAGAAAGCCAAAGAGAGACAATCCTTGTAATTGTGTCTGGTGTACTAGATTCAGACTGGTCTCACTCCTGTTATTATACTTTGCCCTTTATCGCTACAGAGATATTCCTTTCCATTGGGTTTACATTTTGTATATTAATATAATTTCTTGTTTTCTGAATCAGAAAGGGAAACTGAATTGTTTTAAAGCATTCCCATACTTAGGAAGCTTGTCAATCTTAGCTTAGTTACTCCAGAGAAGATTTTACTATAAGCAGAAAATAATACTATACACACGAACCTACAATCTCGCTTCCTGTGAGAAGACATGCAGATTATAATAGTGCTAACTCGATTTAGGAACTACATTTCACTTCTTCCTACACTATCACATTTAAATGCAATTCCACCCTTTACCCAGGGTGATAACAGACTCAGCTCTGTAGTAACTGCTTTTATACACCTGCAAACCAACCACTCCCCCCTTTAAAGGTCTTCCCACTGCTTTCTCTTTCCATTTAAGCAGATTTCCTCCAAAAACAATCAGCAAGGCCTGGGTAGGGCTTGCCTTTCAGCGGTGACAGCTCTGCCAAAGTGCCAGAAGTGGTCCTGTGCTTTGGCTCTGTCACAAAGCAGAGCTACCCAAGCAGCCCTTGGCTTTGGGACTACAACTCTTGTGACTTGTTGAAGTGGCAGAGGGCACAGAAGAGGCAGAGCAGGAGGCAGATGCCACAGCATGACGTTGCTGGAGTAGGTTTCCCTGTGGGCAGAGCAAAAGGCCCATCAGAGAGCAGTGTCCAGAGGCTGCTTGTCGCTGGTGGCACATCCACGCTCCCCCAGCATCCTTTTCACATCTGGCTTTCCTGCACACCTCAGGTGCCACGTGCTGATGGGCCAGCTGCACACTGTGCCGTGCTGGTGGCCAGCAGGTGACCAATAAGCATGTCTCCATCTCCCTACCTCTGTGCCCTGTGCAGAGGCGGGTGCATCAGTGCAGCACCAGACCTGTGCACGTCCCCTGGGAGGCAGGCAGGGCCCCTTCCTGTCCCACTCATGCTGGCCATCGCCTGGAAAACATGGCAAAGTGGAGAAAGGGCTCGGCATTGCTGTCGAGTCCCCCTGACTGGGACAGCTCCCTTCTCATGTTTCGGATTTCTGCTGCCACTTCAGATGTGCTGGGTCAGCAGGAGCAACTGATACTGCTTTCTCATCCTCAGTGGAAAAAGGTGTTAAAAGGTTGCCTCTGAGGTCTGGTAGTGGTTTACCTAGGTAAACACCTAGGAAACGGTCTCAGCTCCCCTCCAAAGTCATCCAGGCAAAATGACTGAATTTCTTATATCTTTAAAGAGCCAAAAATGGGGAAAATTGAATGAAAGCTTACCTGTACCTTGCTTAGGTATTGTACTGTAAATATTCCTTGCAATTTTGCTCTGCCTCTTTCACTTCCCCTTGTTCTTTCTCAGCTCTGCATTTGATGTCCTTTCTCCTATACACAGTGATTCGGGAAGGTCCGTATTGTAGCTTGATGGCAGGCTAGAGGGAGCCTCTCCCTCCAGTTGTAGGTGCTGCAGCCCCTATAACTGAAGGCTTCAGTTTATGGACAAAGAAGATTTGCTCATAGCAGCTTCACACTCCTTTTTCTTGAAACAGTCTAATTCTGACCCATGCTCTCTAGTTCAAATCCCTATCACAACACCTTGGGGTTGAGTCCATGCCTGGCAATCCCTGGATGTGTCAAGGTCAGGGATGCCTCAGAGAGCCAACCAGGGGACTGTATTTACAGGAGGGGAGAGAAGATGATACAGCACAGGTTATATACCAGCCTTTTCTGTGCTCACTGTTATATGCAGGGCAGTGCCATGGGAGAGACTGGGTTTTTTTGCCCCAAAGCTTGAAGATGCAGGGGGAGAGCACCTTAAAGCAGGTGCTGCTCCATTTCTGATACATTATTGGTGTTGATTAGCACCTACATTAGGAAGCTGGTTAGCCTCCACTTTCATATTCAGCATAAAGGGAGAGACCTCCCCAGGTCTCTCCAGGAGGAGTAACCCTGTTTCTCCAATGAGTCTACAGGGAGACTACCCTTGCAATTCAATTTCTAAGTTAAATATTCTACTACACAGTAGGGGACTCGTTTTGAAAGCCAGTGACTTTTCTTTGATGTGTTCTGTGGATTAACAACATCTTGTCAAAGGAAAGTTACAATTAATCACCAGTTAAGATACCAGACAAGTTCTGAGCCGAACTCAGGAGCGTAGTAAAGAGATGCTGAGCTCAGTAGGCCCAGGAGACACACGTGGACCTCCATTAACAAGCAGCAATAAAGCAAGTGCCACTGTACTGAGCCAGCCAGTCTGTATTTCTGCGCTGTTCCAAAGGTCATGGTGGCTCACAGATGTATATACTTGTGACAGGAACACTCATGGGGACTGATGAGGTGAGATGCAGAAGATGCAGCAAATTTTAGGCAGTTCAGGTCCATTAAACCTTCTAAAGTGACACTTCCTCTCCCCAGTCCAGTTGGTTCACACTGTCTTTAAAATGTCCTCAGCAATCACAATTTGTTCAGCCAAATTTTTTTGGTTTATTACTTTTTGTGCCTCTACCATCCCCCCTTTTTAGCATCCGTTGATTGCATGGAAACAGTTCCTCTTTTTAACATGCAGCAGAATGTACCGATCAGTCCTGTGTTTCTTTCTCTTGGACAAGCACCCCGAATTTATGGCTTTCGAATTTACGCCATGGGTGGGGTTTTCCTTTCATGCACCATGCATCATGCACAGAGCATAGTGGGGGAAAAAAAAAAAAAAGCAGTATTTCCCGAAGTATTTTTTTCTTAATAACAATCTGAGTTTCTCAGTACAAAACGGTACTCTGCAATTGTATTTATTTTTTAAAACTTCATTTTGCGTTATAACCTTCACTGGGAATGTGATGTATTTGTGCTTTGTGGAGCTTCTGCATGTTCTCCTTCCTCATTTATATAAAAATGTGTGTGTGAGTATAGAAAATACAATAGGTATATGCAGTATATGGCCGTTATTTCTTTATTAAAAATTACATCTAAGATTTTACTGTATCATAAGTTTCCAAGCAAAACTGATTAATAATTGATATAGTTACAAAACTCAGGGTTTGGATTTCCACTGCAGGGGACTGAAATTATCCTCATTCCGTATCTGCTGTATTTTTATACTTATTGTACTGTTTTATTTCCTATTAATGCACTGCAAGTAAATGTACTCGGATCTGCTGTGCCTAACTTTTGGTTACAGAGAAGCCTTTCTCTACTTCAGATGAGAAAGCAGAATTTGGCTTGCTGGAGGCTCAGTAGCAGGTTAATTGTGGTGCAGAGCTGGAACGATACAAACGAGCGTTTTCATCATTTGCAGTCTTGCTAATGGAAATGCAATAGATTTGCTGCAGAAATCCAACTCGGAATCAATAGCAATGCAATGAGGCAGCTGGTTCAGGGAGAGCACATGTGATGCCAATCTGCTGCAGACAGTACCTGGGCAGAGACTGTTCTGTCTCTCAGGAAAGGGCAGACAGCCCTGAAAGATGTCATGGTAGGTGATAAAAGAATTCTGAAAGGAAAATGCCTCTTTCACCTAGTCAGGAGAAAGGGCTTTTACTGAATGATGGAAGAGAATCATTTGCTTGGAGGAATTCAGATCTGTTTGGGCTCAAAGTTCTCTTTTTTTTACAAGGCATTAAGTTAAACAAAGACAGGAGTCTTTGTGCTTCAGGTCATGTTCAAGCCACGTGAAATCAAGAAAGGACTGAGTCATGGTGTGTAACTTCGGAGATGGATAGGTAGTTTTGGAGTATCTTCTGGTAAAGGTTTCTGTTCCTCAGGCAGACCACAGAGAGTAGCAGGCACTGTCCTTTGTGGACTGTTTTATATTAGGCACACTGGCTACCTTTACTAGTTTTATTGCAGGGAGCCCAGTTTCCCGGAGAGTGAGCCCTGTGAATCACATCTTGATCTCTCACTCTAAAACATTATGTGAAGTACCAGACTCAGCAGGAGGTGCACATTAAACTCAAGAACCTGAGCATGACCATTGTTTGGCAGTTAGCAAGCAGCAAAGGAGAAATGCACTATTCTGGGGCAATGTGAAGTCTGCTTATTTACACCTTGACCTGTCTCATCTGGTGTCTCCCCCTGCTCCCCCTTCCCCATTAGAGTCTTAGTCACTGATACAAAAAGGTTTGAGCTGAGGAAAAATGGGCAGGAACAAACCAGTGGGATGTGGCTGGCCACGAGTCAAGGCTTCTCTAAGCTAAACCAGAGGCAAGATCCATTCAGCTCTGGACAAGGGTTGGTGGTATTGTAGCATCCATCTATTACCTTTGCTCCTGTATTGTTTTGTTAGAAAAGCCTTATTTCAGTATATATCTTCTCTCACGAGTATATTCAGCTTTTTCACATATGCTCTCATTAGCCCCTCCCCTCTCTGCTTCAACCTGGAACCTGCTGGCAGTGCATTCTCAAAACTCAGACAGCTTTTTATTTTGGCAAAGAGTATCACCTCAGTTTTGAGATGAAAGGAAATCAATACAGGGTTGATAGTCACATAGCACTAGGGGTGGGCGTATAGGAAGCTATGATCTTAAGCATGATTCGTGACATAGTTCAGTATTTGTATGGAATTCCTGAAAGATATTTGAATTTTACAATTTTTAACAGTCAATTAATTCATGTGATTAGACAGATCAAAGTACAAAAAAAAAGAGTATCAAGCTCGTTCAAAGCCTTTCTCTTATGCAAAAAAAAAAAAAAAAAAAGGAAAAGTCTCTGAGCTCGTAAAAGATGATTTTAATCTTCCAAGGTGGTAACTGGAAGCCAGTGTAAAGCTACTGGAACAGCACCTTGAGAAGAGAAACATGGGCTTTTCCCTACACTAAATTAATCTGGATAATTAATTTAGTGTTTCAGCTTGAATGAAATGGCCTGAGTTTTCACTTGCTATAAAGGCTCTCAAGGTCTGCAGCACTGTAAGACCCAGCAGAGCGCTGGAATGCACTGGCCCGTGACCTACACAACACAGTAGCATCCTGGCTGAGGTTTCTTCCAGACTGGTGCTGGTTGTGCTGTGAAGCCTGAGAGCGAGACAGTACCTTCCTTTTCCCTCACTCTGGCATCTCTTTTAAACAAAACCGCCTACTTTGACTTAGAAAATATGTGTTGTTTGTATTTCGGTCGTTTGTTCGCTTATGCCTGTCTCTCCTAGATTAAAAAGCTCTTTCGTGCCATGTATTTTCCACTCACAGAGGTGCATATACACCGTAATAGCTCAGCTTTGGGTAAGCCTTTTTGACAGGACAGGCAGGCTGAGCTCTACAATTCTCCTCATGGAGGGAATTGTTTTCAATCTCTGAATTATTTTATCCTCTTCATGCTTTCTTATTTTTCAGACAAATAGAGCTGTAATTTTGATACAGTACTTATGCATGGACTAGTCCAAAACTCCTGCAAAGGTCAAAAAAAATCTGCTCAGTGTCTTGGTCACTGTTCAGGAGTACTTAGGATGCATGAAGTAGCATGTGGCTACTGCAGCATGTGTGAACCAGTGGTGTTCAGTATTTTAAACAGTAAATTAGTAATAATATCCAGTCATAGTAGAAGAGCTGTGATTCAGACATGGAAGGACCCTCACTAACCTGCATTTTTGACCTTAAAGGTTGCATATTTCTTTTCACTTAGGTAGGACAACAATTCTAAGGTCCAGTCAAGGAAAGAGAAGACAAATGTTGCCCAGTCTTAGCAACGCTGTGTGCATTTTCAGAAGAGTTTCAGCTCCCTCTTTCCCTATCTGGTTCTGTCCTGCTCTGAAGGATGCCTTCAGCAAAGCTCCTTGGGTGAATTCAGTGGTTTTAACTGTGCAGAATTCCACTATTCACTTGACTTCTGCTCACATTGTCAAATATTCCTCCCTCCGTGCCCGACTGGCACTTCTCCCATTGTTGGCCCAAGGACCATTGCATCACTTTGCTCTTCAATCAGTTTATTATCTCAACTCCTCCAACATCTGGTTCTTCCTTCCAAAACTGGAAACAGCCCTAGTGCATGGATTAGTGGGGTGGAAGGATTTTGGTGTGTGCACTGCTCCTGTTTATACCCAGTTTAAAGACACTTTGCTTATGTGATGGATTCCTTGGCATTTCTGTCCTGCAGTGGGTCTGCTGGATGGACTTAGCCTAATAGGGTTTCCCCATGCCTAGGCATCTTTTATCATCACACCACATGAGAATAGTGGGGCATGATCGTATCAAGAAAGTCACAATGGCTAATAATTTCAAGATAGCTGGGATTTTTAAGACGTTTTTGTATTTTCAAGATAGCTTTTCTTGAGCTGTGGGTGTGCTCAGCAGGACAGTTAGCAGCGTGACAGTAATACTGCCTTGGCAAGGGAAATTAAATGTATTGGGGTGAAAGGGGCAACTACAGGGGAATGAAAGAATGATCGTGTATGTATCTTGTCTGAGCTGGTCAGGGAATAAACCCGTGAGTGTGTTGTTATGGTTTCAGGAATTAAAGAGCACAGGATAAGAAGAAAGACAAAAGGCTTCCTGCTGTGTTGGGACAGGGGCTTGGAGAGGCTTCAACTCTTATTTGCAAGAGAGGAACATCATTAAGTAGCCAGGAAAGGGCTGGGAAACTGGGAAGAAGTGATTATACCTGTCAAGTACAGGAGAGCAGGGAAGATACTGTGTTGACTGGAAGAAAGCAGGAAAAATCTGTTCCCCAGTGCCACAGATACCTGCAGTCCCAAAGCAGCTCTTCCCCCTGCTGAGGATCTGGACTAGGAATGCAATTATCCACTCTGTCTATTATGCATTTCTAATGGATCCTCTGTAAGGCAGATCCTCTTGCCATAAATCCATAATGAGTATGGGCTCCTTCCTCATTGGCGCAGAGATCCAAGGAAGTGCCCTTCATACCCTTCCTTCTCCAGCCACCGCAAGGGCTGGAGTCACACTCTGCTCTGCATGTGCAGCAGACACTGCACAGTGTCTGTCTGGTATTGAATCCCCCCCCCCAATCGCTTGGTTCAAAACTTCTCAGTGCACTCCAGTGGTTGCCTCATGGAGGTTAGTCAGCCCACCCTACATTTTGGAGATGTTGGTTTAGTGATAGTGTTACTAGATTTCGAAGGTTATCAGTGACAATTTTTGAGTATTCCTTCAGCTACAGAATTTTTGGGACATACAACTATATATGCATTATCTCTGTGAACAAAGAAAGGCTGTGTTTCTGGATGAAAAAGTCAATGAATGCATTAGGACATGGTCTTTTCTTCAAAGCCAGTTAAGGGAAAGATACCTTAAAATTCTCCTTTCAGTTTATAAAATGGCATCTGGCCAGTAAAGCCATCAAAAGGGGATCTGAACATGTGAATGTTCAAGAACATGGCTAGCAACCTTTCTGTTATTTGCTAGCTCCAAGCGTTTGAATTTTCCATGCTGCAGAGATTAATGGAGGCCTCTCAAACAAGTAGCTTTTCAAGCAACCCTGTAATTTTCCTAATTGTTGCTAATTGATTGTTTAATGTGTGCAGTTTTTCCTTCTCCAGTTTTGGAGGAAGGATTAAAAAGACACGTTCTGCAAGTGTAGTCAGATAACTGCTCCGAGCCCACGAAGCAGATTGACTAATTGTGAATCAGAGGAAGTATCAGTTCCCTCAAGCCACTCAGCTGGGCAGAGCTGGCAGGGGAGGGGGATGAAAGACAAAGAAGACAGAAAAAGATCGTGATGCTTCCTGAACAGGACTGAGATCCAGAGAGCATCACAGGTCAACATGCCAGCATTCAGAGAAGAATTTGATCTCTAAATTTACTTGCCCCTAACGTGTCAGCAGGTTCCCCAAGTTGCGGAGTAATATGTGGTTATGGTTTGCTTTTGCTTTTGGAGATTATCTGTAATGTCTGCTCAGGGCTGTTATCAATGCTTTCAGGATGCTAACACCCATTGATTTTTAACAAATGGGTATACCAGCACTACTGTCTGATATTAACTGAGATTTAATTGGTATCTTAATTTTCATATGTTACTCTGTTTTACAGATGATGATTACATAATGGCAGGGGGTTTTTTCCTGATAATTAATCCAAAATGATGACTTATCAGAAACTTAGGCACAGTTTTTAAAAAAGAACTATTTGCAAATGTTGTTCGAGTCATGTAAATACTGCCCCTTCAAAAGAAGACTTAAAAATGTCAGTCAGTAGAGAAAGATCAGACAAATAACTTGATCATGACTTTTCTGTAATGACAGGTCACATAAGAGAAAATCTGGAGTGTTCAGATCTGTCAAGGAAATCTGCATCATGTAAGAGTGAGCTGAAAATAGATTATTCAAGTTAGAAATCAACCGCAGTTCTTTCATGGATAAACCAGTTAAACTGCTGTAAGTTTTCCTTTGGGGGTTAACTAACTTACATCAGGGGGAAGAATGTGTGTCCCAACCAGTAATGTCACCAATTGTACCACAGTAATGTGTTACCCCTAAGGTGATTGATTCATATCCCGATCTCATCAAGAGAAAAGCTTTAGCAAATTCAGATCCCTCCCTCTAGTGACTTTGGGTGAATGCAGATTTCTTCATGTTTAGAATAATGACTTGAAACAACTCTTTGCCTACGCACTGGCTCTAGTCTTCCCTGAAAAATTAATGGACAGTTCAGCTACACTTGCCTTTGTTTTACCTTGTGGTGAATTCAGGATTGGAAACACTCTCTGCCTTTCCAATTGTAGCTCAACCTCTTCGTGCCTGAATGTAAAAATAAAAGAAATGTTGGGATGACACTTTGAAATCTAACATATAATCTGCTTTAAGTTCTGTTTATTTTAAAAGCATTATATTACATTCTTGTGGAGAGCCCATACGGTGAATATTCATAAAGCAGAAGACCACAGAGCAGAAGGATCACAAATCTAGTGATATTTGTAAAACTAGGAGAGCTTCTGGGGATGTTCACTTGTTAACAGAGCTTTTAAAGTTGTCAAGTTGTGACTTCCCATGTGTGATCTCAACCTCAGTCTTTCCTGTGCTTCATTTTCTCGCATTGTTAGTGATCTGCCCTTTTCATTGCTTGAGAAGCCTTCAAGCTCGTGCTGCTTGTAATTCTCAGCAGACTTGGACCCTGAGCTGTGCTCCTTAAGGCAGCTCATGTTTTGAATTATGCATAAATCCATCTCGGAGGGGCTGCACTTCATGGCTCCTTTTTGGAGGTGGTGATGTAAGGGAGTCTAAGTAATATAGTGACAGTTTTCATTTTTCATGTCCTGGCTCGGTTAAGAGCAAGCCTTGAATTGTGTCATTTTTCTCCCATGTGACTGTTTAATCACCTGAGAGAGTATACCAGCCAGAGTTTTGTGGTAAGATTGATTATGCTCCCAACAAAGTGCTTCCTTCAGCTGAGCGCCGGGAAGTAGCCAGTTTAGCAGCTAATGGGCTTCAGCCTGACGCGAAAACGGCCACTGTGATTGAAATGTCACTGCAGTGCATGGCAGCCCCTTTGGCCTGCATGCTGAACAGTACTGAAGGGCTCAAGGGGCTGTTCAGGTTTCAAGATGTGAGGAGATATTCCTAATCTGGACTACAGGAAACTGTGCTATGGGCGGGGGGCACATCACCTTCTCCTTTGAACATGTCAGGGTGGCGTGTGCAGGAATATCCAGACCTACAAGCAGAGAAGGGTGTTGCTGCAGATGTAGTAATGACTTTGTTTGCACTGTTACCCTACATTGCCATAGCCTGCCGTTGCCTGGTGCTGTGAGCGTTGCAATATCACTGCAGTATCATTGCAAAGTGTGCTGCAGGACCACCTAGGGCCCCAGCTTGCATGGCAAGAAATGGGGAGAGCTGTAGTGGAGTGATCTTCCACTTAACACCACCCAATACATGTTTTGACAGCAGCCTACACTCTTATCCATTACAAGCCTGGGAGAGAACTAAGGAAATATACTCACCAGTCCCACTTTACACAGCATGAGCCAATAATAGCATTGTAGGTGACAGTTTACAAATGTTTTGCCTTGCTTGGGTGAATTCGTAGTCTCTGAGTGTCAACAGCCCCTCTTACAGATGCCTCTGTGATTTAGCGTGTATCACAGAGGAAAACTCTGGCAACACCAAGAATGAAGTCCCACAGCCTAAGAGGCAGCTGTCCTCCCTTTAAGTGGTAGCATGTACTAATGAAATTCCAGGAAGAAAGGGTAGAAAATTCACAAATAAAGGGTAGTAAGTATAGACATACACTTACAGACATATGTGCCTAAAAACACATCAAAGCAAAAATCATTCCAGAATCCTTCCCTTTGAAACAAACCCTTTGCTTTGTTGTTTGTTTTGTTGTTTTTTTTTTTAGTTAGTGAAATGAAGTATTGTTTAAATACATAGGAAGATGATATGTCTTCACTGGCATTTATTGCTAAAAATGGATGAAACAAATGTAAACAAAATCAGATCCTGACATTTCAAGTCAGACTTTTTCTGTCATTGTCATCGAATGTTATAGACTGTTAGCTAATGGTTTCCTTCAGGAAAAAAAAAAGAAAAAACACAAACAACAATGTTTCATTTTGACAATTGACAAGGTAGCCAAAGTCTGGCAATCACATTTTCCAAAGGGCAGAGCCTGGAGTGTCATAAAATAGTTGTTCACCCTTTGGGTAAATATCAACCAGCTGCAGGGCCTGTTTGTTTGTGTTTGTTTCTGGTTTTGTTTTGGTTTGTTTATTTGTTTTTAAATACAGACGAGTGCTTCTTTCCAATCTTGGCTAGTTTCAATTTTTGTACATAAGTATGCAAAATCAGATGATATTTGACTGAGCACTGTCTGCCCCAATGGCTGTTTTTCCACTGTCCAGTGTGCAGCAGTCCCCATGTCACTCTCCTGCTTGGGTTGGAGGGGAAGGAGCCCACGCTCTGCCGGATGGAGGAGCACAGCTGTGGGGAGGAAGAGGAGCTGTGAAGGGTCTGCTGCCCCATCACTGTGGCAGTGGCAGAGTGCCACCCCTGTGGCAGAAGGGACGGCAGTCCCCACAGCGCTGCTGAGGGAGATTGCAGGGATCCCATGGGAATGCAGCACGAGGATAGCTCCAGCCCAGCGGGCAAAAAGGCAGACCCTTTGGGCAGGAGAAGAAGGGACATAAGCACTCTCAACACTCATGGGGAACTCACAGGCCTAAGTGCAATCCCTATGGCAGAAACCCCCTCCTTCCTTGTCAGCCCTATCCAGAAAGATTTTTTAGCTTTGCCCTTCACTATTGTCATTACTATAATAAATTGAGGATAATTGCTTGGCTTGAAACAGCTCTGCCTTCTGCTGTGTAGGTGGGGAAATGATGCCAGGAACAATCCTTTCTTCTCCTGCCAGTTTGCTTTTCTCTGCAGCAGGGATACATACTGGTTCTTATAGATGCTGCTGTTAGTAAAAAGCAACCTAAGCACTGCCTCAGCTAGAAATGCAAGACTGATTACATTAGATGTGCTTTATTCCCAGTGTCCTGCATGAAATCAGCTCCAAAGTAGATTAATACTGTTGCTTCAGAGTGGAAAACGCCAATGTTAATATAGGGTTTGTTACAGATAGACAGCTTGGTACAGAGCACAAATGCATGGGATTGGGTCACTGCCAGACTGGTATTTGGGGAGGGAGGTCAAATGAAGGTTTGCATGTGATATCTCCTATACCAAACTCAGCACGTGACCAGTTGCTGGGATACCCCAGGGAGCTGTACCCTCTTTATGTCTGAGCTCAGCTCTGCTGTGGTGCTATGTACAGAAGACTCAAACATGTTTTGAGCCACGGTCCGAATTACTCTGCTGCATCACAATTAGGATGGGACGCCGTGACAACACGTTAAATCCCACTTCAAGATGAAACAAACCTTCTGGAGAGCATGTAGTTTGAAACTAAGGGGAAAATTACTGGAAGCAGAGCAGAGCACGTGAAGCCTACTGCAGGGACAAAGGCCTGGTGGTCCTTGTGCACTGCAATGGAAGGATCATAACATTTTTGGTACCACACATGATAACCAAAAGGCAGCAGGCCTCTGCTCCAGCATCAGTGGTGGTGGAGAGGTCAAGGGATTTTGGCACGGCTCCAGATCTAGGAGATCAAGTTCTGCTTTGTACTTGCTTTGTGATCCTCTTCTCCAGTGGTCCACTGAGCAGGGAGGAAACTGACCTCACCAGCCATACGAAGCCAGTGTATGCCCAGGTGAGGCTGTGGTGCTTGGCTGTCTGGGGATGGATGTGCAAATGAATGTAAAAGTGTCTTTTCCGTCTGTCTTACTTCCAAGAGCCCTTACAGGTTGGCTTATGAGTGTTACTGTATGAACAATGCAGGCTCCCACTTAGAAATGCTGTGGCTGGCACAGGGCTACTATGCACCGTCAGAAAGGAGATCTGCATAGAGCTGGAATGAATGTAGGGTTTGAAAAGGTGCCCCAAGAGGGAGAGAGTGCCACTGGTCCATGACCAGCCCCTAAGGAGTGCTGTACAGAGTCTCTTGTGCTGCCCACAGCATCTCATCTGTGGCAGCCCTTTGCTGTTAATTCATCTTCCAGAGCAGGCATTTCTGGGGAGAAGGTGGTGGATTCACACAGTAACCTCGAGATGCCTGAAAAGCAAATGACAAACTGCCCCTTAGACTGATGCTAGGGTACCAGTATAGGGCTGTAGGCTTGGTTGGTTGTTGTTCAGGACTGCAGGCTGTGAGGAGGTCCTAATCCTTCTTCAGAGTCTGATTATGCAGTCCACAAATAATGAAACAAAATGCTGCACACCTCTTAGACACCAAACAATAAAGACCTGTTTGGCTCACAAACTGTCAGCAGCCAAAGTGATGCTCCATTTTGCATTCAGATTGGGTGGAAAGGAAATATGCTGTAGGCTGTTTTGGACAGCACAAATGAATTGGCTGGTATGGCAGGGGACTGATCTGTCACAGGAGTCAAAATCACTAGGAGAAAACATACCTGTTTTTTCATAGCTACTCCTACAGTAGGGTGCATGTGTGAGTTGGTGCCTGATTAATGAAGCTTTAATTTTAGGCCTGACTGCTAAGCTTTCGTTTACCAAACACAATGGGACATCCAAGCACCTTTTTTCATTTACTTTGTTGGGATGATCTCTGAGGCTGGTGTGGACTTTTACAGGTATTAAATCTCAGTGTCTGGAAGATAACTGAGAAACACGGATTCAGGATGTTGTGGGGGGTGGCCCTTTGTGCTATGACCCTGTCTTCTCACCCTTTCTTAGAGATCTGACAACCCAAAACCAAAAACATCTGTTGTAAACAAGGTTTATTGTCCTATTGCTGTCACTGATATTTGTGATTAACTGTCTCTCAATTACCCTCATCTACTTTCTGTTTCCAAGGTACTTTTTTTTTAAGAGGTCCCTTGCATCCTGAAGCATTTTAGTGGTATATTGTTTCCTGATAGCTATGCTTTATATCATGTCGTGGTTATCTGACCCTTCTAGAGAATGACAGGGAAACTAAGGGCTTTTTATCTATTGCCTTGGGACATGGCTAAGACCTCCTTTCACTTACAGATTCAAGGTCTTTACAGGGGGAAGGGGAGAGTTGCAATGCCTTCTCACTAGGCTAAAATTACTATATTGTTACAGAGATTAAATAGAATAATCTTGAAAGCTCCTGGTGTATTAGCATTGCCTGATTCCAGCTAAGATCTGCTGGAACAATATTTCCAGGGGACCATCTATTATTCATCTCTCTTTCTTTCGCTAAAAGAAAGACCTCAGACACAGAGCATAACTAGTTTTACTTTTGCTTCAGAAGAAATGCCATGCTGTTTCATCTTTCATGGTGCAGTCAGGTCCTTTTGGAGAACTATATAACTATCTGTTCTTGCCATGGCGGGGGAGGCCATCATTTATTCTGACCAAAAAGGGATTCTCAGGAGTATAAGACATTAACAGTGAACAAGCTACAAGGTTCATAAATCTCTAGAGACAGATAGAGAGCTCTCTAGTAAATGAGGATTCTCGTACAACCTCCCACTCCCCCTTCCCAGTGTGTTGCCAATTTTAGGGATGACAGTTATACCAGACCTTTCCTAGTAACGTTTTACTCAGTTCCTCTCACACAGATATGCTCGGCTCCGTAATTGCTTCTCATAAAATGCATTTGTCTGCATAACTCCTGCTTTGTCATTCCTGCAGTGCAGGCACTAAGAAACTGAGCTCTTGCAAGCTCAGGACCATGTGGCAGCAGAGCAGGGTTCTGAAATCCCATCAGGGCCTGGATTATCACAAAAGGGTATTTCATTGTGCAGTAGTTGCCTGGGGCAGGACTCATCCAACCTCTACACTAACCGAGCTAGTAAGGTACCACTAAAGTGCCACGGGGGCTGACTGTCATCTGAATGGGGGCAGAACTAATCAGCTCTCTCCAAAAGCACAAGTGTGCTGTTTTGAGAGGCGGCACTGTCCTGTGCAGCATGGGCAACAAGGGTCTGTTTTCTCTGGGATGGCATGGCAGCATCTCTTCCTGTTCATCCTTTTGGCGTAATGGATGTGGCAGGGCTTGGCTTTGCTCTGGACCAGAGGTCAGAGGAATTCAGAGCAGCAGGGCAGAAAGCTGCAGGTTTGAGCCTCAGCAGAAGCAGAGTGTGCCAACCCCGATGCCTGGCCAACAATAAACCACTTCCCAAGCAGCTGGATGTCCCTCGTGCTGCCCAGCTAAGGGCAGAGTTTGTGACTACTCCTTATGGGCATGTGAGAAGGCTGTCCCATAGCTGTAATAGCCTGGCTCAGTCTGCAGTGCCTGCCGGTTTGGGCTGTAATTGTATGCAAAACCCCTACAAAAACAAAGTCGCAGCTGCTGGCTCATTTTGTATGGCAGCCCTTCGTTAATGCTGTGTAATGTGAGAACTGCTCTGTGCCAAGAGCACTGTGTCCCTCCGTCCTCCAGCCTCCCTCTCTACCACCAGACACCTCTCCAAGCTAAAATCCTGCCCCTCCTGCGCTGGATAAGGAACTCATCACGATAGAATTTGCATGCCTGGGCAGGAGCAAAATCCCTCACTGCACAGACTTCGGTCTGTTCTGTAACCTACGTGGAAACGGTCAGGATTATTGCTATCTCCTTCTTTGATTGTGCAAGTTCAG
The DNA here is from genome assembly GCF_022539395.1 of Myiozetetes cayanensis. Taxonomy (NCBI): domain Eukaryota; kingdom Metazoa; phylum Chordata; class Aves; order Passeriformes; family Tyrannidae; genus Myiozetetes; species Myiozetetes cayanensis. The sequence continues at coordinate 5,659,874 of NW_026087631.1, forward strand.
ATGTTTCTCACACTCCAGACCCACAGCTACTCTTCCAGAGAACTGTAGCAAATTAACCTCTCTATACTCACGTGTGAAATCCCCTCCCCTGGGACAATTCACACCCATCACCCCTGCAAACCACCCCCTCTTCCTCAGGAAGAGCAGTGAAAGGCACTGGGGCAATGGCAGTGAGGCTGCCATTCAAAGCTGTGGAAGATACATGCTCAGCTATTGCTGATGGATGTTCCTTCTGTGGCAAGTTGCTGGGACCCATTGGTAGTGGATGAGGTTGCAGAAATTACACTATGCAGAAGGAATTGTGGCCGACATACGACAAATGTGCTTGCTCTCCTCTTTTTCCTCCTAAAAACTGTGCAAGATGGAGACAGGCAAGGAATAATGGATGCATTTTAATCCAGGGGTAGAGTTAGACCCTTTTAGCAAATCTCCTGAGGTGTCAACCACCTTATTGAGGTATTTAAATCCTGCTGAAGATGTGCCCTTGCATTAAAGAAAGACTGGACTGCCCCATGAAAAACAAATTCTGGAGCTGTAGCCTTGGTCTACTGCTTCCCAGTAAATCTTTCCCTGTTCAAAAAGAATAGCAAGTGAAAAATGAAATCCAGCATTGCTTTCCACAGGCTTTCTGCCTGCAAAAGGGAGGTGATAGGGGCCACAGCTCTTGCAGCAGTAGCACGTTTGCCCCACAGCATCTGTTCTGCCATTATTTACCTAGATTGGCAATAAAAGCTCCTGATTTGTGAAATCAACCAGTGTAGATGGTGTCAGCTGTCACTTGGATTGTGGCTGTGATTTGGTCAGCTGCTGTCGAAAATTATAATGACTATTAACTAGAGATCTGTGAACGTTAATTAAGATAACTGTTCTTCAGAGACACCTGTGTTGTAATAAAAAGCACCTCAGAACAGTTGACAGAACAATTGACTTAGAAGTCATTTGTAACCAAGTGATATATTCCACCAGTGTAGCACTTAAAACATAAGCAATGGAGCGTGGCTTGTAAAATCCATCCAGATACAGACATGAAGCTCTTAGTACTCAAAGCTTTCTTGACAAACTATCAGCCTGTTCAGTTCTGATACTACATAAGCATCTGTACTTTTTTCTTTTGCAATGTTATTTTTTTATAATTTCTAATTGTAATAATTAAAACAAAACAAAAAACAAACTCTTGAAAAGCTGGGCAGCTAAAGTTCAAAAATCCTGAGGCCAGAATCTAGTGTGTCATTTTATGTGAGATTTTCGGTTTCATGCCGGTTTCATGATTTTTGAGTACTGTATGACCTTTTTTTGAGAACACGGGCTTCAAGTCTTGGAATCTTCAGGAATCTGGATTTTAATAGGACTTTTTTCCGAGTTACAGTTAGGTATATTTTAATTGGTTTTGTTTTATGGCAAGCCCTTCGGGCCAGATTTCTGCTTTAATTTTTCTTGCTCTAGAAGGTCTCCAGCTTGGCTGAATAAAAGGTAAACAGGCCCATACGTGTTATTGATGGAAGATCTGCATGACGTTACAAATGTCTAAAACCCTCTAGATTGTTTCAGAAACACACAGGGTAATTTTTTAAACTTTCTGGAATTGCTCCACTAATAGTCTTTTCCCACAGGAAGTGACTATTATATCCCTAGTAATAAACAGCCGACATCCTCCAAATGACACTAAGCTGATGGATTGTGAGTATTGCTTTCCTTTTCAGCCCCACGCAAAATTTCATGTGCTCATATGCACGTGTACGTGCACACAAACACGCCGTGATCCATACACAGAATGTTTTGCCAAACACAGCATCAGGATCGTTTTTGCTCCTCGTTAATTCCCCCACCATCTCGAGAGTTGCATGTCCTCTGCTGAGTATGAAAAGTAGAGCTGAGCCAACCAAATGGTTTTATCAGCTGCCCCAAGCAGACTGGTAAATTTTTTGCTGAAAACTTTCACTTTCATTATAAGCCCACTCTAAACTCTTTCTTATCTATTGCCTAGTGCTAGTGCTCTTAACTTGAAAGTTTAAAGGTTGCAGACAGCAACTGACTCAAGGTTCATTCAATTAATGTCCTTACACCAGAAGAAACATGGAACAGGTTGTCTGTCTGAAAAATCTTCCTTGAAAATTACAAGGGATGTCCTGTTCTGGGGCTGTTGCGGGTGGGAGTGGAAGGCTTAGACAAAGTTATTCAAAAGCAAAGCCTTGCCCGTGAGTCTCAAGGTGCCGAAACAACTCCTTTGTTTTCTAAACCCTTTCTCAGAGAAGAGTTTACGCGCAGCTGAATCCTGTCTTAGCCTCGAACTGTGTTAACGGTTTGAATTTAAAGGCATTATAGAGGTGTGATGAAACCACTTTGTCCCACAGGTTTTAATGATGGCGAAACAGCTATATTTATATAAATGAATTATTTATTATGACAAATTAAACAGGTGAACAGATGAAAGATCTTAATCAGAACTATTTACTACACAGCATAAGAGCTAAAAATCTACTATCAGAGTATAATATAGCATAAAGTAGTACAGTGCACTGTAACAAAGCAATTATTGAAGCAGTTATATTAAAGCTAGCAAAAATAATTATTCAGTAGAGATCTGGTGTAACCCATACCGATACTTGCAGGGAGATCTCTTTCTCCCAGCCTCAAGGAGTATCCTTGAGGGGCATCCCCAGCCCAAGGGACGAATTTCCACACATACACTCCCCAGAAGGGTTATGTCAGAAGAACCTGACTGCATGAGAGGGGACTGGAATTTTATAGTATAAAGTGATTGACTGCTAGTCACACCTTTACAGGCCAGCTATCAGCTTATCTGTCAAATCAGACTTCAAAAAGCAGGGTGTGTATTCAAAGTTTGATGAATCAGGGTGATTTTAGCATTGTTAACACCAAGACAACACCAAGGCTCCAGCAGTTGATCTTGCATGATCTTGCATGATAGCTAGATTGGATTTTAGGTCTTACCAGGGTGGGTCTCTCATGCTACAGGGGCCAGCCTCTCCAGTACACTGAACTGCTTTAGAATTTGAACTCTAAAAGGGAAAATTCAAACACCATGCATCTGACATGGGTGAGGAAACTCTATATCCGTGCAAAGTCAGATTTTAGCCCGCAGTGATCTGTGGCAGCAGTAGCATTGCACTGTTGCACTTCTAAAGCCAGAGTAGAGATCTACAGTTTAAATGCATACAGTATCATTTAAGCATTTCTGAGTTATTGGCTCCTTTATGTTCACGCTTTCATATGTTCATTCTCATGCTTGGGGTGAATGTTGCTGTCCTCTGGACTCTCCCCGATTTGTCCTCCTTCTTCGAAGAGCAGACTGGAGTCTTTCATGAAAAGCTTACTGATGCAGCACACCATGGGATGTGCCTTTTCTCAGGCTTTGTTGTTGCCCACCGTTTGTGATCCATAATGCCTCGGACTTCCTTTCTGTAGAATCATTCATTCCTACCTGTGAGTTGGTAGTCGACTCACTCTGTTTATTTGTTCCTGCTAACCAGCGTACTTCTCCTGTTTTTCAAAATCTTTTCTCATGAAGAGGCTGCCTGCTATGCACTCATACTCCCAAGACCATAACCAAACTTCCCAACCTTTAGAGTTTTGCCAGTGTGTGACACAGGCCATAGCAATGTGTGACAAATGACAGAAACGTGGAACACTTGTGCCCTGTTGCATAGCATGCTGTAATTGACAGATTAGAATCATTTTTGCCATATAAACTGTTTACAGAGTACCTTTTCAGAGAGTGTGAGTCACATGGAACACTTTGTGTTGCTCCCTTGTTTACATGTGATTTGCAAAATGGGTTCTTTGGCCAAGTTATCAGATGGCTGTGGCCAAATTGTCAGATGGCTGAGTCAGAGAACCTCAGCTGGGAATCTCTGTTGGTACCTTCAAGGGTGGCTAAAAGAGAATCATCCCACCGACTTAGCTCCTATGTGTAACCTCTTCTGCAACTCTGCAGGTGTTCCTGCCCCTCCCCAGAGAAACTTGGCCAGATGTAACCACTTGCAAATGTACTCTCGTCTTATAAAGCCTCTCCCTTGTGCTCTCAGGGCTTGAACGTTGAGACTTCTCTCTTACCCGCTCAGTCCCTGCCGGCAGCACGTCAGAAGGCACAGTGTTTTGGAAAGATCAGGCCCCAGCTGTCAGAAAAATGAGTGAAATGAGATTAGTGGCCATATCCGAGAACGCCCTTGCTCGCTAACAGTGCAGTGGAAGCATATAAGCAGAGCCAGGGGTGAAGCTCAGGCCTCCTTCCGGCACAACACAAAACCTTAATTGGATATAACCACTTCCTCCACCCGCGCTGCTTCGTCGGCGGTGGTTGCAGAGTTAACTGGTAGAAAGCAGCACGGTGCCAGAAACCAATGCATGTATCCCCGTGGCAGGGAGAGAGTCAGCAAGGCATCTCTGATGCAGAGGGACACAGGACCGCTGCGATTGCTGGCCTACAGTGACAAATCTGTCAGTGGAACCTGGGGCCGCCACAGAAAGGAGTCTTTCGCCCTCGCCCGCCACGCCAGCACAAATCCAGTGAATGTGTTGGGAGGATAATAGTACCAGTTTTATAGCAGCTTCAACCCAGATCACATTTAAATGTGCAATCTCACACCCATTCTAAAAACTTGCCACATTGCAGATTTGCAATTGAAATGAAGGAGCCTTGGTGCGCGTTGCTCTTCATGGGATGCCGCAGAAAACCCATGGTGTCTTTTCTATATTTTTTAGGAAGCTGTTACCACAGTGTCCTCATTCCATAAATTTGTTGATTATGAGAAAAAACTAGCAGTGAGAATGGGAAAGAGAAGTTTAAAAAGCTTTTGAAGAAGCACAAAGACACCTGTTTGGTTACCTGGAAGTAAATCCCTTGCCACACTGGCTCTTGTAATCCTGTCTTGCACCAACATCAAGATTCAAATATTATAGTGGGAATAGGCCCTGGATGGGGGAGAATAGATAGCTTAGAGTGACTCAGCAACATTTTTGACATCTGCTTTCTTTCTCAGGTTTATGATGGGAGTTGTTACTTATCATGGTTAGACATGCAGGGGTTGTCCAGGAGGGGGTTCTGCCCTAGGCTTCACCAGGAGCAGTCTGGACATAGAAACCTATAGCTAGCTGAAAGTCCATCCCTACTCCACCTCCCCACACCAAAAGATAAAGGAGGAAAAGTGTGTTTTACTCCTTCAGAAACCAAATGAATTTGCAGAAACGCATCTCAAGTGTGGAGAGCTGCAGTTGCTCCTACATAGCGTCTGCAGCAAAAAGTAAAAAACTCTAATAAAAATCATGTTCTGGAAAATCTGCTCCCTTCTGCAGTTACCACTAGATCTGCACAGCAACAGCCGCTATAGACTGCTTTGCATTCATTAGTTATTGTAGTTATTTTAATGAAGTGCTTAAAGATGTAGGAAAGTATTACGTGCCATAACCATGCTGCTCAAGATTTTTTTTTTATAAACATTGGCAATTAATGATAAGCCCTAAATTGAAAAGTTTTTGCAGTTTGTTGGCAAAATTTTCTGTAAACATATTGCATAATAACTCTTCTCAGGACAATGTTCTGTCATGAAAATTCTGTCATTCAGGCAAATACTTGATAACTTTTCAGAGCCTTTTCAGGGCATAGCTACTTACTTCACAGTATAAGAAATAAAAGAAGACATTCTAATTAGTGATCACTGTTGCAATATCATTAAGACAATGTATTATGTCAGGGGTAAATCCTTCCTAGTTCAGCTGCACTCGACTTTTTTGCTCTTGCCTTAGTAGGCACATTTTTTTGCCATATGAAAATGCAAGTAACAGAGTCCCAGAAGATTGCCTGATGAATGCTTCCAAGTTCTCTTGTCAGCACAGCTTTAGGAAGGCCAGAGCTCTTATCACATGGGTTCGTGGTGACTGCTGCTCTTAAGAGTCTTTCTGAGGTGCATTTCTGGACTTGCTGTGGAGGTCACACCTGCTTCTCAGGAACAGGACCCACACTTGCAATAGTTACTGTGTGTAACAGCATCCACAGCAAAGGAGCTTGGATCTCAGCCTAGCAAAATCGTGGTGGGGAAGTGTGCTGTGTCCTTTTGGCTGCCAGATGAGTTGTTAGTCTTTCAGGTTTTGCCTTCCAGGTTCACTCACGCAGCAAAGACATTCCCTTCCCCTACACACACTGGTGAGGGTCTGACAGGTTAATGAGACCTAATTGGGTGAAAGCAGTGGAAGTAGATGGTGGAGTACTGGTTTTCTCTTTGCTGGAAAGAAGTAAGGAGACTGTTAGCACTTGGGCCCTTCGAGGAAAACCACTACTTCATTCCTGTCAACAGAAGCCAGATATGCTGGGCACTGTTAAGCATCTTTTGGCCCTCAAGGACATCTCTGATCACCTACTGTTAAAAGTCCAGCCGAAGGCAAGACATCAGGCAGTTCCACTCATAACAGGGAAACTGTCTAATTACTGTGAAAAGGCTGTTTTCCTCCCGGTGTCGCACTGTGTTTCCTTCACCAGTACAGCCTGCTACTGTGACTCAGCTGCCTGGGGCTTAATGAAGTTATAGTGCAGAGTCAAAAGCAATTAAAGTGCTTTTGTAGGGCAGCTCCACCTTTAGCTTGTCCTCTGAGGAGTTCTGTGCTGCATCTGCAAAGGCTCCCCTGCAGTTTTGCATGAACAGTTGTGGTGGTTCTACATGTGAGAAAGACAAACCAGGATTGGTCTTGTCCCCAGTTCAGCATCACTCTGCAGGCTGGCCAGATCTGGCATCAAGAACGTGGCTCTCAGGAATCAAGGAGTGGAGAATGAAGCTTGGAGGAGGATTGAGAAAGGAGGTTGTTGGTGGACAGGTCCCCTGTTTGTGGGTTAGAAGGGGGCTTGCTGTGTTCCTCACTCTCTGGGGAAGGCAGCCTTCACACCTGCACTCTCCGAGGCACAGGCAGTACCTGTGAATATAAACCATGAGATGCTGAGGTGTGTTGGGTTGCTTAGGACTCTGGCTGAGGTGTTTCAATTGACACCAGGAGTGCTCTTTTCCAGTTCTTTTCCAGTTCTTCCCTGCACTGAGCACTACCAGCTCAACAGTGAACATGATCCATTTCAGTACCTGGGATGCAGATTTGTTCCACTTCAGGGGACATGGGATTTAATTACCAGGTCTTTTACACCCTGGCTAAACACACCAGTCCCAAAAGCTGTTGTCTCAAGCGCAGTGGAAACCTTTTTAGAAATTTAGATGTTTCTACAGAAATGCTTTGTTTGCAATAAGTCAGTGCTTCCTGAAAGACTTTTCAGTGCAGAGTACCTCACCTCAGCTCTCATGCATGCTAATCCACACCCTCTGGGATTTTTCAGCTGAGCAGATGATATTGACAGCCATCTGGATGTGCACACTGAGCCTGTTTCTTGTTGCTGTCTTGCTTTCTCCAATGCTGAAGCTGATCCTCCTTCACCCCACAGGGCGTTCAGACCAAAACTGAAGCTCAGGTCGAGCAAGATCTACACACAGTCAGAGAAAGTGAGTGAGAGGTGAACAAAGCTGGGCAGTAAACACATGGGAAATGCAGGGACTAACTTCCCAAGCCAGCATGGAAGGCCCCCACAGGAGGATGCAAGAAACAAAGGTGCTCCAGAGATTTGCAGGGGGAAATAAGGATAGCTGCAGATACAGGAAAAGGGGTAGGTAAAGCAGGAACAGGATCTGAGAGGAAGGAATAACATGTACCACAATTCTTAACAGCTCTTACTCTGAAAAACCGGAGTGTGGCAGAAGGGAGGGAACAGCTTGCTTTGTAGCCGTGGCAGCAGCAGAGATCTGACCTGCCCAACATATCTTCCTGACCCCCACACTGGAACGGATGGAATTCTCTTGTTCTCTCTGGTTCGGGTTTTGTTTCTTTAGTTTTTAAGCTTCATTTGTGGCCACCTTATTCAAGTAAAGCAATAGAGAGATGTATTTTTCGTCTTCTTTTGTGCCTTATCTCAAGGCTTGTGGTTTTATGCACATTATGCATTATGTGTAATGTTTCCTGGCAGTGCATGGAAACAGAACCCACAAGCAAGGATGTGTTTGTGTGGTCCCAGGAGGTGATGTGAATACACGGGCAATACCCTGGACAAAAACCAATGCAGCAAAGGAGATAATTTTAGAAATAACCAGCCTGCTCTGCCCCTAGCATGCAGTCTGGCAAGAACAGATTTTGCACAGTTCTGCAGCATGTTTCTTTCCATTACAAGGGTAGGACAACAGAACGCGGGACCTAACCGAGCTGCAGTCATTCAGAAGGAATCGGGTCCTGTTTCATTGCTTCAGCCTAATGCTGAGCTGGTAGTTTCCTCTTCTCTTGAGTTTTTCAAGCTGTTACCCCTGGGTGTCAAGCTGGTAGTGAATATCACCATTAGAAGGAGCATCACCCAGCTCTGCTGGGCACATCTGCCTTGGAACTGGTCTGGGTACCAGCACGCAAACCACTATACAGTGATTTATTCCTAACTATGTGTTGCAAGACTTCAGGATGCTCTGCCAGGGGCTGTTTCTGATCCCAGCAGCCCAGTGGATCTGTCATGGAGAATCTCAAAGGCTTTGCTGAAAAGCACCTGTTTTAGGAAGGTGTTAGTATTCTTCATCACAGCTGGCTAGATTTCCTAGAAGTCAAGGAAGAGATGCAAACAGCAAAGCCCTCATTAAGTAAGCAAACAAACTAATATAATGCTACACAAACAAACCCAGATTTTCTTGTACTTGCCTCCCTTGGGCAGAGTCTTTGGCACTGTGCTTTGAAAAACAGGGATTTACTGCTCAATGTGAAGGAAGAAATGTTGCATGAATATTAAAAGACTCAGCAAGTCAGAAACAGCTTAGTCATGAGTGAAATAGCCTTTGTAACACCCCTTCAGCTGTCTCATGTCCTCTTCCTGGAGTACAAACCTGCTGCTTCTACAGCCCTGCTTTTGGGGTTATCTTTGGATTTAGGGTGTTGGGTTTTTGGACGAAAACTGATCCATTGCAGAAAATACCTACCCCAGACATGAGGAATGCCACGTGGACATTGCCAAAGACAGCTGGCTGAAAGGGGAGGGGGTGGGTGGTACAGGGCAGCAGGTGGTGCCCTCTGGGTGCACACAACTCCTATTGTGAGACCTGCGAAATAACTTGAGAGAAAAATCTCTGTTTCCTCACAGCCTACGACAACAAGCAAGTAGGCAGGCAGTACACCAGCACCACAGCCAGCATAGTTTCTGTCAGTAGCATCTCCAGGCTGTGACTTATGAGATATTTCTCAGTTAGGACGTCAGATTCTAGCTAGCTCATCACGCATCAGAATTAGAGTGGGTAGGTTCTCAGGAGGTGATGGAGTGCAACAATCTCATCTGAATGCTTTGTGGTGTAACCTTTCTCTGCTGATGGGCTACAGAGACTGCTTTAACACCCTCATTTTTCATCCCCCTTCAGCCAGGAGATACCTCTGATGACTTACTCTGTTCAGGTGACTGCTGCATATGCTCCCTGAAAGACTTCTCCATCTCTGGAGCTCTTGCATGTTTCTTGCAGTCCAATTTGCAGTCTTTTAGGTGACACAACATGTGAGTTAACCTTGGAAAAACTACTACTCTGCCCACAAGTTTCCAGAGTACTGGTGCAGAGAGAGAAAAAGAGAGGTTGTAAATTAGCTTTGGAAGAGCATGATTTAGTGTTCAGACATTCATTGAAATTCAGAGATAAATGACTGGGGAGACTCCTGCTGTTGCATACTTTCAGTTCTCCATCAGTATAGCAAGAACAACTTCTGCCTGCTGGGATCTGCTGATTCCTAAGTCACAGGGATGGTGCAATCTTATATATTTTGAGGGCAGAGCTGGAGCAGATGAAGAAATTACTGGCCCTTGGCAGTTCTTTGCTTCCAGTCTTCTGGAGTCAGTTGAGTTATGCTTTTGAGAGTACAGCACTGACTTGGAGTAACTATATAGATCAGAGGCAAAATACCTTTATTATAATGGAGTCCTGCTGATCCTAATATGGGGGGAAGTGAGGGAATTCTTAAGTGAGGGGAATTCTTTTAGATATTAGTTTTAGAGAGTTTGGTATGAAAAATCAATTCTTATTTAGAGGCTACGTAAAAGCTTTTAAAATAATAGCTCTGCACAGCTGAGCACTTCTGGGCATTAGCCATGTTAGAGTCCTGTTTTCTAGAGTTGTTTGGAATGCTTGAGTTTACCTGATTTTGTTTGTAAATGCAGCTCTATCCCTTTTTTGCACTGGCTTGCCGACCTTATCATTGCTTTCTGGTGCCTCAGACCCTTTGAGGTACGTCTTTGGATATGACATGCCATAAAACAACAGCAGGATAAAAATTTATTGTGCCTGTATGTCAACACTGTGGGCACTGTGTGCTGCTGAGGCCCTCAGCACAGCCCCTTCACTTAGCAGATTGTGTGCTGCTTCTGTCATCCCTGGCTCTCGCATTGCATGGGAGGGCTGTGTCACTCCTGTTAACCCCTTTTGTTCCGTGTTTTCGCTTTGACTTGTGGAAACACATGCACTTGAAAAATCACTGTGGTAGTAAAATAGTGTCAGTGTTTCGGATTTTGATTGCTGGATGTGATTGCAGAGGAGTGTTCTCTTAAGGTTGTGCTTCAAACCCTGCTCATCTCAATGTAAAGGCCAGAAATGCAAGCGGGAGAAGGGGGAAGGAGGAAGGGGAAGGAGGAAGGGGGAAGGCAAGGGAAGGCAAGGCAAGGGAAGGGTCATGAGACTTTGGCGTTCCTGTTATGTGATCATGGAATTGTCTGTCGATCTGTTTGTTGTGAAAAGTCACGGAGAAAGGATGTAAAAATTCCTTAGATGATTCATTGCCTGTGTGGAGATGGAATCTCATTACCAACTTCATGAAATGTCTCCCAGTTTCCATAAGAAGGGGAAAGTTTGGGGGAGGGATGATGATGACATGAAGAGAGAGGGGAAGAAAATGACAGGCACAGGATGAGTTTTGAACACTGCACTGACAGATACCCTGTCATTGCCTAGTGGCTAAAAATAGGGTCCTGCTATTGTGTACATAATGGATATTAAGTCTGTCTCCAAAATAGGTGTGTGCAGGCTTTACAAATATCCATTTTCTTCCCAGAAAGACAGAAGCAGGCTGCAGCCCTACCACTTCCCTACACACAGGCACACAAGCTCCTGGACTCTCATTTACAGTCATCTGGACTTTTCTTTAGACTAGGGATGAAGCAAACTCTGCATGCTCAGTCTAAATAAAGGGCCCTGGCTCCCACTTCCACCTAATTGCTTTATGCTTCAGGAGGATGGAAATGGACTCAGGAACTAGGAAGAATGAGACCCTTGTGCAGGGCCAGCTTGAGGCAGAGCTGCTCGGACACCTCATCCCCAGAGATTTACAGGGGCAGGTTTCCAGCTGGTGTTGCTCTGAGGAGCTCTTGTAGCCAGTGGAGCTGCAGGGCTTTACAGTTGCTGAAGCTGAGCCTCTCAAGCCTGCAAGCATCTGGTGCTGACTCACTGCTGGGTGCAGCAGCCGGGAGTGAATATGGTGTGAGAAGGCACTGACATCTCACACTCTCTGCAACAAATGCAGCATTAAAAATGGGAGCATGGCAGGACCTGCTCCTCACGCTAAAGGAAAGGCTCACCCTGCCAGCAGCTTTCTGCAGAAGCCAGGAGGGGCATTCAGGGCAGAGCAGCAGGAGGACGACGTGTGACACATCATACAGAAGCTGTGAGGCTGCAGATTTGTTTTAAATTTCACCTTCAGTTCTTTGCTTAAAAAGAGGTTTCTTCATCTAAATCCCCTTCTTCTCACTGCCCACACCAGTCCCCAAGAAAGTACTTGTAAACAGCAGTTTTAGTCACAGAGTATTGCTTCTGCCACATTACTGGCAGTAGTGTGCAGCTCTGTACAAACTGCTGCCTGCCTGAGCTGCCAAACTCCTGCCTACAGGAGCCCTCATCACTGTCAGATGTCTCAGCTTCTACATGTGCTCAGCGAGAAGCAAGATTTATTGCAGTGATAAATGGTCTCTGAAGTGCAGTTCTGCTGCTCAGTAATTGAAGCCAAGAGCCAGGCTGTTCCCAGGCCTTGTGTGACTCTCAGCGCAGCCAGTGCTGCCTATTCCCTGTTGTGTCCCTGGCTATACTTCTTCCCCATGCCCAAAGGCAATGCCTCCCTGAGCATCCTGCCCTCTTCTGTGTCCAGTCCTGTGGCTTAGCTCCACACAGGCAAAGGGGGGTAAGCAGTTCACTTCTGAAGTGTATGTGAGCTTTCCTCTTCCACCAACGTAAGTGCTAGCTAAGGAAAAGGAAAATGCTTCTCTTATTGTCGGCAGACATAAGTCATCAGTCACGAGCATCTTCCTAAGAGAAACGTTACAAACAGAGTGTACTTGGTATAAGCAGCTGCTTTTGATAGCACGGCCAGCCAGGCAAAGCTGCATCTCCTAGACAGACCTTACAGGCAGGGCTTTCTGAACAGCTTCCCAGGAAGAAAAATCACATCAGTAGCGGACTGCAGGCACTGCAGGATGGGTAAGAGGCAGCCCAGGATGAAGGGAAGGTGCACATGCTGTGTTTGATTTTGTTCTTACTTGCTCACTTTGTTTGTCATTCAAGGAATTTCTCTGACACCTCCTTTATGAGTACTGCCTTGCTGCACAGGCCCCAGCAGGCAAATACATGAAGCTTTCTGCAGGGATCCCAGAGGGACCGAGAGCTGTTTTTGCATGGAAGTGTTTAGGGAAAGCATCAGGAAATGAGAAGAGGTCAGGCTACAAGAACTGGAGAATATGGCTTCAGTTACTTCACAGCTGAAATATGCTGACTAAGGGCATTTCAGTATTTTCCCAAGCACTGTACCTGTCTGTATTTCCAAGCCAACAAAAGCTGTGTAGAACGTGGAGGAGTGCTCTAGCAGGCACAGGAAAGTGAGGAACCGTATTGGAAAAGCTGGGATGACCCAGCAGGTCCCCACTGCCCAGGTCAGCTAGTGAGAAATGTCAGTGACGTGCAGCCACATTGCTGAGCCTAGATGGGCTCCAGCCCTGGGAGCCTCAGCTAGATTTTAGAACTTGTTACGCTGGGAAACCTGTTTGTGTGGATGAGGCTCCTTGCCCTGACTGCCACAGCGTGGGTTCCTAGGCTGTGAGACATGCACAAAAGTCACCATGGCAGTGTCTGAAGTCACTGCAGTTGTAGTTCCTCCAATTCCAGCACACAGAAGCAGGCCAGAAAGCGAAAATATTACATGGTTTCCCAGGGTGTCTTGTTTCTACCAACTGCTGTGATCCTTGGCAGTACATGCAAAGAGCTCGAAGAATGGAACAGAGCTGTTAGCATTACTGAACTGAGATCTTTGATACCTAAGGCATCTTAGAAGCTATTCATTAGCATCCACATTGCAGGCAGTAGGCTGATGCTGACTGAATAAATGCCTCTAAATAAATAGTATCATCTAGTTGTCCAAGGGCTGTGGGAAGCAAGGTGCGTATGAGACAGGCTGGCAGTTCACAAACCTCAGACTGAGTGTTCCCCGTTTGCTGAGCACTGGCAGCAGAATTGCTGGGCTTGTGAGCAGCGATACACGGGATGCAACAGAAAGGCCTTCAAAAATATCCTTGGTTTGTTTGCAGCACAGATAAATCAGGACAAATGGCAACTGATCCAGATGATGTTTGGAGGCAAGAGACACCACAAGTTAAGCAGCTTTAGACACTTACATTTATTGTGTTCAAGGACAATACCTGTAACTACTAACCCAGCAGCCATAACGCTGGGACCACAGCTAAGTGCATGTCATGCTAGTCAGCCCAGTTGATCTCACTAAGAGATGCTCAGTAACACAGACAGTACCATGCACATATCAAGCCATATCCACCCCACTTGTAGGGAGCCGCACTGACCTCTGTGACCCCACCCCGGACACCAGCAGAAAGTGGTGCTTGTGCAGTATAAGAACATTGTGGGATTAGATGAATTTGTTGAAGCTGTAAAGGTCTGAGGACACATTGGTGGGCTCAAAAGCCCATGTATCTTTTTCCAACTCAGTCCACCAGTTTACCAAAGCACACTGCCTCCCAACAGAGACCTGAGCTCATTCAAAACCTAAGGTGTACGAGTGCATATGAGTTATAAAGAGGGTTCTGCCGCTTCCTTACCCATATTACTGCAAAAAGTACAATTTGATCTTCTGTGATCATACACACAAATTTCCTACCACCAGCAGAAGCACTGCAAGCAGCCACTATATTTAGCATGGCATGGTTAAAATGGATGAGTTAAAAAGGTTTCATGTCCATTAGTAGGTTACCAAAAAAAACCCCCAAAATCCTCCTCTGTTTTAAGATACTAATTAAAGGATCAAAGCTTTCTTCTCAGTGGAAGAGATGGTTGCAAACAGTAAACTGAGTGCTATTCCAGAGATGTCCAGACTAACAAATAGCCCTGAAAGACAAGTGCATATCTTCAGATGAGGGAAAAAAAGTGGGCCCAAGATCTACACGTAGACCTCAGCAAAGGCCACAATACAATGTAAAAAAACAGACCAGAGAGTATGTCTGCTGTTTTGTGACCCAGTCTGAAGGCCCATGCCGATCACTGTGTATAGTTCTCTGTTTTTATGCAACAGATGATCTCAACAGGGCAAACCATAAAGAGCAGAGAAGGAATGTATAGAGCCAAGAACAGTGAGGAACCACAGACACACTTCAGTTACTAATGCTCTTTGCAAGAACATGGATACCTCATGTTTAGGCAAAGGCAAATTTAATTGAAAGTAGACTGGTAGAGAGGAAAAGCAGATTCAACATTTTATCCTTTGCTGAACACCCTGGTGAAACAGCGTAGGCGTCCATCTCCATGAGAAGGCACAGGGAGAATAATCCACACCGCTGAGTGTGGTGGTAGTCTGTGTTCATGGCAACATCAGAGCAGAAAACCTTGAGAGACAAAAAACAGAGGTGGAGGAGATCCTTTCCAGCAGTCACTGATTGTTTATAGGCACTCAGGGAGCAAAAAGAATCTGAAATACCACAAAGCCTATTGAAGGAGAGACCCTGTCTACACCTGGCGCACATTTAGCAAAGGCCAAATGACGATGAGTCATTAAAAATGGGAGGAAAGGAGAACAGTAACCCTTCCCTAGTCAGGAAAGTGGCTAGTGGAGGTCTGCCAGATGTCTGGGTTTGTCTGCCAGTGAAGAGTAGCCAGATGGGTGTAGGATATCCCCAAGGTCCTCTCCCACCTGAGGATGCAGGACAGCCTCAGCAGTCCCGTGGGGGTTTTGCCAAGGCACCCGTGTGCAGTGCAACATGGAGCAGGAAGGAGAAGGATGCACCTTTCCTTTCCATGGATTTGCCACCCACATGAGTCTTCCCTTGTCCCATTTCTCCAGAGGCTAGCCCACAGCAGTAGTGAGTAGCCTTTGCACAATCTAGCCATGGAGGCTATGGGCAAAGGTCCAGTTGTGTGTTGGAAAACCTGTCACCAAGACGCCCTCATCTTCCACCAACACAAATAGCCATATCTCAGAGCTCTAGAAATACACTGAGAAGTCAAGACAGGATGAAGGACAGAAACTGTGAGGAATTTTCCAGAGGTAACTTGAGTTATAGCCACCTGGGGAATTACCGTGGATTTTTCGTAACAAGATGCTTTGCTGAGTGACCTGTTTGATGCTGCGTTTCCTTGAATTTGTTCCCCTAAAAATGACTGTTAACCCTCTGTGCTGCAAAGGTTCTTTTCTTTGCTGCAACCTAACCTGAGGTGTGATCACGTATCATGATCACAGGCTATTTGTCAGCTGAGCATCTCCAAAGGAAAACTCTTGTTACTATTTATTTCACATAAAGTTTATTGCCTTCAAGTTGCAGTCAGCATCCCCGAGTCATAACACTGCAGTCTGAAACACATGTGCTTTGTGTCCCTGATGTATTCCAAAAAAAGCATTTTGTAGCCAAAAAACTAATTTAAAAAAAAAAAAAAAGAAAAAAAAAAGGGATAGCATCTTGTATGCACTGAGAGACCTGATATTACTAAAAACATCTGCACAGTCTGTCTTACAATAGACCAGAAAAACTGAGCATTCAATTTCTAAAATGATGCTGGTGTGTTTTCCACCAAACCACCTAGTTTTAAAAATATTTCTCTACAGGGCAAGATCTTTTACTTGCCCAAATTGTTTAGAAGTTTCTCTTTCTCAAACAGGTACTGTTTCCTTTTTTGCGAACTGTAAAACTTTTTATAGGAAGGAAAATGATGAGCATGTTCATCTTTTTGCCTTAACCACCTCAACCCAAGGAGAGGTACACTGCATTTATCCTCACCTAAAGTGAGAAGTAGTTATGACCTGTATGAGCCACGTGGAACTGAAAGCAGAATAATTTTTGGGTTGTTGTGTGTGATACAAAGCAGTACTTTTTTTTTGTAAGTAACTAGTACTGTTCTGCCCTGTGCTAACCATCTCTCAAAGTCCTGAAGACAGTACATTTTATTTGCTAGGAAGTGGGCAAGTCTGTTTAGCCCCACTGCAGGTGAGGCTGCAGCAGATCCATGCCCCAGGTCCAGGCAGAAGCAAAGCTGGGCACAGAGACACATGTACGTACACACATGACGTGCAGACACATGCACACCGCTCACCCATTAAAAGAGTTAGAAATGGAGTTTAGTGAGAAGATTGGACAGACTGCACTGATCAGGTGCAAGGCTCAGCCACAGAAGCACAGTGATCAGCATCCTGTTTACACTTGAACAGCTCCCTCCTGTCCTCCTGTCTGTTTCCCAATGCTTGTTCACCCTCAAGCCTCTCAGATCCTTCTCTTTCCCTGCCTTTGCTTCCTTCCCTAAACATCTCATCACGAGGCTTGGACGATGCCAATATGTACTTCCCTTGCATCCCATGAGGGGAACCAGATGCCCACAGGCAGCAACACCCCTCTGAAAGCCACCCAAGGAAGCATTTCCAGTCAGATCCCAGTAGTAGGTTTCCTCCCTCAATGTGTGGCAGGTGGCTCCTGAGATGGGCTGGGAAGGAGACCCCCCATCTGCCCTTGTGTCTATGCACTCCCTTACTGGTGGACAAATGAGCTGTCATCACATAACCTAGTGGTGTTAGAAAATAAAATAAAGCTGAATTGTGATCACGGTGAGATATGCCCTTCTTTTACTTCTGTCACTCTCCAGATTTAAGAATAATTATATTCTGGATGTTTGTTAACTATGTAATTTACCAGGAAAAGAATACAACCCTAACAAGAAATCAGGGTTTCCTGCTACTTTTTATTTGCTTTTAGCTGTGCTACAGGTGTGCAAATTTTTTCTGCGTATTGTGGTTTCTAAATTGCCTCCAGAGGCATCTTTTACATAATCACTTTTTATGCAAGCTTAGTGCTTTAGATGCGAAGAAATACAGCCACAGCCACACACACGAGGTGATGTTTTAATTTCAGATCTCAGACAGCTCGTGGCCAGGCACAGACTACCCGGGCTTGTCCTTTTATGTACTACAGCTGTGACCTTCAGCTCTGTCACAGGCCTTGCCTTTTACAGACTAGTGTTTCTGGCCCAAATTTTCCAGAGAAGTGAGTGTTTTGGAGCACCACCAGTGGAGCTGGTGGGTCAGAGGAGGAGGCTGATCGGGAGAAGTCAAGCACACAGCAGTTTGCGGTCATTTAAAAGACTGCCACCTGGACATCATGCAGAAATCAAGGAGCCACTGCTGCAGAGAAGTTCGCCTCTTCTGACACGCACAGGCACAAGTGCTGGGGAGGAGGTAAAGGTGTCAGAGAGAGGTTTGGTTGTAACCTGATTATGGGGCTGAGAGCACCCAGGTGCTTTCAGTCCCTCTGCTCTGCCTTGACTTTTCATTTGTCAGGAGAGTGGGTGCCTGGGGAAAGTTTACCAGCCTCCTGTCAGACCCTGACTAGCATTCAAATAAAACAAACTTTCTAAAATAAACACTTGTTTAGAAATTAAGTGCAAAACTGTTTTTTCCTGCCAAGGTCTAAGCTCAGAGCTTTTTATTTCCTCTGCAGCAATGAATGACATCATTGCCACTCTCTTACACTGTGTTAAGCATAAAGGAGGCCATCCAGTCCTGAGCAGAAACAGAAAACAACTGCCTAAAAATCTTGCATAACAAATAAATTACCTTCTTTTAAATATTGAAATTTTAGTCTTGTAGCTAAGTTTTCTGCTGTGAAAAGTCCATGTTGTCACTCGTTTGCAACTTTGACGGACCATTCAAATGGAGATTTTCCCTTCCTCAAACATTGTTTGAAAAATTTAATTGAAAAGACATTTTCTATTCTTCCAAGAATCGGATTAGGAAAGTTTTTGCAGACAAGGTAACTGTGTGAAAGAATAGCTTGTGAGTACCTAATGGATGAGCTCACACAGTAATACATGCAGATATGGAATCACATGGCTGCAGGGACACTGCTGTGGAGCACACATACACAGCATTATGTTTCATGTATGTTGTTGGTGTATTTGCCAGAAAGGTGAATTGCTAACCTTTGGGAGAGACAGAGTATGTTGGTGACTGGTAGTAGTCAGCATCTTACATTTTATTTGGCCGTGCTGCTAAACATGCTGCTCCTTCTCAGACCTGAGTGTGAGCATTAACTCATGTCTGCCTATTGTTTTGAAAGTTACCTGAATTGGGTGGGATCTACACAAGGTACAAAACTGCCAGCCCAGTCTGCATCACAGGTTTGGCCACTTGCGGTGGGCCTGAAGGTCTGCCCTGGCTAGAGATTTACCAGCCCTCTGGATTCCTGCCAGCTCTTTTGTGGCTCATCAGCTTCAATCAGCCTCTTCACTTAGCCATTTTTTTTCTAGTGGCACCCAGTTTGCTTCCATGTGGAATGCAAACTCGTTGCTCTTGAGACCAAGGTGTCTGAAACATCTCTGCCTCTGTGGATGACAAATGCCATAAAGGGGAGACGACAGAGAATTAATGGGAGGACAGAGATGTCAGCTGCAGATTGATTTGATTTACAGTGTTCCTGCTAGGAAATTACAGATATTATGCTCACCATGGTAACCTTGTTCTCCCCAAAAGAGGTAGGGGGAGAGAGGAGAAGGGGACAATTCAGAGAGAAAGTATATGCCTGCTAGCTGCAGGATCCCTGAGAAGAGAGAAGCTCTCACTTCACTTTTGGCACAGCTGACAGATTCACCATTAAGAGAAAATAAAGATAATCTGCCTCCCAGAGTGAGTCAGCATTGTATGCTGTGTTGAGAAGAGTTTGCAGGGTGTTACTCATCTTCTGGAAGAATAACTCTCTGGGATTGTGACAGAAGACCACATTGCCCCGAGGCATGATTTTTTAAAAATGTTATTCATCTCCTTACTTTTTTTTTCTTTCACTCTATGAATGATCTGTTTTACATTTAGCTGAAAGATACAGACTAGCTCATTCACTTGATGCAGTCTTAAACTGCAAATGGAGAGCAAATTAAAAATTAACAATGGCAAAAAAACCCCCGAACAGTTAAGGATAAGAGCTGGCATGATCAGTGATCCTTCCAATTGCATCGAGAGGATGTAGCACAGCCCGTGTTTCTGTTTTCCCCTTTGATTTGCTGAGAGTGGCTGTGAGTAATGTTAAGTAGCTTTTGCTGCTGTGCTTCTCCCATTCATTTCCATAATTTCTTGATCATCTAAGATAATGCCCCAACAGGCAGAAAGAACGAAGACTGCCCTAGAAACAGTGGCTACTTGTCAAACTAATTCTGGCTGCTCTAGGAGGAAAGTCTCCTCCTATATGTCTAACTCCCTTTCACTGTCTTCATCTTCACTTCCCTCCTCTATTCATCAGCAGTTTTTGTTTCCGAAAGGCTCATCTCAAACTCAGACATCATTTAAAGTCCTGGGATAGTAATCACAAAGCAGTCTGGACAGTATTTTAACGAGCATACAATATTTCCGGCATTGGATACGATTCTGTTGTTTAGCCTCCTGCCTCCAAGAGCGAGTGTGACTGCATGCACCTCTGTGTGTGTGTGCACGGGTGCACGTGTGTGGTTTTGGTCGTTAGGTGGCTAATTTTCTTTGTTAATCTTTTTACCTGGCACATAAGCCTACTGGGCTGTGCGTAACAGCTTGAGTTCACATTCCATCTTATCTGAGTTGTGTTTGGTTCATTAGTTGCACTGTGGCTATTGCATTCAAAATGACAAAAACAGCGTGACATGTAAGGGTGCATGAAAAGTAAAATGCACCATTTGCTAACATCCCTGTAACTGCTCTTAGGCAGCTCCTAGGGCTTTGTGCCAGGCTTGTCCAGCTCCTGGTGTCCATCACAGGCTGCCTGTGTATCCTGCATCTTCCTCCCATGTCAATCCCCAGCAGCCTGGAGCTTCAGCACTAGATCTGGGAGCTTCCCGTGTAGAGCTGTCAGTGGGAAAGGGCTTTCATTGTTCCCCACAACCTCTGTGGAGCTGTGAGATGGTAACTGTTTCACTCCTGCGCTGGAAGAACTCAACTCTGTTGACCAAACAGAGCCTCTAAACCTGCAAATGTACGGGTGCCTTGGCAGAGCAGCTCTGCCCCCCTGCACAGGTCAGGGAGCCCTGTGTGGTCAGGAACTAGCTGTGGTGCCCTGGGGCATGACCACGAGCATGAAGGTGATGGAGAAGGGAGTACTGGGGCTTTGCAGTGCGGGAAGTTACAAAGGCTCTCCAATTTGCCCACCACGAGACTCCCAGTGCAAGCAGGAGTCAGCAGCAGGCTCATGCCAGGGGTAATGGCTCTGGCAGAAGGAATGTCTTTGGGAACAAACAGCTGGTCTTCCAGACCAGAGCTGTTGAGATCTGGGAATGACGGGTTTCAAAAGATCTTTTGTAGGTTTACACACTTTGTGAATGCTCATCAGCCGAGAATGGGCTTTCCACAGGTAGGAACAGGGAATGAATTGTCCTGCTGGCAGTCAGTGGGTGAGAGCAGCATCCCCATCCACCATGGTGCTGAGATGTTCCAACATCTCCTGATATGAAGCAGAGCCTCCCATGGCACTGGACCTTGGCCCTGGATTGCTCTTTGGAAATCCTGGCATGGAATAGCTAAATTTGTGGTTGTTCTTGATAATTCTGGTTTTTGCACATCCTGTACATAAGAAAGACAGAGCTCAGAAAGATGGTATAAGATGGTGGTTAGATTTTGGTAACCCTACAGCGTACCATGAAGAAGATTATAGAGGATGGTCTCAGATTTCCACATTGAATTTTTACTTTAATTGCAGTTTCTTATACAGTGAATAACTGTTATCTTTAAGTACAGCTTAGAGCTCACAGGGTAGAGGCAGCGATTTTCTTTGTACCCTGTCCTGTCAGAGACACCTCATCAAGTCACAGTACTATGACTTATTGTAATACTTTTACATTTTACCTTCCAATAAAAAAAGGTAATGCTCTTCCCCTCAAAGCCCTCATTTTCTGTGCTTTCCTCTCCTCACTTCCTTTTCAGCATTACACAATGTGAACAGCAAAGCCTTTCAATGTACCCTACCACAGTACAGAGCAAGTGGAAAGAAGCAGAATCTCAGAAATGCCAGCTCTGTCAAAACCAGATTTCAACACCACACTCATGCAACTGATTCTTTTCCCCACCACAACACCTTTGAAATTTGTAAGCTGTAGATACTGCCACTGTAGAAAACAGGCTTTGCTATGCCAAAACAAAGAGGAGCTGGTGGTCTCTTTGTAGCTAAGGCTGTGATTAGTTTTCAAGTCTGGAATTAATCTCTCGTATTGCAGTTAAATGAAGTTGTTCCATTTCTGATGTACACGTAGCTCTTACTCGGTACTTGCAGCTTTAGAAAGTCTAGGATGACTGAATGGGAGAGAGGAGGAAGGCTGTCGAACATAATATTACCATTTTTGCATGTCTCTGATGGCTACTGGATGGGATAGAGGGGGAAGATGATTTACAGAAACAACTCCAGCAAGAAACCTAGATTTATGTTTTTGTGCTGTCTTAATTGAAAGCAAATGCACTGGTCTGTGTAAAGAGTGAAGCATAGTAGCCCTAAAGGAATAGATAAACCAAATAAACTCTTCCAAATTTCTGGCTTGGGTTTTGTAGCTACATGAAAATAGATCTTCTCCAACTCAGGAGAATGAAAAATTGCAGCAATCTTGCTTCATATTAATAGAAGTTGATTTACAGCCTTATAATTGTCTTAACATTCCTTCTTTTTTTGGTATCCTGTGTTGTGTCATTAGCAAACTGTGACTGCTTCCAGCTTCAGGCTTCTTAGTTTGTTAGTAGTCCAGGCAGTGTTGTAATTAGAGCTATTCATTCTTTTTTTACCTTTGTAAGCATTTAAGCCCAAACAGGCATCAATCCTTATCAAAGCACCACCTCTTTTAATAACACAGCAGAATTTAATCTGTTAATTCAAGGGGCCGGTCAACCTCTTTCTTTCTCTGCTCAACGTGCAAAAAATGTTGGGCAGCATGAGGACCTGGGAGTGTAGCTGGGGCACTTTGCAAGGGCCTGCCTTCAGACCTGCTGGGGAGGTTTGCTACTTTGCAATTGCTAAGTCTTCCCACTTTGGGGCGAGGCCTCAGCTCATTTTCAGTCCGAGCAGCTTGGCCACAGCTACAGCACTGCTTCCTCTTGTTACTTCTTCGTGCCCAAATCAGCTGGCAGTAGCTTTTCTCTCCAGCTTGTTCCTGTAGTTTCTGATCACTAAGTACAGCACAGGCAAGATTAGTGTGTACCCAGTTGTGTCTCCAGGGTGCCCACAACACTGTGCAAGCACTCGGGAAATTACAAGGACTTGCAGGATTTTCCAAAAGTAGGTCTTTCTGATGGCAAGAAAAATGAATCCCAAGAGCAGTCTCCCTTGGTGCACTTTTCCTGTGGAAGTTTTGGGACGTCTTGGATCTTTTGATGCGGTGGTAGATGAAAACCCATCCTGTTACCATATATGTGTGACAGCTAAAACTTTGAGTGTTCACAGCTGAAGTGAATGAAGTTTGGCTGTGAGTGGGAGGGATTCAGGAACTGCTTGTCCTGTACTTTGCCATACACAGCTCCGGTCCTTCATTGTCCTTTGGGTCCCAGTAGCTGACGAGACTAAAGCGATGTTAAGAAGAGGCATTCCAGGGGAACAGGCAGTGGAGAGGCAGAATGTGTGCAGAGAGTTTGGAGCTGTCCTTTTGCACAGTTTAACAGCTGGTAATGCAGAGAGGAAGGCAGCATCACACAAGTCCCTAGCTATGGTTAGGTGCCGTACTTTAGGACCACAGCTTCCTCACAGGTACTGAAAATGTCTAGGTCGTGTGGGTCCTGCAGGATGTTCTTTGCAGTCCTTGACCAGCTCATGAGAGCCACCACAACTTCTAAATAAAAAAACTAAGGTTGCAAAAAAGCATTATGGATGTAGAGGGTCCCAAATGCAAGTAGTTCTACAAGCTTTACAAGGAAGCCTCTGTTTCTCACACACATCACTGGAGAAAGCAGATTTGTGCAGAAGAGGTTCTTCCTTTTCAACAGTTGTGACTGCCCTTTACCTTGAGTAAGGACCTGTGCAAGACCAGTCTGTTTCACTGCCTTTCCTGTTACTTGTGCTTCAGTTGTTTTTCATCTCTACTGCTTTGCAACACCCACTACTGGAAGGCTCATGGGTACTGTGTGTTTCCTGTTTCCATGCAGCCCTTCACTGAGGTGTTTCTGTAGTCATTTGATGAACGTCCTGTTCTTTGAGGCACTGCAGTAACCTTGAGGCCAGCACTGTACCTTGCCTGTACCTTGGCTTGCGTGATCTCCCAGACCTCCTGAGAACACATTCGTCAGATAGGATATCTATCCCAGCAATCACCCCCACTTTCAGCTGGCTTCCTTGAATTCCCTGACCAGTGGCTATCCATGAATAAAACTACTATACCACTTCTACTCTGCCTTTAAGTAAACAGTTACTGAAAATGGAGCAGTTTCACTTGCTCCAGTTCCATAGGTCACAATGATGGAGCGGCCTGGTATGTCCACAATGGCACCAAAATCGATTCATTAAATTTCATCAGTTGTAAGACCCAGATTTTGATTAGTTAAACTGCTTGCTTGGCTAGTGATTTATGTGCCTGCAGGACTGAAATCTGGTTTTTTGTTTTTTTGGTTTTTTGGTTTTTTTCTAGAAGACATAGTCGATAACCCCTGTGAAGTACAGGCTGTGGCACACATCTAATTATCAGAGTGGTGACCA
Source organism: Myiozetetes cayanensis (assembly GCF_022539395.1). Taxonomy (NCBI): domain Eukaryota; kingdom Metazoa; phylum Chordata; class Aves; order Passeriformes; family Tyrannidae; genus Myiozetetes; species Myiozetetes cayanensis. The sequence goes on from NW_026087631.1 coordinate 5,684,067, forward strand.
GAGCAGATTTAAGTGTAACGGCAGTCCTGGTGTTTTTTTAAATCAAAAGATGGAGTTAATGCTACGAAGAGCATGAGGAGCAATCTTGTATTGCAGCAGAATCATCCATGAAAGATGCATTCTTTATGCAGGCCAGCTGAGCCCATTCAGCCTGAAATCATGTGAGTGATAGCCACTGGTAAACCAGCAGTTTTGCATCTCCAGCAGAGAACTGTCACAGTGACAGGCAGGGTTGGAAGGTAATTTCTACTTGCCATATACTAAGTGATGTGAAGAACATTGCAAGAATAAGTCTTAAGTTACTTATGCAAACTTTTCTGCTTGGTTTCTCAGAAAGCTCAGCTTTTAATTTAAGGAGGTTTTCCTTGCTGGAAAATCTCCAAGGAAGTGTGTCGCTGCCACTGCCATCTGTCTCTTTTCAGGGGAACTGTGTCTAGTGAATGAGGAGGAATGCTGGTTGGCAACTAATAGCAACTTTTACCCTTGCGTTTGCCAATTCTGGCCCTAAAGAGCACTGGTCTGTAACAAAGCAGTGAGTACATGACATAACTAAATAACTAAGTAAATAAATAAATTAATAAATGTTTGAGGAGCCCCTGGTGGTCTAGTGGTAAAGGCGCGGCGCTATCACCGCGGAGACCCGGGTTCGATTCCCGGTCAGGGCCACTCCCGGGCAGGTGGAGCTCGTTAGCCCTTAAAGGCAACCCACCTACGTCCTAAGGACCTCACTGCCACCGTCCAAGCTCGCTTGGCCCCGGCAGATGAACCTTAGGATTAAAGGGTGGGCTCAGTTCCGCGCACACTGTGTCTCACCTAAAAAATCCAATGCGCAGGCTGGAAGGTGGAAAGACCTTCCCCGGATCTTCGCTCGCGAAGACTGGCCATTATTATTATTATTATTATAAATGTTTGAACTGAATTACCAAAAATTAGAATTTGTTACAATAAAGTAAAAATTAAAAAAAAATTATTCTAGGGACATCTATAACTCTAAAAGCTGTTTACAGAAGCTCTGCTTTTGGGGTTCTGGCACATCACAGTGCAGAGTGCCTGGGGTTGGCTAGGTGTGGAGTTGGCTATAGGTGACGTGTTCCAACCCATGGCCTGCCTTTGAATCATAGACACAACTTAGATCAATAATACACGTCTCTCCCTTTTGCTCCAGCTCCAGGTTGGATATCTATTTTTGAGGAAAACAGGAAAAGGGGAGGGAGGGATAAAATAGCAAAATAATTCAGACAAAAAAGTGAAAACTAATAGAAGGAAATACTTTTTCACATAATACACAATTAGCTTGTGGAACTTGCTGCCAAAGGATATATCTGAAGCCAAAGACTGCAGACCTGTTCAAAATAGGATTAGGCATAACATGAAAAGCAGTGTTAGCCATATTCATAACAGTTAATACTTAAAAATAAACAAGAGATTTTGGAAAGAATATAAATCCTTGGGCATCAGGACAGAGGCCAAGCTCTAGCTATCAGGGCTTGGGAAGGAATTTTCCCTGGGGCCTGTTTCTTCTGTAACTGAGCATTTTCAGAGTACCTTGCACCTTCCTCTGAAGCATCTGATGCTAGCCACTGTCAGAGAGGGGACACTGAGTGACTGGGCCCTCAGCCAGACATTGTCTGGGAAAACCAATTTTCTTTAGTTAAATACAGATTCAGAATTAAAATAGAAACAGAGACGAACTTTTGGGAAAGAAGAACAAGTTTCTCCCTTCAGATTCCGGGAGCAAAAAACAGAACTTAGCCTATCCCAAATCAAAAGCAGGAAACATAATACCTGTGCTCATATGTTGATGAACTCATTGAGTTCAGTGAGACATAACCACACACAGCTTCAAGTCTGAACATCAGCATGAGTCTGAGAGGCCACATCTTCCTCTTCCACTGTGATGCTGGGGCCACTCAAACCCCTCTTCTATTTTTAGTGCAGCTTTTTGATTTTTAGAGTAATCTCGATGGGACCTGCTGTGCAGGACAGGAGGTGTGTCAGTCCTGCTAACACAGCAAAGATTTTACCAAGACTGGGTTTGTCCCAGGACCTTCCAGAAAAATCTCACTGAGCTGCAGCCCCCATGAAAGAACAGCATGTCAACACACTTGTCATCAGTTGCTCCTGGTGGAGGGTTAGGGAAGGGTTCCCTTGCAGAGTAAGAAGACTCTGCAGATGGATATGGAGAGGCTGGATTGATGGGCTGAGGCCATGAGGTTCAACAAGGCCAAGTGCTGGGTCCTGCCTTTCAGCCACAACAACCCCATGCCAGCACTACAGGCTGGGGCAAGAGTAGCCACAGTCAGAGAAAATCAGCTCCTGGTAGTGGAAGCAGGCAGTTTTAAGTCTTTGGAAAAGCCCACCCTCATTTTATTAGGTTACGTTTTATTGCTGCAAAATTTGGCCTTCTCTGGATGTTCAAATTGAGCTAATTTTCTTCTTCCAAACTGCAAAGCAATCTCTTGTTAAATCTAGAGAGAGGATGATATCATTACTTGAAATTTTTTTATTCTGAAATGAGGCATAGAGCTGGAAGTAGGTTAGAAGATCAATTTTGGAAATGTGTGAAGGAGGAAATAGAGGGTCTCTTCTTCGTTTAGCATCACATGGCCTCAACAACATGAGTCTGGTTACTGGAATTGTCACTTCAATAAGAAAGTTCATTAAAGCATCTGCAATAGTTTCCTGTGTAGTGACCATTCTTGGACCAGATGTGCCAGTAGGAAAATAACAAAGAAACAAGGAATAAAAAGCAAAAAATATACTTATTTATAAATCAGACCAGCTGTAAGACTCAAGGAACCCCTGAGACCAGTGGAATGAGGAACATGAATTAAGAGGTCCCCATTTCCTCCTTCCCCTCTACCCTGAAAAATACACTGTGGAGTCTATTATGTCTTTCAGGGATAACTAGCTGACTTTTATCTTTGGTTTTCTCCTTTTTTCTTCCTTGAAAACTTTGGATCGAAGTCAGTGCTTATTTCCTTGCTGAAAGTTAAATTTTGGCTACAAGTAGGTCAGTTAAAGTTTCGTTGTCTCTTGGGTGACCATATCGGTGCAGATCTGTTAGAGCAGAGCTCGTGGAACAGAATTATTTCTCCTGATTCATATTAAGCAGACCTGGCAAATAATTCATGCTACGGGGGGAAAAGAGGAAGAAGAGAGCCTCTTAGGGGACGGTGGGAGAGGTGGGCCCCTGGATGCAGGAAAACAGGCTTTAGGAAACAGGCCTGTTCCTAACAGTCCTTTGTGATGGTTCCCTTCCCACTTTGTCAGATTGCTTAAGGTGACAAAGGACATGGGTGTAGTTAGTCCAACTATCAATTTCCCAGAGGGAAAGCCAGAACCAAGCTGCTTAGCCACAGTCTTGGTCTTTGCTCAGAATAACCAAGTGTTTTCCCTGTCTGTGCTACTGACCCTCAGTCTATCACATCATCTCTTATCTTTTGTCTGTCTGCTGACTTTGGGCTGTGTTACAGATATTTCTGAAATGGAAACAGTTTATCCTGCTGCCTCTGCACAGCTCTAGTTCAGTCATTTTTTTGTTTTTAAATCCGTAAGAAGAGCTCTTCTGCACATACTCCTGCACTCAGAAACCCAAGTAGATGTTAGGAAACATACAAATTGGAATGGGAAAACTATAGGGAAAATGTTGTGATGCTTTCATACGAAGTGGTGGTGTACTCCAGTACTCTGGAGTTTTGCCTCCTGCTTCATTTCACAGATAAAAAAAGCAGAGTAGAAAGGGAATCAGGAAAGATTTAAAGGAATAGCAGAGAGCTTGGAATAACTCTCAGGGCTTTTCCTGTGTGAGGAGATTGGAGCTGAAATATTTGGGGGACGTAATGGGGAGGCTGGGTGATTTTTAAAATGACCTTAAGAGGATAGACAGGGGGTCCTACCCTCTCTCTGCTGGTACAAAAGGCAGAATGTGGTCAGTCCCATTGCTTGATGGACTAAAAGGCTGATCAAAGTCAATGTTTGTTGGTTGTCTTTTTTTTTTTTTTAATATTGCATGTAGTTAAAATGTGGAGCTTTTTGCCACATAAAATTATAGGCTGAAACCAGAACAATGTTTTGTCGGATTAGATTTCTGATCATGGGATTGTCAGAAAAGCACTGGAACTGCTCTATGGAAACTGGCAGAGACCTTGGTTTTTCTTCTTGGAACTGTTTGTGTGGTAATGGTACAAGCTGCAGTATCTGGCCCATTTCGAATCCCGCACCAAAACAGGAACACAGGACAAGGTGATGGATAGGTGAAGAGGGAGATTGCACTGGCTCAGTCAAGGAAACAACGCAACTGAGAGTGGTCAGCAGAAGGAAACGCTTTAGCCCAGGAATGGATGAAGTTTCTGCCTAATCTATCTGGCTCTCACAAACCAGGCTTTCTGGGGTCCTTCAGGCCACTCAGCAGTATCATGAGACAAAAGTGGCAGTTTTCCAATGGCACCCTGCCAGCTGCTTCCAGGCAGACAGGAATGCACCACAGTAGTGCAGACCTCTTTCACCTTCAGCCCCAAAGCACATGGGCAGGAGGACCTTCCAGCTCCGGTTGGTACCGTGTTTGTCATACCACCAGAGAGGAGAAGGTCTCCTGAAATTGTAGGACAACTCACTGAACAAGGAGAGAGACGCTGCAGAGGTGAGTAACAACAGCAGATGTAGCACCAGTCCTCCCTACATGCCTTCCTCCTGGGTCCCTCTCTTGCTGCCAGGTGATGCTTGAGCCTCACAGACTTGCCTTCCACTGTTTCCAGCCCACCACCTTGCAAGTGCAAACCCAAGTAAAGGGGCAGGGATGACACAGCTAGGAGTAAGCAGTGGGGCTGTGGCTAATGCACGGGCTGAGCTGATAACTTGCTGTGGGAGCTGTATCCCACAGCTTCCCTGAAACTCCTGAGACCAGCTCAGGAGTTCGCTTTTGGTTACTCCAATCTCCTCTTGTAGATCTTTGCAAGAAACACAATTCTCTTTTGAAGGATATGTCCTGGCCCGAGACTGATATAAGTGCATGGATTTGCTCCCCTCAACAGGTTCTGTGTGGATCCAGGCTAGGAACAGATGTAGCTAGACTTATGCTTTCCTGGAAAAAAAAAAAAAAGAAAAACACACAGCATGTTAAAACTTGAAACCTGATTCTTTACAGGTGAATTTAAATTAAAAATGCTCACTGTTTCCTTGCACTACCAGATTGAGACCATCTGTAGCCCATATCAAACAGCCCATTTTAGATGCTGTAACAAGGGATTTCTTTTCTTTCAATATCATGCTCTTCTTGGTTGTGTTTTTTAAATAATTTATCATATCAGTGGAGAAAACTTCCTGTATGTTTTGTTAACTCAGAGAATGTATGATCCCAAAAAGTAAAGCAGAGAGACTATGAAGGACAAATTAAACATGATACAGAAAGTCTTGTCACTAATCAGGTCAAATTTTCTGAAGTAAACAGGCTAAGGACAGTGAAAAACAGTGAGACAGAACCATAGGCAAAAGCAGGAGCTGAAACATCTTTTCCCTTACAAACTATAGCTACAAAGCAAAATCAATTGCATTTTTTTACTTTTCTCAATACTAAGAAATAGAGTAAATATCACAATGAAGAACATTTTAATTCCTGTTGAGGTATGACAAACCCCCAAAGCAACCCCAGTGTACATTTGTGATTTATGGTCTGCTTTCTTCATTGCCTTGAAATTCATTGTCCCTTTCAGGGATTTTTTTTTTCCTCTAATAATACATCTGTACTCTTTGGGCTGGGGCGGGGGGCAGGAAGGGGGAAGAGGAAACAAAAAAACAAACAAACACACCAGCCCAAAACAGTGATTGCACAGACACTTACATATGCTGAAGGAGATGGTTTCTGCCTCCAGCAGCCAGAAGAACTAGGGCACTCAAACCACGCTGGTGCCAGTGTGTGACACACCGTATCAGCACCAGAGTTCACACGCAAAGGCAAGCGAAACCTTTTCTTTCTTAATCCACCCTTCACCCCAGAGTTTTAGACTTCCCTAGATTTTTTTCTATTCAGAGCCTTGGAGGAACAAAACAATTGGAAAATAAGACCTTGAACAACTATTTTGCTTCCATGTTTTGGGATTGATATCAAGAGACCATCTGTTTGCCCCATGTATTCTCTGGCAGTGACTGGGTTCCCCGCTAGGTGATGTGATGCTGCCTGTGCTGAGGTCTTCCTCTTGCTTGGCAACGTGAGAGTGATGTCCAGCAGCCCATGAGCTGATGGTTGCCTGCAGCTGAACTGGGGGTGTTGTGATTTTAGGAACAAAGCATACTTTGAGCCTACAAGGTTTTGGAATGTGTTAATTTTTGCCTGTATTTCTTCACGGTGGGTCTGGGGCGCTTAGAGAAGCCTGAGGCGCTGGGGACTGGGCTCCTGCCCAGCTGGTGTTAACCAGCTCGCCCTCTTTAAGAGGTTTTGTATAACCTATTTGGGGCAGACTGAAGCACCTGAAATAAGATGATTTGTTCTCTCTCTTGATAGCCCTTTATAGGCACTCTGAAAAGTTACTGTCCTGGTTTAGAGGTGAAAGGACAGAAGTTAATTCTAGCTGAACTCCCAGCTATTGAAAAGCCAGTTGGTTTCAGCGTTCCTTATAGCTGGTGGGGACGTTCCCAGAACGTGATTTGGCGGGTGTATGGAGAGCACACCAGAATGCCACTAGCCCCTCCCTGTGTGTGGCCCTGTCTGCCTGAGCCATCTGTTGCTGCTCTGCCTGTTGACCCATCTTTGAAGAGGCAGGATCAGGTGCAGACACATCGGTGTTTCTGTGGCAGCATCCTTGCACAAAGGTCTACTGCGGTGCGTGCAGGAACTGGCGATCCTTTCCATCTCTCTCCTGATGGGGGGCCTTAGCAAATCATGCAAAGATACCCAGGGCCAGGGAGGGTACCTGTCACATCTGTCTTCTTCCGTAGTCTTGGTCAACCAGGTTGAGAGGTCTAGCAAGGCTGGAAGAACAGGCCAGTAAGAGGAGGAGGAGGAGGAGGGGTAAGGCTCCAGAGCTACTTTGTGAGTCTAATTCCCTCCCAGCAGGGGCTAGGACCATCAATGGCTGTTCTCTGTGTGTCAAAGAGTGGATTTTGCTCTATTTGAATTTCCCTTTCACCGCATCCTCATCCATATTTGTTCAGCACTTTGAGGGTTCCTCCACAGAGGCATATGAAAATAAGAAGGCAGGTGGAAGAAAGATACAATTTCATCTGCTTCTGCTGCTTCCCAAGAGGAATGAGGTTTTCTCTTCCCAGCCACTTTTTCATCTGGTTTTAGCAGTACTGTTTGTGTCATATATGGCAGGAAAATTTCCTCCTTCCCTTAAGACTCCAGTACCTTCAAAGAGAGCACACAGCCCAGAGTTTTGAGCAGTAGAGGAGATCAAGCCAGATTTCTTGTAATCTGAAATAGGTGCATGCAGTTACAAGGAGGGATTTTTGTGGGTTTGTTAACGTGTTGGAAGAAGAAATCCTGATAGCAATCCCAGCCTAAGCCTTTGGGTGCTCACAGGAACCTTGGAAAAGGCTCCGTTTTCCAATGTGTTAGGGAGTCTGGGTGTCCTGGATATACTGGGTGCAAGGTGTCCCTTGTGTCTTTACTTCCCTGCACCTTCAGTGTCACCACAACAAGCTTGAAACTTCATGGAAATAAGAGGAACAAGAGAAAATAAAAGGGCTGTTAAGGTGCTTCTCACTGCAATTCTTAATGCAACCTGATTTTCATAGGGGACTGATGGGAGCAGTCTCAGCTTGTCCAGTTGGGTATTCAGATGCTCAGTTGTCCAAATTCATTGATCAGCTTGGATATCCAAAACAAGTGCTTGATGTCAAGGGCCTGCAAGCCTTTGGCAATGTGCCACCCATCTCATAAGTCATTGGTCTTTCACTGAAAGGTGCCACCTACTCCTTCCACCATGAGACATCTCTCTTGTGCATGAATGTCTGAAAAAAAATGTAGAACATTAGTTAAACAGAAGTAATAAACACCTGCCAGGGCCTTTGATTTCAGTGCTGTTCATACTCAGCACTATGAAAAAATGTGCTATATGAGATCATTATTTAATTGAAGAAATATTTACGTGCAGACAGAGTCAAGGGCAAAGCTGAATTCTGGAATATACTCCAAAAAAGCTTGCCAAACCTTTTTTCTTTTTTTTTCTTTTTTCTTTTTTTTTCTTTTTTTTTCTTTTTCTTTTTTTTCTCTTTTTTTCTTTTTTTTTTTAATATTTTTTTTATTTTTTTTTTGTTGTGTACTGATTCTAAGGAAAGAGGGGATTGATCCAGACGCATGAGCAGGGAATTGGGAATTGCGTGTGATATGTGATTCCACGTGGTTAAATGTCCACCTGGAAGTGCAATCTTTCATTTTAAGAGAAGTTTTGCAAACATTATATTTAGCAGGCAGGAAACCAAGCATTTCAGTTTATGCACTCCAAGGGACAAAAATAGCAGTTGTACACAAAGGATCTAAAGACCTGTAAGTCTTGGGAACCATAAGCACTTTTCTCTTTTCAGGGTTTGCTGAACCTTCAGAAATACTTAAGAGTACTGAAGTCTGTTCTACATAATGGCTGCAAGATTAGTGGCTGAGCATGCTCCTTTGAAAGTGAAAGAACATAATTGTGCATATACTGCAGTGTGATATATCTTCTACTAATCCCTTCTTTTCTTACATAAGTATATTTTCTACAATTCTATGAGCAAATAATCTCTTGAGGTATTTCATTTACCTTGGACTCTCTCCCTCTTGCAATAGACCCCTGCCAGAATGTATACCACCAGCTACAAAATTTCACTCGATTTTCTTGATGTGAGTCTTTGAAATCCCACCTTTTCTGAGGTCACTGTAAAATGATCATGGCTGACAAAAATGATCTGCACCCACGCTTGTTTACTCTAAGTGTTACTTCTGTTGTAGGTTATATATGCATGTTGCATCAAGGCAGTGCTTTAAGGAGGCTGGCTGTGCTAGGTTTCATGTTAAGTTGAAGCCTGAAGTTTAATTAAGTCTATTATTTAACAGGCAAGGAAGGGGGGTTCTTTCTTCAGCTTCCTTACCTCACTGCTGGAATTAGCTCAGGTAATTGCCTCACTTCTCTTGCCCTCTGTTGCTTGGTAATTTCCTCTCCTAATGTGCCTGTCACTCTCTAGTAAAAATCCAGAAAGGCCTAGGTAAGTGCTAGGGGGGAAAAAAAAACACACACACACAGAAAAGCTGAATCTCCAATTTCAAATCCAAGGCAATAAGCTCTAAAATGCCTCTTTTTTTTTTTCCGACTAAGTAGCTGAACTGAGGCTTTTCTTTGTGACCCTTTATTTAATACCAAGGGCATGTTCTGTATCAAGATATAACCAGACCTGTCTCCAGAGAGCAGTCAGTCTAGGAGAGGAGCCAGGCACACCAGAACATGCAGGGGATGCAATTACTGATGGGTCTGGTTACTGTGTCGAGCCTGCTCCCACACAAGAACCAGCGCCCGGCCTCCCTTCCTCGACCTGATTACTCACTTCTTCTGCCTGCCTGCCAGCCAGACAAACCTGCAGGTAAGGAAAGAGCACAGCCCCTGTTCAAGCTGGCTGCAGGGAAGCTGCGCCTTTGCCATCCTAGCGCATCACCAGCTGCTGCAGGAGGGCAGGGCAGTGTTTGTCAAGGTGTGGTGCTGCTGGAGCCCACAGACATCCTTTCTGCCCTTACACCTTAGGGCCAGTGGTAGGGTAGGGAGAATAAACAGGAATGGCATCAACTGGTGAAGAGGAGAGATGTGGGGATGACTAGAAGGAAAAATGTGAAACAGAGAGACAGACAGACCAGACTGCAGGTCTGACACAGCCTAGAAAAAACTGCTGGGTAGGGGGCGTAAGGGTCTGAACGCAGAAAGGGTAAATGCTGTGCTCTGTAAGTCCACTGCTTGTACAGTGAGAGCCAGACTTGGACTTCAGCTCTCCGTGGAGTCAGAAGTATCATTTTAGGGAGCCATAATTCTCTTTGAGCTTCTGGAAACAGTCTGGTTAGCAAATTTCAGACAACAATAAGGTCAAAGATGGAATCCCTGAAACTTGCTTTTTCCCATTTTATCTCCAAGTGATAACCTCTTCCATTTCTTTTTGTAATGGGACACACTCCACTAGATCACACAAAATATGTGTGAAAGACGGGAGGTAATGAATGGCATCCTGCTCTCACTCATTTGTAAAATGTGTCTGCTGTTGACTTTGGGCCAAACACTGGTCTTGGTTACAAGACAAAGACTCCTAATTCCACTAGGAGTTCATAACTGTTGCATTTAAACTCAGATTTTATGAAAAGACTGCTGATTTTTTAGGTACTTGATTTTCAGATTCCCCAATCAAGGCAGCTTCAAAGGTGGATGAGCCCAGTTTCTCATGCTGGTCCAACCAAAACCAGCAATATGCTATAGCAAAATGCTTGTATCTGTTATTTTAGGAGAACCACTTTGTGACTGTCGCAACTGCTGAGCACTAAAATGAGTCAAAAGGGGGAAAAAAAAAAAAAAAGAAGCATTTTTTCGTGGAATTCCTTGAAAAATTGTTATTACTTTTCAGACATAAGTAATGGCATCCCTGTCACAAACAGCATATACTGCACCCATCCGATAGACATGCACAGGATATGCACCAGTCAAAAGCTGCATGTATTGACAGTATACCTAAAAGCTTTGTATGATTATTCAGTTCAAAGTTTTGCCTTTTTTTTTTAACCAGTTCTCATGCAGTTTACTTCACTGTAATTTAGAGCAAATTCATAAACAAAACTAATTGTTTCCTTGCAGCAAAAACTATGACTGCCAGTCTTCCCATTTTTTTTTCAAGGAAGTATAAAATAAATATAAATCCACCTATTTTTATGATTTGTTTACTTTCAAATTACTCTAAAAATGTTAAACATTCTCCCTGCTGTCTCCTTTTTCTTGAATGTTGTCCATGGATTTCTTGATGTTTTTCTTTTGCATGGATTAATGGTTAGGAAATAAAACTTGGGAACTGAAAAATGTTCCTCATGCTTTTGGAAGCACAAAATTATTTAATATGTTCATCAGGCTTCTTGAACTTGTTTCTAACTTTGTAAAGTGTAGAAAAGTTCTTTTTGATTTATTTTCTCCTAGCTTCATCTCTTAATGGATATCTCTTTGATACCCACATTTCTTCTGATCAGCATAAGTAATGAAGGGAAGATTGTATTCCACAGCAAATTTCTGCAAGATCACACAAAACTAACAGGCCAAAGCCAGAAGGAAAAAAACCACAAAAAGTTAAGCAAATGTATTTTACATTATTATTAGTTTAATTTTATTACCTCTGAATTCATTTTTCTGTTAGTCAGCTCTTTAATCAGAGGTATCATCTACTGATTTAGACTTAGCTTTCCCCACATGTGAATGTTTTAATCTAATCTTTGTTCTCATCCCTAGATAAAAAGGAAAGTTTTCATCTAGGTGCTCAAATTTGTGCATTTTCGTGCCAGCACTGTCTCAAACTATTTTATCCAAATAGTTGCTCTCAAGGTTTAGAATCATTAAAAAAAAACTGCTCTAAGGACCCTTCTTTATTGGAGCATGTAAACAAAAGCAGAGAAATCACACAAAAATAACAGAGGGAAGGACTCTCTCTTGCTCTCTCTCACACACGCACACAGTGGCATCAGTTTCTCATTTCATTCGAGTCATAAGTGACTCTGGCAGATAAATTCTCCTGGCCTGTTTGCCCTTTTGTCTCAAAGCAGACTCCTTGCACAGTAAAATGCAATTTCATCCTGCTCAGTGAGTTTCATAAAGGCCATGGAAATTAATGGCGTACAGAGGTCATATCTACAGCACTGCGAGAGTGAAAGATTGCACAATCCTGTAACTTAGCTCACCACCGGTGTGCTACCAACAAAAGACCTCCTTTGCTTCCATGAGATGGCTGCTGCTGGTAACAAAATGCATGGCTTTGGTGGAATGAAGCAATGTTGAGTACAGGGAGGAAGACAACAGTGCCTGCCACAGCACTGTCTGTGTCCTGCTGGCCAAGGTTAAGTGAGGCAGACAGCTGACATAGGCCTCTGATACAACAGGAAAGTTGAAAAAGACATGAAGTCAGCTTTGCTTGGCTGTAAGAGGATACCCTGAAGAAAGAAAAATCATTCTGTTTCGCCCTGAAATACTCAAGCTTTGACTTGCCTTCACTGACCTTGAAGTGTTTTCCAGTGAGGAAATGCATCCTGTGAAAGACGGGATCGGTTTAGGCCAGAACTGATGTCCTTACGTACTGGGGTCTTTGTGCCAGGAAGCTTGCTGAGTTTCTGGAGGCACAAGTTGGTAAGGAAGGCTGTAGGAGAGGGCTGACAGCAGCAAGAGAAGAGGCACCACTCTCTGCAAGCAGCCCCCAGAGCTCTCAGGGGCAGCCCCACACCAACAGCTTTATCTCTGGCAGTAAAGAGTTGTGGTGCTGTCTGGGCACAGCCCCAGGGCTTCCACGCACACCAGGCTGGCATCCAAGTCCTTTACCTCCCCCCCACTTCTCAGCCCTGGAGGAAGTGACCAGTTGTTACCACTTTTTTCCTGTGAAAAGAACCTTCTCCCAGTATTTCTGAGAGTCAAAAAAGTCAGTCATTACTGAAGCTTCATCACAGGCTGGTCATTTGCTCCTTGCAGTTCAGTCTGCAAAGGTATTTTGGTAGAGCAGCCAAAAGCAATATTTAGAGGCACTTCAGCTCTCAAGTGGGTTGCATTGTTTTTCAGGCTACAGTAAAATGCTGCTGCAGTGCTACCAGCACATGAGGCAGACAGAATCCCTGAAACATTTGGCTTCTTTCTTCAAGCTGCGTTATAGCTTTCACTTGAAAGGAAAAAGGGAAAGTCTAACAATACAAGATAAGCTCAAAGGCTTATCAACAAAACAATAAAAACAGTAAGTGAATGATTTTTTTTTTATATCCTGCTGTTCTAAACTAAACTCAGGTTTTTGAAGATTTGACTCAAGGTTTTTAAACACTCAGACTATTGATCTTCTTGTTTTAGCTCATACTAGAAGACAATATTTTAAAATAAATAAATAAATGCTAAGCCTACATCTTCCATATCCTCAGGAGAGCTCCACTGCTGCCTCTATCAAGCATTTGCCTAAGTTGCTGGCCCAAAAACTTGTTAGCTTCCCCTTTCACTGATTTGTACAAAATTTCTGTCCTGTCCTGGAGACTTTCAGGAATTTCTCTGTTCCTAACGATCAGGCTTTTCCAGTGTCAACAGTGCTTTCCTTCTACATCCCTCTAGTTGTTTCTCATCTCATTGCAGACCAGCATCATTACAGCTTAGCCCCTCTTCCTTCCCAACTGTGTGCTGCTTTCAGTAAATCCACTGTTCACACATCCACTTCAAATGTTGCCCACTGCTTGGGGGCTTTCTGCAAGCCATGCCTCTTAATTTTACTTCGGATATTCTCTCTTGTGGAAGAGGCTACAAAAAATATTGGCTGCCACCATCAAGAGTTTCATGCTGTTTTCTTGTGTCCCAGTCTCTCCATGCCTCTGTTTCTTGCCCTTTACATGGGCTGTGAACTCTTCACATTTCTTACTGGTGTCCTCCTCTGTCTTGTTACACAACAGCATCCTAGCTCTGTTTACAGTAACAGAATAATAAAGCACAGAATCATAGAATCACAAAAGGGTTTGGGTTGGAAGGCACCATAAAGATCAACTCGGTACAACCCCCCTGCCATTGGCAGGGGCACCTTTCACTAGCCCAGCTTGCTCAGAGCTCCATCCAGTCTGGCCTTGAACACCTACAGGGATGGGGCATCCACAGCTTCTCTGGGCAACCTGTTCTGGTGCTCCCACACCCTCACAGCAAAGAATTTCCTCCTAATACATAATCTGAACCTACTCTCTTTTAGTTTAAATCCATTCCCCCTTGCCCTCCTAGTCCCTCCCCAGCTTTCTTGTAGGTTCCCTTCAGGTACTGTCAAGACACAATTAGGTCATCCTGAAGCCTTCCTTTTTCCAGGCTGAACCCAGTTCTCTCAGCGTTTCCTTGTACAAGAGGAGCTCCACACTAGCAAAGAGCAAGGACTAAAGATAGCACTGCCTTAGTGAATTGCTTTATTCTGGAGAGGAAGCTACCACATGTAAACAGGGTTCTTTTTTTTGGTCATGTGGCTACATGCATCGTTGCCATATCTCCTCCCTTAGCTGAACAAAAATCTTTGCTTTCTGTAGAAAGTATGATGTTCATGTGGACTGCTTGTTCTCCCTCACTCTGAGACTGTCTCTTGTGAAGAGACACACTCTGATAAGGCTGTTGAATCAGTCTTATTCCTACGGATCCATCCCTTCTGCAGGTCTGAATCTGGATGAACACATGACTATGGAAGTGATTCCATTAACACAGCAATTGCCTGGAATCTGATTTTCGGCAGATTTATAGCCAGATTGTAGAAATTAACTGCTGGAGGAAATGTGCCATTTATTCTCAAAAAGAACATGTTTTGTTTTTCCACATAGTTGTTACTAGACTTTCTTTAGAGGCTAGAAAAATAAGCTTATGATTGTTTTATTGTATTTCTTTTAAAGTGAAAAAAACACTTCAGCCTTTTTATAAACATTTAAAAACTGTCTGGCACAGTGACATGCTTATTGCATGGTCCTCTCTGATGTTTCTTGAGAACAGGTGCTGATTAAGTGGCAGTTACTGTATCAGCATATTAAAATATAACTTCACTGGAGAAATAACACCTGAATAAAATCAGGTTAGCAGGTGAAAATAAGGTGTGAGAACAAACAGTGCCATTCACAGAAGGAAAGTAGTCCTTTCTATTGCAACAGTTACAGCTCTATTAATTTTTACAAAACTGAGTTATAGCAAGATACAAGGGGCAGCACTCCATTCCCTTTGCAGTAACCTGTGAGGCTTTGCCACAGAGTTTTTTCAGTGAGCCCCATGTGAACTGCTGCACACCTTTTAATGCAGATGGTGGAAGAAGTCGCAGGATTGAGGGCAGGGGAGGGAGAGCAGTCTCACAGGACTGGCTCTGGGCATAAGAACTTTCTCCTCTGCACTCACAACTGCTGTGTGCAGCAGTTTGCAGAGGTCCAGGCAGGGGTGCACTGAGGACACACTGAGCTGCTGCCTGCTGGTGTAACACCTCCTGACACATCACGCAATCCTTTGAAGCCTTCTGGAGTCAGTCCCACCAGGACTACAGCTCACAATAGGAAAAAAAAAGTCCTTTCAGGCTAGGCAACGTGAAATCTTTCTGCTTTGCCCCACTAGTCATGTTTTCTAGGCCATTCTTGTTTGTCTTTTTACTGTCACCAGTATGTTTTCCCTGAGTGCCACTTCATACACACTCATTTTCAAGCAGCGCTATAAACAGTGACAATTTCATACCTCCAGGCAGGAAATGAGGGAGGGAAAAGAGAAAAGGCTCCCTTGCCACAGAAAGCTGGCTCTTTGATAGAAATTCTAAGGGCTTTGACAGTTTGCTATGAAACGACCCTCCTTACAGAGTACAAAGCACCTAATAATGTCCCCCTGCACCACTCTCTTCTGGAGAGAGAAATTCTAAGCAGGAAAGTGGTAACTCTTTTTTTCAGAAATGATGGGTCCCATGGCTGTGCTAGTGGATAGCAGAGTGAAAATTTCCCTGTGTACCCACCAGGAGAGGATTTTTCTCCATAGTCTCAATGAGCAACTCCCAAACAGGACAGGAGACTGGATCCTCTAACAGAGCCTGCATAAGAGACCCAGTAGCTCTGTCTAAAAGTTTCTCTTACATTTTTCTAAGTGGATTGGTGCGTTTCAAGCTAAGGAATAAGTTTTAGCAGCAAGAGAATAAGTCTGTCTTCTTTTCTACTACTTATATTTCAAAACTAATTTTTAATGGCAAATAAAAGGAAAAAAAGAAAAAAAAAGTATAAAGTCCAAGACCTTGGAAATCTCTCATGAAATACAAATATCCAAGTAAACTAGTGAATAAATTCAGGCTTCAGTGTGTTATAAAGGAAGCTGTCTTTGATAAGCGTTCTTGTTCTTCATTTATCTTCATATCTGCCAGTCCTTTCAGGAATCCTGTCTTGTAATCCTTTCTTATCATAGATACCAAGGAGATACTCAGCAACCTGTGAGCCACCCTTTGTGTTTTCTGAGAGAACCTGCCTTTGCTGCATCTTTGACTTAGAACAGAGGGCATATTTCTGTACTAGTCTGTGTCAAAGTGTGTCACAAGACCTACCATCACATGGGAAGAGCTAATCTCTGCTACTCTGCTGTTCCCCACCACCCAGGGGCCTCAGGCTGGTGGAAGAGGTTGAGCTCCCAACTGCCTCAGGGTCAGCACATCTCTTTCATGCCTCAGGTTTCCAGTGGCTCGTTCTCATGGCCACTTCCATGAAGAAGAAGGCCACGGGGAAAGCAACAGATAGCCTTCTGTGCTTTGGGGATGGGGGCTTGGCGAGGGAGCACGTCCTTAATGTCTGTGAGGATGCGCTTCAAAATCAATGAAAGCTCCTTTCATTGTGG
Source organism: Myiozetetes cayanensis (assembly GCF_022539395.1). Classification (NCBI taxonomy): domain Eukaryota; kingdom Metazoa; phylum Chordata; class Aves; order Passeriformes; family Tyrannidae; genus Myiozetetes; species Myiozetetes cayanensis. Next base: position 5,700,590 of record NW_026087631.1, read on the forward strand.
AATTAGTAACCTATATGTTTTTCACTGCAGAGTGTGCAATAAGAAACAGATTAATGGGTGCCTGGGAATCCTGGACTGGACATTTAGAATTATTTCAAGGAAAGGTTGCAGACGTAGGCTCCTCTTGCAGACTTAGTTAATGTGAGGTATTTCAGTGGTCAAGCCTTGCTTTCAACAAGGTTAGACACTTAAGGCACTGTGCTGAAATCCATTCTACTGCAGAAAAACTTTTTGAAGATGCCAGGGAAAAACATGGAAGTAAATGTGGCTATAAAATAAGCAGGTTCTTGAGTGGCATCTTGAATTTGTGTGGGCTTATTTGTTCTGTTTTAGGTATATTCATGCTGAAGTGCTTTCCTGAAGCAGGATTCACGACAAGGATTATCATGCCAACTTTGTATGAAACATCATTTGTAATAGAAAGGTTGCATGCTTTCTTTCATAACTATTCATGCTAAATAGTCTTTATTATCCCTGCATCTCTGTGAGCAGCTAGAACTAAAAAAGGAGAAAGATTTTGCACTTACCTGCAGAATTATAATTGGATACTTGGAATTATTAAGAAAAATCCTTTGAGGAAAGAGGAACAAGAACAGATTTTGACTGACTGTATTATAATGGAATGAATTTATTTCAATACTCAGCATGATAAGAAAATAGTTATGTCAGTATCACTACATGCCCATCAGGGCAAACTTGATAGTGCTGTAATACAATCCTCTGCCACAGTAACTTTCAGGAGCAGTAAGACAGCTCTTCTGACTGAGCTGAGTCTAACTGCAGGTAATCAGACCTAGATTTTTATCATTATTTAATTTAGTAATTGAATGTGGATTACAGCACTGGTGAACTAAATGATCAACCCTTGCCTAAAGCATCAGATGTGGACTGGAGAAGAGAAAAAAATCCAGATTTTCCATTATGAAGCAGGGAAACTACTGTTAGTACAGCTGTACTTGCTGCCTCACTCCTGAGGGGGCTTATTGCCATGCCAGATCTGCAGTTGGATTTGAGTAGCTGTCAGGGCCTTAGGACAGCATAAGGATTCTCTCTGGACAGTTTCTTGAAGGACAGCAATCTCTCTTCATAAACTTCATAGTCTCTGTGTGCTTGTCCTTTCAGTTCTGTCGAGTTTCTTTTTTCTCCTCTTTTTAAGTGAAAAGTCTTATCGGGCTAAAACCACTGACTTTGGTTGCTTGCCCTGTGCAGAAATGATGCTGCTTTCATTATGGTGCTCCCCACTCTGCCTTGCAGAATTGGGATGTTTGTGACTTGAGAAAAGAACCCACTGCTTCACGATCTCAAGCCCAGTCCTCCTGACAGCCGTGAAGTTTCCCTGTAGGTCCCATCAGTCACCTCTCTAGGCTGTAGGGCAACCACAGATGGTTGCAGTACTGCTCTTCTCACTGAGTGGGCAGGGCCATGACACCAGTGGGAAAGCCTGACCTGCCCGGTGATTTGGTTCAGTCACTTCTCCTGAGGTTGCTACCTGTGCCTTGGCATGCAGAAGAAGGTGGCTTCTCACCTATTCAACAGGCGTTTTCTCTTCCGTGTGCAGTGGCTCCCTTAGGAGTAGGACAGGGAGAGGAGGAACTGGACTATCTGGGCAGCTCCTCTTTCAGTCTCCTTTACAGTTTCAAGGGTGCACCTGCACTGGTGGTCAGCAGCCTGAAGGGACCCTTCAGAGCTCTGTGGAGGAGCTGTGAGATACACAGGAGTAAGGGTACCCCTGATGGAGCTCCTCTCAACAAAGGTAATATGTGTTGTTTTGCATGGGATTTGCCCATTACAAATTTCCAGCCCAATGAGTTTTGTAGCTTACCTTGCTGCACTGCAACCATGGAAAAGAGTAGGTTGTGACCTCTGAAGCAAGGTGAGCAAGGAATCTTTTCCTACAGTTTATTTGGCCACCCAGGTTTTCCACGATGGGATGTTCTCCAGTAGAGCAAAGGATTCCATATCGGATAAGGTTCAGTGTATCTTGATAGTTGCATTCAGCTGCTTATCTGCTGTCTGCTTTAATCCAAGGTCTCTAAGTTTACAGACCCTCACACTCATTCCTGGTATTTTCAAGGTTGTTTCAGAGTCCCTCTATAGTAAAAGCACTTCCTTTTCTGTCTGTCTGTTTAGCATCCCTGAGCTTAGACCTGTTTTTCCTGCACTGGTTCAATCTATGCATATTTCCTCTGCACGTCCTTTCTTCTTTTCTTCTCCTGTCCCTCCCCACAACACACACATTTTTCCTCCTCAGACCCTCAGGTCTGTCATTCCCTTGTATTTTGCTGTTCACATCTCCCTTGACCAGGTGGGGAATGTTTTCTAAAGGCTCTTGCAGACCTTTTGCTCATGCTTATCACACAACCCTCAAGTGAAAGCTGACATCTCTCATGGCAGTGAAAAAGCATGCCTTGTCTCAAAGCTCAGCTTCAATCAGGTCTCTCCCTTCACTTGAAATTCTTCCACAGCCCACGTTTTCCACCCTTTTTCTGAAAACTCCGCTCCGCAAGCAGTAATCGCATTTCCTCGCTGACCGCCTGTGAACCGTGTGCGTCTGTGCCCGTCTTTGCTGCACCTCAATCTGAAATGAGGCAAGCAAACAACAATTGTTCCTGATCAGCCACGTTCAGCCTGTGTCACCTCTTGACCCTCCGTGGTGAGCCAGATGCTGTGCAGGTCCCGCAGTCGCGCGCCTGCCAACTGGGTCAGTCTGCTGGCCCTATCGGGGAGGAAGCCATCGGGTGGTGCAGCAGGCTGAAAGTGTCTGTGCTTTGTTTTTCTTTTCTTTTCTTTCCTAAGGTTGGGTTTGTGAGAGGAAACCACCGCTGAATCCATGTTGTAGGGAGAAGAGGGGCATGCCGGCTTGGTTCAGCAAGAGTTTATTTGCTCTCAGTCTTTCCTGAAGTTTCTATCTTGCAGACCCCGGTGATTTCCTGTTTCCTTCTTTCTGGCCCTGATCCTCATGAAGATAGTGTCGAAGTGAGAAAGCACTGTCTTAGGGCCAGAGAATAATTCTACTAACTTGTAAGCACTTAATTCCAGATGCTGGCTAAACACATCCTTAAATGATCTCCTGTGAAGTTCCCAGGAATCTGTTACACTGCATGTTATTTGCAAAGATGGAGGCTGAAAAAATTTTTAACTGCACTGAACATCCAGTTTAGTGTATTACATCACAAAAGCAATGTGAAAAATTCTGAGTAGCCCCAATAAACATACCGTAAATGTCTCATATAGAGATTTGGCTGTTTTGCTTTTTGTTTGTTTTTTTTTTTCTCTCTCTCTCTGGTGTTTATGTGTTGATGTTGGCAGGTTTTTTTAAAACTACAGAGCTACATGAATGCAGTTTCAGGTCTGGAACAATTAAGTATGAAGCATGTGAAACATCTTTCTATACATCTGGTAAAATGGAAATTCTTGTCTCTTCAGAAAGGGGCTAGTTTTTGATTTCTCTCAGGTTTTGTCTTCTGTTCTGCTGGCACCAGTGCCTTTCATCATTCAGTGCAGTACAGAAATGCCAAGGTTTCCTGTATTGCAAGTTCATTGCAAGTTGGGTGCATCAGGGAAGTCGGAGTGAGTTGAAGAGGCTCAGTACTCAGTGGGAAGAAAATGTAAGTGGTTTAATGGAGATATAGAGGAATTAAGTGCTACAGACAAGGTTACACAGGAAATCAATCTACCCTGCAGATCAGGGCTGTACATCTGCAAACTGCACATCAGCAAGTCAAGAGGGAGTTGGATTGTGCTTTCAAATAAATGAATGAACTTCAGATGAGGGAATGCAAGCTAGTAAAGCCGACTTTCATCTGGGGGCATACACTTCCTCACCCCAAATCTTGCTTGTGTGTGGTGTCTCCTCACCTCCTTCACTCCATGCAGGTCCCTTCTTCTTCCATTGGCATGAGCTGCAGATTCACAAAAGGAGACTGGATAGGTGTCCATTGAGACAGACCTTCCAGTGAGAATGGCAAACCTTTGTTTGTGCTGCAGCTGCTGCTTTGTCTCCATAGAGTCATGAGCATCTCACTGGCCCCCTTGCATGACTTTGAGTGTGTCCTTTGATTTTACACCAGCTTTGCAGAAACTCAGTTGAAAGAGGCATGGATACTATTCTGTTTATGTTGCAAAGCCGTTCCATCTCAGTCTGACTTGAGTCAGAGATCCCTCAGGTCTCTTCTGAGTGGACTGTCTCACCTGTGCAGGGTCTGGGAGTCTTGGTGCTGTAGCCACTCAATATCAGAGGGTTTTTTTGGAAAGCAAGAAACAGAATGCATTTTTCTGTTTCAAGACAAAAGAGAGTCAGAGATTCCCCAGGTAAGCACAGTTGTATCTGCTTGACATGAAATGATCCTAAGGTAGTTTTAAGCAGTAATTCGCCTTTTAGAGAGTAGCTTTTAAAAGATGCAATAGCTTCTATTTTTGTTCTTGTTAACATCTTTAGGCAATTCCCATGGATGGGAGTAGATCTCACTGTTTTTCAGTACCATTGAATATTTGCATTGATAGGGACTTTGTTCGCACTGCCTGCAGTTGCTTTTTTAAATATGGTGCTTCTGTGTTCAAGGAAGAGGGAGGGGAAGGCAGAGTGTGCAGTGTTTTCAGATGTTTATCTCGTGCATGATATTTTCAAATGGTAATTTGCATGTAATTCATGTAATTTAGTCCCTTCAGTAGGCCAGTGTTTGGTATAGGGCTCTATAACACAGCGACTTTTCTATCTTGTGCTTGTATAGCTGAAGACATTACGGAAAATAAAGGAGGTACAAATTTCGAGTAGGTGAAGGAAAAACAACACACAGATACATGGTCTACAGCTGTGCTTTACCTCACCACTGCTGGTCATTCCCAGTGTACACCCTCCAAGCCCATTGTCTGCTATAGATGTACAGAAAGGCAGTATTTGGGGGCTAGTTGTGGACTGTATGAAATGGACTCTGATGAACACCTGCTCCCAAACGCCACATTTCTTCCGTTATGTATCTTTAAGTGAAACCCAAAACCATAGTTAGTGTTTCTTGTACTTAATTGGCAAAGTAGACTTAGAGTGCATACACTGAACACTGGCTATATGCCATAAAAACTATGCATACTTTGCAAAGAAAAATTAATATGAGAATTAACTCACTGGAGACCTTTTTCCTCCCCTCACACCACCATAAAGCTCAGGCAGACTGAGACTACGGTGCCAGCAGATCAGTAATGCAGAGAAAATTCTTGTCCAAGATTTATACAACAGTTCTGAACATGTGATGCCAAAAACGTGGGTAAAGACACTCCTCACAAATATGTGTAAAGCCCTTGTATCATGAGGCTTCTCTGAGAGCTGCAGATTTTTCCCGTCTCTAGTAATCAGTTCAGAGCAATTGCTGCTGTCCAAATCTCACTTACATCAGCTGGGAAGTAAATGTTACTTTGAAACCCTTCAGTGTTCTGCTTTTGATTGAGCTGTTGCTTAAAAAAAAAAAATAATGAAAAAATAAAAGGCAGTAAGTGAGATTATGGAAACAATTACAGAGAGGTACAAGCCCACTTGTACCACTTGTACTATATCTATCTTCATTTTTCAATTTAAAACATTCCATTAGCCAGCAGGATACAAAATAGTGTTTTTTTTTTTAAAAAAAAATGTTGGGGGTCTTTGCCTTTCCAAATTAAGGCACCATCTTTCTGAGCCTGAGAATCCTCAGAAATGTTGATCCTCAGAGTGCTTGTCTCAAGGTTGAAGTGTGTCCTTTTGCTTTTTAATAAGGTAAAAGCACACAAAGGTGCTTAGGCTTTTAGCAGGGATAAGCCTAATATTGAGTTTACCTGTTGGGACTCACAAAGGCTTCAAAGTATGCATTACTGTACAGATGGAATTTGCTCTACCCACATTTGTCAGTCTTGGGTCTTGGTATGACACAGCCTAGTCACATCAGGCATCTCGTTTGGGATAACAATCCAGGCTCCTTTCAAGCCAGTAGAGAAGGAAGGGCTCTTCTACAAGGCAAGTATCCCCACCCTGAGATTCATGTCAAGGGTGGTTGTCAGCCCACTGACATCAAGCACAGAGGGCCCTTCCCTGCTGACGGGATGGCAGTCTGTTGGCCAGCCTTTTGTCAACGCTGGGTGCAAAGCCCTGTTTGAACCGGTGCTAGCTGAAAGAGTGTCAGACTACTCTTAAAACATGACCCCTTTTCCTGCCCTTGGACAAGACATAAATTTATCCTCGTCTGAGAGGTTATAAATCACACTTTGAGGGGCCAGGAGAAAGGAATGTGTTATTAAGAGGAATCAGTGCTCCATGTTTGCATTTCATTAGCACTAAGAGGCCCCAGCCAGGATCAGAATCTGGGGAGATGTGACACAATGGGTGGGTGCAAGCGCAAAGCAGGAGGGAGTTTTGAGTTTTGAAAGAGGTCACAGGAGGTTTTTTCCTGGCCTGTTAGAGTAGGGCACCCCATGAAAGTAAGGCAGCATGGAAGAAAGAGAAAGAAGCTGATACATTGGTGATTAACTGCAAAGGAAGGAACAGATATGGGAGATGTTAGCTGCACAGTCAGATGCAATTTAATGGAGTAAATCAGAGGACTTAAATATCCCAGTCACTATCTTATGTTTCATTGAAACAAGATAGGTAAAGCTGCTCTGAAAATGGTGCCAGCCAAGGTGGTCCATTTTCCCATGTACTGAGTGCTAAAAATGCATGCATGTACCTGGAAGAAAATGGGAAATGCATGAAAATCAAATGTGACAGGGACTACATCACACTACCACTCAAAATGTGTTAGTGGTATTTGTTGATAGCCAATCTGCTAAAACCATGTTTTCTTCAGACTGAAAGTATGCAGGAAATCACCTCCTGTAAACGTGCCCCTTGGGGACCTTTGTGTTAGAAAAGGCTTTGAATATCAGACAACTTCTGTGTTGTATGGAGCTTTCTAGTAACTCCAGTGGAATAAGTCACTACATAATAGCATTGTTTCACCTGAGGATAGAAACTGCCTTTCAGAAACAAAAATGACCTGAAGTTGTGTCAGGGCAGGTTTAGGTTGCGTATTAGAAAAAGGTTCTTCCCCCAGAGGGTGGTTGGGCACTGAACAGGCTCCCCAGGGCAGTGGGCACAGCACCAAGCCTGACAGAGTTCAAGAAGCATTTGGACAATACTCTCAGGCACATGGTGTGACTCCTGGGCGTGGTCCTGTGCAGGGCCAGGAGTTGGACTCGATTATCCTTGTGGATCCCTTCCAACTCGGCATATTCAGTGATTCTGTGAAAATATTGGGATTTTTTGAGCACAGTAACAAAATTTCTTACTTCTATATGTCTGGACATGTCTAAACAAAATCCATCCAGGAATCTTCACCACTTTTTACGGTTTGCAGATAGCCACTTCAGTCAGTTTTAGCCATTTAAAATACTCCATGATCATGAACCCATCTGCAGGAGATGCTAGGTTGGCCTCTGGATCAAAGATTCCTGCAGACACAGTGGTGACAATTGTATAAGCACAGGAAGGTTCAAAGCCTCCAGCATCCCTGTCCTTTTCCTCCTACGTAGTTGAACCAGGGTAGCCACAGCTCTCATTTATGAGCTAGGGGAGAGACATTCAGTACTCAGCCTTTCACCCTCTCCCTTGGGAAGAATGAAATAGCTGGACTGAGGGCTTGAATCAGCACAGGGCCTCAGATCAAACTTCCTGAAAAATACCTACTTCAGGGCTATGCCAGGAAGAAATCTCATCCAGGTCCTGATTTTATTGGACGCTGTATCAGCAATCTGTAATGACTCTCACACCCTAAAATCACTGGAATGCAATCAATGCAATGTAAGTTGCCACACATAAATGATACATTTTTTAATTAAATAGATGTGAGTGTTGCAGAAATTTAAGGTCACTTCATGGACAAGGCTAGGGAAAGCCTCACTTCTTCCCAGACTGAGTGTGAGGACTGTGTATGTCCGAGGTGTGTATTTAAACTCCACTCCCTGTGTCAGTCAACAAAATACAAGGGCAAGTAATTAGTGCTTGTGTTAAGACTTGCCAGATCATCCCTAACCTTACTTCTTCCCTCTCATGTAAGTACACTTACCAGTCAGAAAGAAAAACAGCCTCTGATCCATGTTTTTTGCTCTTGTCTTTTCCAGCCACTTCCACATCTACAACTGGGACAAGTCATCTCACAAAATGTGACGTAAAGCAGAAAGCCTTCTGTGTAAATGGGGGAGAGTGTTATATGGTTAAAGACCTCCCAAACCCCCCAAGATACCTGTGCAGGTAAGAAATCCTACTTGCCTCTTTTTTTGGACCCACTGGTTTTCACAAATGGTTTCTCTTCAAAGGAGCACCCGAACAATTTCTTCTTCTGAACTTGCATTTCTTCGTTTTTACCCATGTGGATGTGAAAATAACGTACCAAGACTGACCTCTGTGTTCTATATATGAGGCATAGCAGAGTCTAACCGGGAAATCTTTCCACACCATAATGGCACAGCAACCTCCATTGATGTTTACATGGCATAAAGTAACACAACTTGAGCCTTATTGTTAGAAATAATGAAACAGATACTGTAAACTCAATACACAGTATTTAGAAGAAAAAAAAAAGAAAGAAAAGGTGTGTGGATCACTGAATTGGATAATTACCCTTTGTACGGGAGACACTGTTGTTTTTATTGTCTGATGTAGTAACTGAGCACTTTCTGAGGAGATCAGATTCATAACTGGTTGTTGTCTTTAACTGCATAAAAAGCACTGAATGTCATGTTAATTGGTGGAGGTTGCTATCTTGTGTGAAGATCTTGATTCAGGAAGTCATATGCATTTAATTTAAGGGGGTGCTTTTGCACCTTCCTCAGGTCCTGGCCTGTGCTGTTTTGGACTATTACAATAGTCCCTTGTGTTGGAGAACACGCAGGAAGAGCTACAGCACTGGAGTTCATCTCCTCCCTGCGATCACATCATGTAGCATTTATCCCTGGAGATGAACTAGTCATAGGGACTGCTTCTCTCTAGCCTGAGAGGTAACTCAGCGTTTAAACCTTGAGAAACATCATTGGTACCTAAGAGGACTGAGTGGAAAGGATGCACTTTTGTGAGACTATTCCTGTTTTTCTGGCAGGCAAGAGATGGTGGTTGGTAAAGGCTGTCATCAGCTGTAATTGCATCATTTTTCAGTCTCCTGGGACTAAAAGTGAAAGAACACTAATTGTAAAGATAACTTTGGTGGGTGTGTTAGGTGAAGGTCTATGATGCTTTCACTAGGCCAGGAAGACATTGACTGCTTGTCTCTGTTGTTAATGTGAAAAAAAAAAAAAAAAAAAGGTAAACAAACAAACCAAAAAAAGCCACCAAAACCCCCCACCAAGCAGCACAATGTTCTGGTTTACCTGCAAGTTTTCTTGGGTTGGGTTTTTTTTTTTTTTTCGGTAGAAGAATGATGTTACCTGCACTTCATGGGCTTTGTTTTGCTTTGGGTTTTCAGATGGCTGTGCTGCTGAAAGTGATGTTATGTTTCACTGATTTTAGGATCATTTGTAGCTAAAGTGAATATGGAAAAGTGTGCTGTGGTGGGTTCGATCCTTTTCTGAGAGAGAGATTTGTCTTAAATGTGCATGATCATTGTAAACCAGCAGTACAAGATGAGCAGTTTGACATGACTCTTCAGAGCGTGTACAAGAGCCTACCTGCGTGTTTCAACTTCCTATCCAAATACTGTTCAGAAAACTCCAGGGCAGCAGAGCTCAGCATCTGTGAGACTTGCTAATCATTAACATTGTCTTGCCAGTTTCAGAAGTGTCCCCTTTTCACTGATATGGGGACTTTTTTTTTTTTTTTTAAATTCAGAGATCTGTATATGTTTTTTGATTATGTTATACACTGGCTAATTGTTTTAATAATATATGTCAGAGACATTTGAATGAAGTGGGTGCTTTTTCCCCCTATTGTAGGCAAGAAAGAACCTTTAATTCTGGGGCTGGATTTGAAAGAAAAGGCAATTCCCAGATTTGGCAGATGTGCCTCTCCTTGGGTGGTCCAAGACCTATTTGGAAAAAGCATCAGAGCTTTAAAGTTAGAGAGGGTGAATCTCATTTACAGTAAGGCAGTGGAGAAGAATTCTTATCCTGAGAACTGTCAGGGCCACTACTATTTTGCAGAGCCATTTGCTATGCTCTCTGCTACTTGCCAGAACCAAAACTTTATGTTGTGTAGTAAAACAGGACACACTACAGCTACAAAGGAAATAAAAGCGTGAGTACTTAAAAGTGGGTACACTGGGAAACTGAAAAGACAAAACACAGTTTTCTTCTTATTTCATTAAAAATACAGATGTCTACTTTTAATTCTAGAGCATTCCAGTGTTAATTAAAATAAGTATATAGTCACTACACATTGCCTTCATTGTTCTGAGAAAATAAATCTACTCCCAGAACATGCCTGTGGAAACAGAATGCTTGAAATATGGTACTTGCTCTTCATATTTCTGCCTCAGTAGCAAGTTCACATTTTTCCATATGGTCCATCTGTTGAGAGCAAAAACAAAATTTTTAAAGCATGAGCCATATCATTCTAAATTGGTTTTATCCCTAACCAAAAAAACATGACTCAGATTCAAAACAACCATGGAATTTTCCAAGTGATATCTCTGGTTTTGTAAATCCCCTATTCTATTTAAAAAAAAAAAAAAAAAAAAAAAAAAAAAAAAAAAAAAGAGATACCACATTCAACTTCTGTTAGAATCTTGCCATGTGTAAAACAAACAAAAAAACCAAAGATACAGACAGAATCTGATCTTGCTCTCAGGGGTACTGATGTGAACTTCGAGAAATTTTCCTGCTTTCTAGCGGTAACCACGTGAAATACTCAAGAAACATGTGAAGGCTTAGACACTGTACAGCTACATCTATGGTAGCATGTACGTTCCCTATGTGCATTTTAATTATGGCCCCAGACTGAACAGAACTGTCTCAAAATATGACAGATGAAATAGGAAGCTTTGAGGTTGCTTAAATAAATTAGTGTATAAAATTTTCGGAAGCTTCCCAGGAACATGAACCATATTTTTAAAATGCCATGGACCTGGGAAGCCTGGATGTTACTGGTTTCTTATGAGACTGAGTTCCTTGAGTCATTTCTGTTCAGTTGGAAACATGTCCCCAGGTTCACTGAAGACAGAAAGATCAGGTAGCTTTTTCAATAAATTAAAAATTAAGACCAAAATTCCTAGCATTTCTTATTACTTGAAGAAAAAATTGTATGAACATAATATCTGTTACACTTCTGAAGTGTTCTTTTGAAGTATCATACCATGAAGGCCTTGTTGGTCTGGCTAACTGATTTCTTACTCGCAGATATCATCTTTTCTAGTGCTTTTGTTGTTATTGAAGAAATGAATTTACATCTGAGTTTCACTGGATGAAAATAATGCTTCTCTCTAACTGAAGTAGGCTGCTACTTTTCTTAACAGCAGAAGACTGAATTAACTACTTTTTAAAGATATAGCCATTTTCTGTATGTATCTTCATGTAAAGGCCTTTGTAGAATAGAAATGGGCAGAAGGTTATTGAAACCAGTGAAAAGAGAAAATTTGTTTCAGCAACGCAAGAAGTTCCAGAGATATTCTTTCAAGAGGTGGGATAGAAACACTGTTTCTGACTTTGGCAGTGAAATGGACTACTAAATATGACAGTACTGTACTTCCCATGGAAAAAAAAAAAACAAACAAACAACAACCAACCAGAATGTTCTTCCAGAAAGCATTTGTTTATAGGCAGTAAATGAAGTGGAAATGTGAGTTCCTGATCCATTCAGCCGTTCCTCTCCTGCCAAAAAACAGTTTGGTGATATGCATTCAGTGCTCTGAGAAGCGTCTACTGAATGCATGAAAATGCTGCTCTTTGCAGCTACTGTGTGTAGAGGAAAAAAAGCAATTCTTCTATTATATGTGGTTCAGTATCATGGGTTTACCCAGTTAATGCAATAAATAAATAGTCCGAGTAGCCTTCCGTAAGGCAGAAGGGAAATTATTAAGCTCTCACAGCACAAACATCTACCTTTTGCTCCAGGTTGTTTGACTTCAACTAGTGTCATAAAAGAAAATGGAACATGGATAATGATCCAGAAAAGAAAAACACAAAAAGAAATAAAAGTCTGAAAACTTCGAGTAGGATACGGTGTTTCAAAAAGGATACAATCGCGAGCTGTTTGTGAACTGGAAACAGTGCTGCACTGCACATCTGAGCCATAAAATGCCTTTAGCACTCACACATCATCACAAGAGGACCGGCTCATCCCAGCTTTCCTCTCAGATGGCCCACCCTGGGCCCATTCTCAGGGGCAGGTGCTCCAGCCCGTTTGCTGACAATGGTTTCAGAGTGAGTATAAACACACCTGAACTGTTCTCAGCACCATCGCAACAGGGCTGACCCCGGTTGGTCTGGAAGTGATTTCAGCTTTGTCTACACCAGCGCTCAAGTTGTTTTCATCACCTCCACAGCTGCACCAACATCTGAAAACAAGCACAGAGGAAGCAACCCACCAATGGCCAGTTGCAGGAGCAAAGCCTGGGGCTTTTAATCAGCAGCATGTTCCTTGGGATTGTGTAGGGTTGAGCCTGAGGAGCAAGACATAGAGGTCTCTGTGAATGGAAAGCCATCCGTGCACAAATTGCCAGCTTTCCAGGGACAGTTCTTTAACAAGATCACAACAGTGGGAAATAATTTTACTCTCATTCAGTTGCACAGATGGAAACGCTTTCTATCAAAGGCATTTTGCCGTCCATCAAGGATGCAAGAATTCTTCTGTCATGCCCAGCAATATCACCTTTTCATGGCAGAGTTATCTTTGTTGCATTTTTCTCAACTGAATGTGTCTGTGGAGACTGGGATCTCTCCACACTGGTGGGTACTTATGAAAAGATGTGATCTTGGCTCTGGAGAACATAAACTCCCTTCCTTGGTAAGCAAAATAATAACAGTAAGCTCCGAAGAATTATCTGCAGATCCTCAAAATATGTGTTTTGTTATACAAAAATAATTCCTGCATGGTTTATTTGAAGAAGATACTAGTGTTTATGCCTGACACTGGTCCTCTGCCAAAGGGATTTTCTGAAAGTCCTGCTTGTGCAAGAGCAGTACCTGTGTCTCTTAGGGATAGAGGTAATTGTGGAAGAGCAGAATTTAAAAAATCAGGACAGCTTTCAACACACATGCAACTCAGATGGATTGAAGAGATGGAGGGTTGTTCTGAACAACATGCATTTGCAAATAAGAGGGTTCTTCAGCCCCTGGCAAGTAAATGATGAAGAAGTTTGAAAAAGAGCTAGCACCATGTCATCAGCAGGAGAAGAAGAGGGAGATATTCCTGCACCACGGCAAACTCATGGAGAACATCACAAAGACAAGCAACACAAGTGAGATGTGTTCAGTAAAGAAGATATCAGGCAATTTCGGATTACATACTGAGTGAGAGTGGAGGGAAGAAGGAGAAAGAAAGAAAGAAGATTGAAATCTGTATGTATTTAGTGTGGTGGACAGTCATTCACACTTAAGTCTGTAGCACTACGGTGATATTTTGGGAGCCTGAGCTCTGCCCCAGAATGGAGAATAAAGGTGAGGGAAGAATTAACAGGAAGCAGCAGCAAAGACAGGCAAAGCACAGAAGACAACTTCATTCCCTATGACCAAGGGGAAAGCTGCACTGAAGTTTTCTGCAGAAAAGCTTATGAACTGCAAGGACAGACAGCTATGGGCCTTCTTTTGAGAACACTTCTGCCTTCTCATCATAGTGACTGGACTGACTTGTTTTTCCACTTGTCAGCCATGTTGAATGTACTTCCCTTTGGGTTTGAGTTTGTCTTCTCACTTTTTGGAATATTTTTGGCTTTTCTGTGATTACTGTATTAAATACTCCTCCTCGAAGCAAATTACCAGAAAACACAATATGCCCTCACACAAATAGGGAAATCATGGTGTTTTCATAGATTTTATGTGACTGGTGAAAGCAACAGGGTGTTGCAAATTTGAAAAAAGAACTCAATCAGGTCCCTTCATGAGGTGGAATAAGCAGTCAACCGGTACACGTTTTTGCTAGCCATAATTCTTCTTCTTTTTTTTTCAAAACAGACAAGCAAAAAGACTTCCTAGATTTTTTTTTTCTCTGATGGATTTTTGTTGTAAATTTTGCAGAGTGTTATCTTCTGGAAAGATTACACTTTCTTGCCTCTTTTCTGATGATTTTTCACTAACACCTAACCAGGACATCACTTAATGCACTCCATAGACCAGCAGATGTAAGTCTGTTAGTGCAGTGGTTTTGGTGTACTATTGCTTATCACGTTTTTGCCCTTTAGGTGCCAACCTGGATTCACTGGAGCAAGATGTACTGAAACTCTGCCCATGAAAATCCAAAACCAAGAAAGTATGTTAAAATAATCTGAACTTTGCTTTCTTCCCCAACTACAGCAACAAAATCAATAGTACTTGGTGTTTTCACAGTTCAGCTGGAACTGGCCTCTTTACTCACTAATTTATGACTGATTCTCTAAAGTACAATCTGTACACCATAGCATTATTGACCTCCAAAATGTTTCTCATTTGTGTGATTTTTGATCTTTCCATTCATTCACAGATGCATTTGTTTTGCACACACTGGCAGTTTTCTCGTTTGGGAGACTGCTGTAAAGTGCAACCCTAAAAGAGCAAACTCATGGAGTGATGTACAGATCTTGTGTCCTTGCTGCCTTGTGGAAAGTGCATCCTAATACCAATTTGGGACTCTGGAATGGTGGATTTCTGTCTCACATCTTGAAACACACTTTGATCTGGATTGGTTTGGTTTTGGCTGGTTTTTTCAGGGGGGTATTTCTTTACATTTCCACAGAGCAAATGAGTTGCTCTCAACGTCTCGAGCCATTTTGACACGCTAAACCGAGATTCAGTTTCTGAAAGTGAACTCACCAAGTCATATCAGTTCACACTGAAGGAGCTTCTTTCTTAGCATATGTTCACCTCTTCTCTTTTCTCTGTTTTTTTTTTTTTCTCTACCATTTTTTTGTTTGTTTTTTCCTCTCAGGTGCCCAAATGAATTTACTGGTGATCGCTGCCAAAACTACGTAATGGCCAGCTTCTACAGTACGTCCACTACTTTTCTGTCTGTGCCGCAGTAGAAGCATGCTCAGTTGGTGCTGCTTTCTTGTCGCTGCATCTTTCCTTCAATTTTTTTTTTTTTCTTAAATCTGTAACTAGATTTGTTGCCTAAGGCCTAATATTGATTGTCTCTGCCTGTTGCATGAAAACGATAACAAAGAACGCAATTGCAATACTCTCCTGGATCGTTTGGCATTGAGATTATGGGGAAATGCAGGACTTAGGAACGCTGTGAAGTTAGCACTGAGTGTCTGACATGGACTCCCCAGTGAAACTGAGCAGAAAAAGTACAAGAATTATATTTGAAAGTCTCTCATTTTATTTGCCACAAAAAGCTAGTGAACAGGTAAAGCAGAGGGCAGCACTCACCCAACAAAAGGGACAGGTAGCCAATCCTCTCCTTCATTATGAAATTTGCATTTGGAACTACAGGTTAAAGGTTATTGAGATGTTTACTTGGTTTCTAGTGAGCACATGCCAAACAGGATCAAAGTGTACTTCCTCCTCATTGTCCAAGTTTCAGACGAAAGAGTGCATAAAGAAAAAGAAAAGAGAGGGAGATGGCTTAAACAATGGGGTCTGACATATTTTGGGTCTACTGGGGGTAACAGGTGCAAGAGATCAAATAGTTCAGATTAATTGGCAAAACAGAAGTTCCAAACACATACGCAAGCAGAGAGAGGACTTTGTTTCAGAATTCTGTTAGAATCAGCGATGCAGTCACATCCCATTAGTTTTCCCATGAAGGAATGAGTTTATTATTATTATTATTATTTATTATTATTATTATTCAGGGAGGAAACAGAAGGTACACTAAATACTTTTTTTTCCTCTCACTGGCTATAGCAAAGTTGAAGATAACACATAAGAAAATTGCTTAGATCTCACATTTTAATGCATGTGTACTAGGCACAATTAATTACTGCTGGCATCAGAATGTACTGTGATCTAAGACCAGTATGATAGAAACAATTTTTTTGATGGATTACTTGCCAGTATAGAAAGACTATAGGCTATCCTTTTTATTTCCATTAGTATATAGGACAAAAAGCTGTAAGCATTTTTGCTTAAGGGCTGGACATTTTGGAGCCTGCAGAGATGCAAAGGTTTTCTTGTATATTGATGGATGAAAAACGTCCATATATAATTCATACTGCCCATCATGGAAGCTAACCATGTAAATCCCAAGAGTAATGACTGGAGACCAGACCTCCCAGCACTCAAGTGTGTATTTTATGCCCTGATTTAAAAGCTTTATTAGTGTGAGTTATTTTTAAAATGCCTTTAGTAACTATGGATTTGAAAAATTTTATGCTGTGACAGTATTTGTTTACCAGATTTAGGTGGCCTTTCCTGGGTATTGTGGTGAAAAGTGCAGTTAAGGTTTTCTGATATTAGAAGAACAATTTAAAAGGAGGTGGTGTAAAAATATGAGATCCATTGTTTGCTGCTGAATTTACCCTGGAAATTTTGCAATAGTTGCCTGTTGATTATGAATTCATTTTCCTATCCAGGATTTAAAAAAAAAAAAAAAAGTTTAGGTGGGTTTTCCTTCATTAGTTTTTCAATTGGGATTTTTAAAAGACAGAAAGACAGTTTGAGTTTTTCTCAAGTTGCCTCCATGGAAAAGGCATAGATGCCCTTGCCTTGCTGCGAGAGTTATGCTCAGTTACAAATGCTTAAGTTAGTCTTTCCTCTCCCTGAAATGCACTGGCAGGAGAGCACACCTCCACCTACCTTCAGCTACTCTGAGAGCCTCAATGGCTGTGAGACTGACACTTCTACCCACCCTGAATCTTACGCCACTGAAGATGTGGAAATGACACTTTGGAAGGGGCTCATCTAGGGGTGCATTTATACTTAACAACAACAACAAAAATTAATGAAGAAGCATTTATATACTTTTTATTATTAAAATGAAAGAAGACCACACCATACCATTTAAGAGGGGACTTAGAACGAGAGTTGTCTTTAGGCAAATGTTGCATCTGGGGCATACAGCCAAGCTCGTATTTTCCAAGAAGTGTTGTTGATGATTGACTTAGCTCTGTAGATGCAGCTTTTGCAAAGTACAGAGCAAACTGGGATACTAAACAGCACGAGTGCCAGTAGGAAACAAAACTGTATGTGTGAACTATACAGCGCTATCTAATTTTACTTGCTTTCAGAAGGGTCTTTCTTCATGTGGAAAGACAGAGTCAATGGGATTCCAAGCCGAGTGTGCCTACTGATGAGCTGTTACCATCTTAATTTAGCTGTTGAGGAAAAGTTGGCTTCAGAAATCTGCCCTAAACTTGGAATTTGAGAGTCCTGAAATTACGAGCTTTGCCGAGGGTCTTTTGCAAGGCCAGAAAAGGGCTGCCACTGAGCATTCTGGAAATCCCTTGTCCCAAGAGAGTGCAAGGCTAACTGGCTTATCTTGGCAGTGGTTTGGTTAGCCCCAGACAATTCTGTAACCATAGTGCACTAGACATAGGTTGAAAAGGGACACAGGAAATTCGGTAGTTCTCCAATTTAAGAAAAGTTCTTCCATAGAAGTCCTTTCTGTCAGTGGAAGCATGAGCATAACTGGGACTGGATGTGAGGGAGACTACTGGAAAGCACATGTTTACACTTAACTGTTTACACTGGCTTCCAGCTCTGCAAACACCCCAAACCATAGGACAACCAGTGGTTGCTGAGAGGTGATGACTGTGAGATTCCCCACTGCCTCAGCTGACCTCCATCACTGCAGATACACCTATTTCCCCTTCAGCTGGTGCTTACTGCCTCTGTAGTCCAAGGGAAGCTGAAGAACAAAATGTGCTGGTGTTCTGCTCATCTCTGGAGCCTGCTGTCAGACCCTGTAATGTCCTTTTCTTGAGCACAGCAGTCACAGCTGCTAGCAGGTGTGCTACCCTGCCGCTCTGCTGTGACCGTTTTGACTTTGAGGCTCGTGGTCCACCACTGCTCCTTAAAGACAGCAGAAGGCTGCCCTCAGAGTGTTCTAAAAATACATCTGTTCCATGCAGATATATTTGCTGTATCTGAATGTTCACACATTCACTCCCTTGAAGTTGAGGAATCAGGGCAAATGGAGGAAAAATAATTAGTTAACTTTAAAGGTTTGGGCTAATTTTTATGTAGTTATGCATGGGAACTCTTAGAACAACACTGTGCAGAATGATCCATGGGATAAGGAACAGTGACAGAGCTGTGAATTAATAGAAGGTTGACGAAGCTTCTCTGGAGCATAATCACAGGTAAACCCTTTGTCCTCTCAAATACCCCAGACAGACCAAGGACCCCACCCAAAGGGCCAATGGACTTGCCTATTTCACTGGTGAACAGTGAATTTAGCTTGAGGGGCGTGCTCTGAGCCTTCTTGGGCATGAATTGAACATGGCCCATGCCTTCCCTCAGCATGAGACACCAGCTTAAACTGTGTCCATATCAGCTCTGCCAGCCCTGATGAACAAGATGGACTGTACCAAGAAGGGCAGAGGGTTTAGATGACAACCCCTGCCTCATATGGCCAAGATGAACCTGCTTGAGGCATTGAAGGGGACAAGAGCTGAGAAAAGCTCTGATATCCTAGAAGAGTGGCCAAAAATGCAGTTACTCTGTGATGGCCTTGATTTTCCAGTCTTTGCATATAAACTGCAGATCTTTAAAAAGTACGTTTTTAGTTATTTTGCTACCTCAGTATTTCTCAGTTTCTATATATTTCTCAAGTGTTCACATCTGTGTGAGATCTGTATGAGGGTACTATACAATCTTACTGGAAATTTTCATTTTTTAAAGCCTTTCAGCACCCTTAATTGTCCACTTTATGTGCTGAGACCAAGACCCCTAAATGATACAAATTTGAAAAATGCCATTGTGCATCTTCTGCTGAAGGTTAAAAAAGACAGTTTTTCACTATAAACTATTCAATAAATATAATTACATACTAAAATTGCTATGATAGAATACTTCAATTAGGAAAAGGCAAATTTTCCATGCTTGTAAGACACAAACACTTTTACAGGAGCCAGAGGACTTTAAATCCTAAGTTCAAAACCTGTTTTGCAGCCCGAGTACCACTGAAATGAACCAAGAGTTTTAATACAAAGTGGATCCTAAATGTCACAAAGAGACTGTATCCTGGTCCCTCAAGCAGAATTGACTGACATTTAGCAGTTCTATTCTCTGATAGCTTAGGGGATTTTGTTTCCAAATCAAAGTACATGAAAAATAATTTCTTTTTAAATGTCTCATTACCCACCGAACACATTTAATAAGAAAACTAAACAACGCTTAACAGACGCCTTGCTGCTTCAGAGTTGAAATGGGTCTCCCTGGACCTCTCTGCTGTTGCAGTTGATCCAAGTGTGTCCTTCCTTTGTCAGGTGCAAGGTCTCTTAAAAAACCCAAGGTAGTCCTCACCCCCGAATGGGCAGCTCCATATCTCCAGGCCACCCACCCATACAGATCTATAGGGTAGCCACCCCAAAGTCTGGGGGGCCCAGTAGCTGTGGCACACCACTCAGGAACAGAGCATGCAGTTCTGGGGGATTTGTTCCACATTTCCATGCACCATCCTCTTGTTCTGTAGACACTGTGCCTCAGCAGTTGTAGTGTTAAATCACTCTGGGGAAAAAAGTGCTTCCTATTTTTTTTTTTCCTCCAATACTATCATGTCCCCCCTCGAGTCACATCCAGAATGAAAACTGAGCTGTTAAAAATAATTAATTTGTTTTATTCTTAGAGCACCTAGACAAATATTCAATAGAAATCACATTGCATGCAAAAACCATGCAACAATAATTGGGTTAAATAGGAAAATATCAAAATAATAATCCGTTTATAAAATGAGAAGCGTTGGGGTATTCTGCTTTCTTTTGATCAGGTCTAGGGAATGTACCTAGGAATACCATAGATAAATAAGAGCTACATAACATGGAGATTTGAATAAGCAATGCATGTTTTTTCAGCATGTTTTTTTGTTAGGTCTTTCGGCCAGACCATATTCCCATTTTAAGTACCAACTTCTTACTTAATTATTTGAAATAGAAACTGCATGATATGAATTACTTCCCCCAAAATTAAATCACCTTCAAGCCAGGTGTCTTACCTATAAGCAAGAATAATTACAGCAATATATATGCATGGGCATGTCATTCATTTTATTGAAGATTTAACCAAGCTTTCTATGCAACTAATGTATATCGTTGGCAGGGTTCAGGTAGGCATGTAATACTGGCTCTTTAGGAAGAGACCTGGATGGATTCCAGCTTACTTAACCCTTAAAATGTTACTGATTGGCAACAAGGAATTTGCATTCTCCATGTGCGCAAACTACATTAAAAAAATCTATTTGGTGAGAAAATTAGGATTGGATTTAAATTTCACAGCACACAAGAACAAAAAAAAAAAAAAAAGGCAAGAGCTACCATGGCTATGCTGGGGGGAAAACCTGTGTTCCTCCTTACCCTCAGCTGCTGGGGCCTGGGGGTGCTGATTTAGGCATGTGATCTGTGTGAGGGGTTATCAGGCCTTGTGCCCCACTGTCCATCCAGCTGGCCAACAAGTTGTTCTGCCAAGGCAGCACAGCCCAAAGACAGGGAAAAATGGGTTGGGTTTCTCGTTTTCCAGAAGCCAGAGCCCTGCAGCAGTCAATCTGCAAAGCAGAGGAGGACTCCCAGGGTTGAGCAAAAAGTTCCAGCCACCTCCAGGTCACAACCTACAAGAGCAAGGATATGCACTGTGGGGACAGAAGCAGGTCCAGAAGGGGGGAGTGATGCACAACCTATTTGCAGGGGTTGCCACCCTTTGTAAAGCATCCCTTTCCTTTCACGGTCCTACCTGTAACCAACCAGCCATTGCACTTGGCATCCTCAGGCCGTAGCCCCTCCCATCTCAGCAACATTTTTAAGGGTTAATGGTTCCTGTGGCTGCTCAGATCCCCCATACATACATATTTCTGTGTGTAAGACTTGCAGAAGGTCTGGTCACGTAGCTTAGAAAGGCGCTGCCCCTGTAACCGGGCACCCCTTTGTCCTGTTTCATGTGCAGACACAGAATAGCCATAATTCTCATATGTGATTTATTTTTGAGTACAGTGTATTGCTCTTTTCTGAAACTTTTTCCTTTTTCTTTCTTTTTTTGACAACTTTCTGCATTGGCAGAGCATCTTGGGATTGAATTTATGGGTATGGAACAATCATTCCTTTTAGCCTGCAGATTCTAGACCCTGAGAGATAAACCCCTTTTTATTTTTTTTTTCTCCACCTCCCCTTTTCAGTTCTTAACCAATTTCTTTATGCTTTAGAAGGGATCATACAGCTATAACAACAACCCTTGTCAAAGTGTTAGTGGAGATCAGTTCACTAAAATGCTAATAGTGATAGGATATAACAGACCCAACAAATTCTAGGAATTACTGAGGTAATCATAACATAGTGCACTATGTCCTGCTGTACAGTTTTGACATTTGCTTTGCTGAATTCTTCTAAGGTTGCCAGGTTTTGGAAGCACTGTAAGCATTAAGCAAAATGACTAAGCAGTATATTAAAAAAGATAAACTGTTATGGCCACTTAGAATTCTGCAAATTTGAAGTTTTGAGCTCTGGTTTCCAAGTAAAGTTTTGTGTCTAAACCCACATCTAGGTGTGTCAATCAGTTGCCTATACATATATGTGTAAATGATATCCATATATACATTCATTTCCAGGTCTGTAAATTAGAAGTGGGCTGGAAGTTATTTAGGAATTTAAGTAGACTAGACTCCAGATCCTCAAGTCAGCAAATATATTCAGTTATTTCTAATACTATGCTCATATTGCATCCAACCAAGAATATTGGCATTGTATTTTTACACAGCTTTAAATATAATAGAAATAAATCTTTTAAGTCCTCTTCATGAATAGACTGTACTTATCTGACTAGCTTTTCATATTTAGAGGTACAAATAATGCATCTCTTGAATAGGCTAACTTGAAATTCAGGTCACTTTTAGTTTGGAATCTCCTATAATTGTCAGTAAATGAAAACAAACAGATGGTGATGCTTTTCACACTGTTTTAGTTCGTGTTCTTATTAAAAATGTCCCCACAAAATGTCATTAGCTTAAGCTGTGAACTGTGGAAAACCCATTACAAGTCCTACTTTAAAAAACCACTCACAGCCCAGCTAATTTTTGTTATTATCACAAGGTAATATTAATTCTCACTCATAAGGAATAGATTGTAGTAGAAGATACATGGCTACATAAACGCATGAGTAGTTAAATTAAAATCCTTTAAAAAACTGACTTGCAAATTTTTTTTTTATATAAGATACAATCAGAGAAACAACCTCTTGGAATTAAATTATTTTTAAAATCCCCAGAGACCTGTAAGAAGAAAAACTTGACAACAGAGTAAATTTAAGACGATATAGATAACCAGTTATGTATAAATTAGAATGATGTGAAATTAATTGCATAATGTGCATGTTTAAAAAGCCACACATAGAGGGATTTAGTATCTTGACTTAAGTCCTAGGTTGATTTGATTTGATTTCCCCAGCATTCTGTATGTGAAAAAAAGTATGGAAATTATTTTTAATAATTAACAGGCCAAAACCTTTTCTAAATTTTCACTGCACATACAGTTCTTTACAGACTTCCTTGCAAGGCTGCTGTTAATTTTTTTCAGGGTGGTTTGATCAGCACATATTACTTAGTTGGGCTTCGTTAAGTGACTGTAAATATTAATACTGGTCAGAGAGAGAAAGCAGTTTTGGGGCAAGATGTGGTATAACCTCAAGGGCCCCACAGGAGTTCAGTCCCTGCTTTGCAACCTTCTTCTGGCCTGAAACAGCAAGTCCAAGTCTTGTCTTCAAGGCACCATGCCATCTGCAGAGTCGTGACCAGAATCCCTGACCCCTCCCAGCCACCAGCATCCCCCGCCGTCCACATTGGCCCCTGCAGGACACCAGGACATCCCCCAGTTGGCCCCTGCTGTCCCCTGTCAGCCAGAAACACGGCCAGGGTTACAGGACAGCTTGCTGTTTTGCTGGGCATGGCATGCCCAGAAAGCACGTGCCTTCCCAGGCAGACACTCCCCCAGAGAGTTTTGGGGAGGGCATGGCAGCACCACCATTCCCACACGCCGTGTCAAGCTGGATTGTCCGCAGAGCCTCCTTTTTAGGGGCACAGGAGGGAACAGAGGCACTGAACGCAGACCTGGGGGTTTTAATTTTCCATGCCCCTCAAGACCTACAGTCCCAGCAGACACGCTGGTGCAAGGAGCGTCGCTGCTCCCTTGCTGCATCCCCCCTCCCCTGCACGAGTGAGTGCCCACAAGTGTCCAACGCACAAGCAACAAGCCTCATCCCACTGGGCAACCTCAGGCAGGCCATCACCAGCCGGCATCCCAGCTCGCTTGGCAACAGCCTCAGAGTAGAGCAAACCTCCTGGAGTCAGTGCAATTTTTCCCTGAGTGTAAACAACCACGCAGAGTTTCCGCTGTTAATTAATCTTCTTCCTCCTCTCCCTTACCCTCCAAGAAAAACAGGTTGATATGTCATTACTCATTTTGCTTCCACAAGCTAACAGCTGACGGCATGACAGTAAAAAAAAAAAAAAAAAATTAAAAAAAAAATTAAAAAAAAAATTTTTTTTCAAAGCTTTTCAAATTAGCCCCTAAATTGCTTAGCTCAATTCTCCTGTTTCCTGTGACATCCTCGTAATACACCATTTCCATGGCTAACTAATAAGCGCTTTCAGAAGGGGCAAAAGTGGGAAGGGGATCAAGTGCCACTAACTAGGCGAGGAGTTATGCTGTATGAGAAATCCCTTCACACTCTGCTTCAACCTTTTTTTTTTTTGTCCCTAAGCATTTCTTCTCTCTGTTTTTTTCCAGTATCAAGCATGTTGTGCCAGGCCTGCAGTTGACTTTTCAACCTTTTAATCTTGTCTCTCCCTTTATTTCACCTTCCTCTCTTTCTCTTTGTCCTGATTTGGTTTGGTTGGAGTTTCAGCCCTTTCTTCCTTCCCTTTTTTTGACTTTCTGTTCTTGGAGTTAATTTTTTTTTTTCTTTAATACATTTTTGCAGCATTCTAGTTTTACCAAACTCACTTCTTCTCCCCCCGTTCCCCTCCTTGTTAATAATTAGAGCTATTAATTTTGTCTGACAGTGCTCATGACCTGTTTGCTGGTGTTTTGGTTTGCATTGGGTTTGGCTTGTAGGACAAATTTATTCCATAGTGCCGTGCATTGTATCAGAGAAATTAAGATTTCTTTTTGCCTTTTTGGTTTGTTGCATGGAGTATTTGCCACTTGCTCACAGCAACTTAAAGACTAATCTAGTCAAGCTCGGGAAACACCTTGAAGGGAAGACTGATCCCTCTTCAGTAAGGAGTATTTTCACCTGAACTGGTGTGTCATTTGTGACAGCACATCATTTGGACATAGACGCATGTGAGGCAGATGTGAGGGACCACTGTGCAGGTCTGTACCCCCTGGTGAATTGCCCCACAGACCTTATATGTTCATGTAAGCCCGTTCCAGCAGGAATAATGCTGGCTTTTATCCCAAAGGTAGCACAGAGCTGTGCAGCTCTAATTCACTCATTTATTTTTAATCACCTGCTGGTATTCCAACTGTGGTCAATACCACAGGTCAATACCAGACTGCTTGCTTGATCAAAAATAAGACTTGAGTAAAACTAGACATCCATTTTTGTCCTAAAAGCAGGAATGAAAATCCACATCTGTAAAGCGTCAACACAGAACGCGCCTCTGCTTCAGCACTCCTTGCACAACATTTCCCCAGCAGAGCGCTCGGCAGTGCTCTCTGCCAAGCATGAGCGAGGCTGGAAAGCATCAGTAGCTCCAACCCAAACATTACCAGTGCTACTAACACCTTTGTAACAGTGAAATATCTCCAATGAGTGAGATCGGTAACAAGTTGTCATCAGTGAGCAAGCTGCCACTCTAGATAGAGATTTCCTTTGTTGGTCACAAAGAGATGCAAGTAGAAACTCAACATTTCTCTCATACAAGGCACTGCTGGTTGTAGATTTTGCTGTGTTTTAGGAGAGTACTGGAGAAGGAGTATGAATTTTATGACCAGAGCTCAAAACGTATCTTCATTTCCATTGGTGATATAATTACAAGCCAAGCTCATGCCTCAAATGTAGAAGAATATTTTGAAATCTCTCCTGTAAAGACAGCTGAGACACAAATTGACATGGGAGCAGAGGGACATTGGATATGAAAACAATCCAAAAAAGATAATAAGAAAACAAATTTTTCTTAAGACCTGTAAAATTGGCTTTCATTCCAGCTGTCTTTGCAGAGTAAAACTTCCAAAACATTTGCAAATTCATGTTATTACCTTAGCACACTGAATTTTTATTTCCAGCAATCGCTGAGTGTATGTCAATTGTGAAGTTGTTGCTTAGATATTATTCTCGTTGACTTAAACAACAACGAAAAAAAAAGAGACCAAAAAACCCAACCAAACAACAACAACAAAAAAAAAACCAAACTGACTTTTGACTGTAATTGTACTCATCTCCACTATTGTGTTAAGAGTTTGTGGTGTAGCCCTGTTTTCCTTGCAGTTAATAATGAGTCTGCCTGAAGTGTGGTGGCCGTGTCTGTGTGGCTGTGTGAATTTGTGGAGTGGTTTGTAGCATGCCAACTGTTGATGGTGTGCTCCTTGCCTAGCCACCCTCCATGTTGTGACTTTCTCTTTTTTTGTCCCTTTCTAGAAGCTGAGGAATTGTACCAGAAACGGGTGCTGACCATAACTGGCATTTGCATTGCTCTTCTAGTAGTTGGCATCATGTGTGTGGTGGCCTACTGCAAAACCAAGTAAACTTTTCTCTTCTATTTTATATCTTTGGTTGTTGGTCAGGGCCTTCCCAGTTGACTGTAGCTTCTACTCCTCTGAGTGTAAGGTTGTATCTGGGTTTCTCCAGAGCTGAGCTGAAGAGACAGACTTGTAGCCAGGGTGCTCTGGTCCAAGCCAAACGAGTGTAGGTCTCCATGTCCATCAGCAGTGCAAAAATAAGGCAGGTATCTGAAAGGTTTCTCAGGGGTTTTTTTGGGGAGGGGTTTTGTTGGTTTTGGTTTTGGGTTTTTTTGTCTATCACCCATTCCAGCCAGTTTCCCCAACTGAAAAGGAACAAACTCCAAAACTGGAATCATGTTGCTTCCCAGCAGTAAATTTTACGTATCAGTCTAGTTTGTTTGTACTTGAGACAAGACTAATGGTGCTAAAAGTTACTGTGCACCAAAGGCCAAAGAAATGAACACAAAAGTGCTCTAAATGTAAAAGTAGGCACTTAAATGCATTCTGTGAGTCTCTAAATTACTCGGGGTGACTCTCAAACATGCATGAGGCACCCTGGACCATAAATTACACAGAACATCAGCAGAATTTCTGCTGCCAGAACTTCTGGCTGCTCTTATAAATCTCCCCACCAAAATACAGAAAACCCTTATCATAAATATTCCACATTTCTATAAACCTGATTTACTGTTTCAGGGTCTGATTGGCAGTTGGGTTGTTGTTTTTTGTTATAGGCCCCACCAATAATGGATGTGTTAAACGTGGGGGAGGAGAGAGATCATTTTTCCCTGTCAGTGAGAGTCACACACACACACAGAGCTGCTCCCACCCATAATTTTGTGCCAGTGGTCAGTGAAGAACAACTGAAACAGTTATAAAATAATCAGATCAATTACTGCTTTCAGAATGACAACTGGCAAGCCACAGCAGCTAAATTATATATTTCCTGATCCAGAGTTCACTGAAATCAGCCAAGACATCCCCATGAATTTCAACATAGTCAGTATGTTTGAAGTACAGTTTTCTATATAAAGAGCCCCCTGAACCCATCAAGGGTCTGGATGCTTTGTTTGCCCCAGACATCAGCAATCATCATGAGCCAAAAGCTGAATGTTTTCCAACACAGCGGATGAGAGCACCATGCCAGTTCATGGCCCTCCAAATGCAGCAGTGATGCCAAACAGCTATCTGTGAGGTGATTTCCATATGCTCTTTTCTCCAAATAGGGGAAAACCCAGAAACCCGGAGGAATCCTGACAATGGTGTTAAGAGAACAGTCTGAATAAAATGTAGTGGCTCAGATTTTGTTGGTCTCTTCACAAGAGATACTGCATGTATCAATTGCTAAGGCAGTATCTTCAGTCACTGAGTCTTAATTCAGAGGCAGTTTATTTGCAAGTCATTTACACTGAGGGAAAAGCTTCTTAGAGTAAGTGAAATACACACTAGCTTTCACATTATTCTTTCCTCTCAGCTTTGTGGAGTAATTTCTTTTTTCGCTTAGTGTCCTTTTCCTAGAGGACAAACGGCACAGATGGAAGCATGCAAATGCAAACACATGGGAAGTAACGCAGCTTCCAGGACAGATTCCCAGGATCTCAGTCCTGCAGATGATGAACTCAAACTCCTTCTAGAACCCACTTTCTCTACCATGTCAAAAAATTCAGGTTGTCCTCAGCTCCCAAGGTCTCCAGGGTCTCAGGGAGATGTGAAGTCAAGTTAAACCCTTGCTCGAGTGTCACTTTTCAGCCCAGTCAGGTCTTCGGGCAGCTGCTCAAATGTCTCCTGGCACTGCACTCTCCATCCACCTTAACCACTTTTGTGTCCTAAGGTGATGCCTGGCTATCCTCAAAGCAGAAAGTCCATATGGATCAGGGACTGCATCCTGCTGAGACAGGAGCATTTCCAAAGCAGCCATCTCTGCTTATGCCATTCATGTGGTGCAATATAAATTAAGCATTTTCCACTATCCAAGCACATACACACAGAGAAAATATGTAAAAATGCTCTGTGTGTCAAGTAATGTTTTCATTGTCTTTAAGCTTTCCTGGCTATCAAGCTTCAACATATTTATTGTTTTCCCTCACCCCTCCTATTTCTAAAGCTTAGAATAGTCCCCTTGAGTTCACAACAGGATTGAAAATTATTACATCTTACATTGTCCTACGCTGCCAACACTGTCTGCGTTCTGCATACAGCTTAGGGAATTGTATGTATTTTAGCTTTTGCCACAGCCAAGGTCACATGCACTCCACAGTGTTGGAGCCTGCATCCTCCATTCATTTCCATGGATTCAGTGGAACAACACAGTGGAAGTTCTCCAGCAAGAATCAAACAAACCTGGAGAATATTGATAAATTAAGTTTGAAATTGAATAGCTATTTCTCTAGTTTGGTTTGGGGTTTTTGGGGGGTTTTTTGTATGTGTACTGTTTATCGTGTTCTGCACAGCTTTCACAGCACCAGGTTTTACTGTGCTGTAAGTTTTGTTGCTGACAACTTGTAATGAATGATCTCCTGAAAATTTCTTCTGAGGAGAAACAGAAGGATTACAGGATCACAGAATCATTTAGGTTGGAAAATACCTCTAAGATCATGGAATCCAACCTTTGACTGCTCATCGCCATATCAACTAGACCATAGCACTAAGTGCCATATCCAATCATTTCTTGAATACCTCCAGAGATGATGACTCTACCATCTCCCTGAGCAGTCTATTCCAATACTTAACAACCCTTTCCATGAACAAATTTCTCCTGATGTCCAACCTGAACCACCCCTGGTGCAGCTTAAGGCTATTTCCTCTTGTCCTGTGACTTAGTTGCCTGGAATAAGACACCAACCCCAACCTTGCTAAAACCTTTCAGGTAGTTGTAGAGAGTGATAAGGTCACCCCTGAGCCTCTCTTTTCTCCAGACTAAACAACCCCAGCTCCCTCAGCCACTCCTCATATGATTTATATGTTAATAGCAAGTGGGGAAAGAGCAGCTGAGGACAGGACAAAGTAGAAGCATCAAAGTCAGCCAGAGACCATGTCATTAGTACACGGATGGTTCTACTAAATGCATTTGCAGCCATGGCATCCACCTGGTAATCAGTAGGTTCCAGAGTGAACCCGACGTTTCTAAAGCAAAACCTTCCAAAGCTGCCAGGGAGTCCGCAGGCTCAGGCATACCTCACACAGTCACTCACTTGGGATTTCTCAGGCTTCCTCTGCACCCTTCACTTCTTTAACACATCTATGTATTTGAAGTACACTGTTTAGGTAGGAGATGAATCCCACCAAAAAAACCATGTAACTGCCACGTCACAAAGATCGTTTTCCAG
Source organism: Myiozetetes cayanensis (assembly GCF_022539395.1). NCBI lineage: Eukaryota > Metazoa > Chordata > Aves > Passeriformes > Tyrannidae > Myiozetetes > Myiozetetes cayanensis. The sequence continues at coordinate 5,729,844 of NW_026087631.1, forward strand.
TGTCTACAAGCAAGGCCTGAGGCACAACCACCTTGGCTCCCTGTGGTGAACAGAGTGGTATAACCCAATGGGCTTCAGAAACCTTGTCTGGGTTGTTGCGAGGGCATAAAGGTCACTGGCTTAAAATCTCTCCCCTTTCCCTTCTGAGGGCAGAAAAGACCTTCTCCTGAGACAGAGCATTGCTTCCATTTTCCTCACACTTCTTCCTATCCCCCTGTGGCCTGCTGACTCCTGGAAGGGATCCCAAACTTCCTTCCCCCTCTGCAGGTCCCCACAGCTCCAGCTGCAATTAGAGCCGCGGTCTTCGGAGTTACCCTGAGCTCTTGCAGCAGCGTGGGGGAATTCTGGGGGGGTAAAAAAAAAAAAAAAAGTGATGTTATATTATTATCATCAACACTGATGTGCTGAAAGGCGCAGCTGCTTTCCCTCTGCCTACTAAAACTGTTTCCGTGTCCCGTGCACAGGAAGCAGAGGAAGAAGCTGCACGACCGCCTTCGGCAGAGCCTGCGCTCGGAAAGGAACAACGTGATGAACATGGCCAACGGGCCGCACCACCCCAACCCTCCGCCGGACAACGTCCAGCTGGTGAATGTAGGTTTCACTGCCCGTGTTTCAGCCTCAGGGGAGCCAGGGCCTCAGGGAAGCTCACCCTTCTAAAAAGCTTTTAAACCTCTACCTGTGGCAGGCTGCTGACTGATTTCTCTTGGCCTTCTCCACTCAGATGGAGAAACTACTACCGCTAACTATTGCCAACTTCTTCATCAGAGAATAGTATTTTTGGTGTATCTGGTGTGGGGGGGGTGCCTTTCCAGGTCTCTGTCTGTGAGGACTTCTTGTTAAATACGTATGTTGTTTATGGCTCGATTGGAATGCGAAACTTTGCTACTTTCCTCATTCATCTCCTCCTCCTTTGAGTCTAGATGGGGTATGTATGCAGAGGTGTACGTGAATGTGCTCAAGTGTGTCAGTATGGTTCCTGCATGCATTTAAGTGACAAAATTTGTGCTTTGGCACATGTAAAAGACTGCAATCTGGGGAGAAGGGATTGGAAATTGTGTCTACAAATGTGCTGTGAATTACAGTTTGTAAACCTGCGGTTTGTCTGGGTTTTTTCAGCAGTACGTTTCGAAAAATGTAATCTCCAGTGAGCATGTCATCGAGCGAGAAACAGAGACCTCATTTTCTACAAGCCACTACACCTCAACAACACACCACTCCGTGACAGTCACCCAGACACCTAGCCACAGGTATTGGAGGGGGAAGGCAAATGGCACCTGTAATACATGACCTGTTGCTGTTACAAAACCAAAAACCCCAGTCTGTTGTTACAAAACAACAGACTGGGAAAAATCTATGTTCCCTTCATAGTATTTTCATTTTAAGACTACCAATATTTGATGTCGTATCACCTAACTGATTATCTTTCTGTGAATCTACAAAGAGCTTTATTGTCTGAATGGCATTCCAACGCTGTCACTTTGAATTTTAGTATGTGCAAATTGCTGAATCAGTGGCAGCTGTGGTGACTGGAAAGCCCTCCTTCCCTCTCCTTTTATCCATACATGCAAAATCATCTTGCTGCGTGTGGATTCATGCAACTCAACAAAACTCTGCAGCCCCAGTTACCGACCCCATACATCCTGCGTGGCAGCAGAGCCGCTTCCTACCCCCTGGCTAAACTTGTGCTCCTGTGCCTTTGCCAGCAAAGCCCACCCTTAACTCCCTCCCTTTCTCCTTTCCTGGTTGCTGCTCTCCAGCTGGAGTAACGGCCACACCGAAAGCATCCTCTCTGAGAGCCACTCGGTGCTCGTCAGCTCCTCCATGGAGAACAGCAGGCACGCCAGCCCGGCAGGGCCGCGCGGCCGCCTCAACGGCATCGGCGGCCCACGGGAAGGCAGCAGCTTCCTCCGGCATGCGAGAGAGACCCCCGACTCCTACCGAGACTCTCCTCACAGCGAAAGGTAGGACACACCACCTCTCTGCTTTCGGCTGGGAAGGCCTGGTGTCCCCAGAGACGGTTTCCTGGGAGCACAGGAGGAAACCCAGGAGCGCAGCTGTTCCTGCAGGGCGTACATCTCCTCGTTTGTGGAGGGCCTGATAGCAGTTTGGAGTTTGCTAAAAGCACTTCTTCCCTTCTTGCCTCTGCTGGATTTATTCCTGTTAGCCAGTGGTTCACACTTGGAAAAGCTCCACTGGAGTAACTAGTCAGAAATTTCCACTGTAAAGTAAAAACAGATCTTTGCCCAATTATCCTTTTGTTAGAAGATGCAGATGACAAAACTGAGGGATTTTGTAGGGAGAAAGCAATGTACTGATCCATAGGAGGAAGGCACTGAGGACTTCTAAGCGGTATTAGAAATTATGCCACCACCTCCTTTCTGGAGAATTCCAGCTCCTAAACCTTTTATCTTCTTTAAAAATTCCCCTTGACCTTTTTATTAAGTAAAAGCAAGGAACACAAAGTGCAAGCCAGAAGTCATTATTAAATCAGGAGTAGTTAGAAATAAAGCTAGCCAGGAGTTTTCCAACAAAGTAATTTTTATTCTGAAAAGGCTGGTTCATCAGTTCCTGAGGTCTGCCTTGAAGTGAGTGAGTTGCAGGAAAACTTCTCCTGAAAAAATTCGTCTTAGGTTTAGGCTAGCACTTTGCCTCAAGAGCACGTGATGGCCTCAGAATAGTAAAAGAAATACTGAGAAGAAACAAGACATTTAAAGAGAGTTTTGCTCCCAGGAATCATAAGCAGAAGAAAAGGGAAACAGAGGGTTACCATACCAATTCTCTGAGCACTTCGAAATCACAAGGGATTTGATCTTGTGGGATGTCCATGATGTCAAAAATGCAGCCAGGCAATCCCTAAGGAGACTGAGCTGTGCAGGAGACAAACTGTGGTTTCTGGAAAAATGAATGTGCAAGCACAGCAAAAGCCATTTCAGGGGTACTTCCTCTGCCATACAAAAAACTGCTTAGCAGCAGGAAGAGGGCCCACTGAGCAAGGACCCTGAGTGTAGTGCCACTGAGGATATAGTAAACTAGCTCTCTCTCCTTGTAACTTATCCGTTATTTACCATGGAATTTAATTTCAAGATAGTTGGCTCACAGGATGTAAACAGCCATGGCCCCAGTCCAGCAGAGCACTTCGGCAAGATTAACTTTTAATCGTGCAAGTAGCCCCATCGAAATCAGCGAGATTACTCACACGGGCAGAGCTCAGCATGTGCTTAAGTGCTTTGCTGGATCAGGACCTGTCGCAGTAAATACCACATTGTCTCCAGCCTGGGAACTGTACGGGACGCCCGAGCACACGCCTGCCAGTGGCGAGTATTGCAGTTTAGTATATTTGGGCAACTGCATGTGAGAACTGAAGATCTCTCATGCTGTCTGCCTGCACTGCCTAGGACACCCAGAGCATCGTTCTGATATGAACCATTTAGATTTAATTTTTTTTTTTTTTGGAGGGCGGGGGGAGGTGGGAGGGCGGGGAGCAGCATATTCCTTTTCGTTTCGCTGAGAAGAAAGAAGGCGTTTCATCAATTATCATGTCTCCTGAAGTTGTGCTACGAGTGAAAAGCAGCAACATTTCTGTGATAATTCATCAGGCATTGTCAGCCTGATGTGTCTGAAGCAATCGAGAATTTGGAATGCAGGAGATGATAGTTCCCTGGCCATTAACTGCAGGCCTGATCTATTTTTAGCAAGCAGGAAATACACGGCCAATTGCTCCTGAGATGGATTGCTTGTATGTGTGTGTGTATAAGGGGGAGAATGAGAGTTACTTGCAATTAAAAATTACTCTGAAACCTAAAGGAATGTGAGAGCTGATGAATTACTTCCTGAAGCCATCAAATATGGTGTGAATTGGTAGATCAAGGCTGTACTCCTCCACCAGATGCCTCACAATTTTCAAATGAAATACAATAGACATTATCAGGGGTTCTTTTGCATCACCCCATCCATTTGTTGGATCCCATGCCCTGCCACCTATTTACAAAAGCAGAGAACCCAAGCAGTTATATCTTGGATGTCCTTAGCTGTCTTAGAGAAAATCAGAAAACACTATCTCTGTACGAAAGGCTGGGCTGTACGATGAAGTTGGCAGCACATAACTAGTTAATGCTGGGTGGGATGGCCGTGGATACGCTCAGATCCCCTTTCACTGAGTCAGCATAGTTAGTTGACCATGAAGCTGGATAAATCAATCACCTTTTAACCTTCTTTTCAGGATGGGCTAGAGCTGCACAACTCCAGCTCCTGTGCCTCAGATTGCAGACAGCATCTAGTTAGCAGTGCCCTGTTACGGTGTGGGGGGACACACCAGCAATGTGTGAATGCACAAACACTCCAGTAGGAGTAACCTGACGCTGCTGGAAGGGTGCACAGTATGTTGAGCACATCTAACTAACGTAATGTGTTAACAGAACCAGTTTAGCTAAAATCCAATATGTCATGAAGATACATATCCAACACTGTCCCAGGTGGTGAAGCAGAAAGGTTTCGTTTTTTTCAGACAATACCTATTTAAAAATGTGAAAGGGATGAAAAGCTCACTCATGGAAGGAGAAAGAATGACTTCATTCATCCAGTGCACAGATCTATTAATTGTTCTTTGCTCAAACACCTTGATTAATTCCCATGCATAATTTCAGTTTTGTTTTTCTTTCTCCTGTTCCTCAGTTGAGTTAAATCAATGTGCCTCTAGTGAATTTAATTTACTCTACTACACATCTGTTCAGAATCTGTCCTGTTTGCTTTTTTTTCCAATAACTCTGTTTAAATGAAGTGTAATATGTGCAACTGAGTCATAGCTTGGATAAGAAAGCTGGATTCAGATTTATTTTGGTAATTTCAGACTCAGATAAATAAATCGCTGATGAAAAATTAAATAAGTACATCAATTATAGAAACATAACTTTTCTCAGTGGGCCTGGGTATGAGATGGGGCTTAAGACTTTAACTTTGGACACAGCTTAAATTCAAGTAGGTGAATTTAAGACAAGAATAAAAGCAAAACCAAACTGTGCAAGGTTTCATGCTGGGCACTGTGCATTCGATCAAGGGGTTTCAGGCAGATCCTCAGGCCTGAATACACATGACCCCACTGCATCTCTATTGATCCAAACCAGTTGAGAGTCTCACAATTTTTGTCCTCTTTCTTTGGAACAAACTCTGAAATGGCACCTGAGCTGCATTTTCAGAAATCACTTTTGATCACTACCCTTCCCACAGCAACAGGGACAAATCTTGCAGAGATATCATGAAGACTAGGCCAGAAAATCCTGTCTTTTAGCATTTGTTCCCATATGAGGACAAATGATACTCCATGTTTCTTTACAGTCAGACCTACTAGCCAAGGTAACTAGCACCCAAGGAGTGGAGTAGAACAAAGCTGCTGGGATGGTGCTGCAAATACTTCTCTGAATGCCCCCATTGATTAAAAGTAGCAGAATCTGGCTCTAGATTTTATCCAAACTTTACTTTCCTCCTTTCCTCCTTAGCCTGAGACAGTCTGGTTGCCAGAAGAGGATGAAGCCCCAAGAGGACTGCTCTTTGGTTCCCATCCTTTCTCTCCTCCTGTCTGTTCACATGCACCCCAAGTTCTGGTCAAATCCTTCCAGAAGTGCAGAAGCCCTTTTCCCTTTTGAGAAAATACTTGCAAATGCATTTTGTTTCTGGCAGCCCCTCTGTCTCTGAATCCCATTCCTGGAATAATTCCAGAAAGTTATTCTGGCAAATAATTTACAGCATCTCCATGGCTCTTCTGAGGCAAACAGATCTGGGGGCTTTGCTGTGCTCCTCCTGCTCTTAAATGTTTTTGTCTGGCGTCCCAGAAGTCAGCAGTTTATAGGATTAATAGCAACAGGAAAGTTTCCCTGGTAGCCCCTGTGTGAGGATGCTGGGGATCTTAAGAGATCCCTGCTGTTTCTCTCCCAGTCCACACGAGCTGCTGTGTTCACCACTGCTCCTGTGCTTGCAACCTTTCCCCATCTCTTTTCTTCAGGTATGTCTCAGCTATGACCACACCAGCTCGCATGTCACCCGTCGATTTTCACACTCCAACTTCTCCCAAGTCCCGCCCCTCCACAATGTCACCACCGGCTTCCAGCTTGACCGTCTCCATCCCCTCAGTGGCGGTGAGTCCCTTCATCGAAGAGGAGCGGCCACTGCTCCTGGTGACCCCACTGCAGCTACATGAGAAGTATGACCACCACCTTCAGCAATTCAACTCCTTCCACCACAATGCCACCCACGAGAGCAACAGCCTGCCACCGAGCCCTCTGCGGATAGTGGAGGATGAGGAGTACGAGACCACGCAGGAGTATGAACCAGCACAGGAGCCTCCAAAGAAACTCACCAACAACCGGAGGGTCAAAAGAACAAAGCCCAACGGCCACATTTCCAGCAGGGTGGAAGTGGACTCCGACACGAGCTCTGAGAGCAGCAGCTCTGAGACCGAGACCGAAGACGAAAGAATAGGCGAGGATACACCGTTCCTGAGCATACCGAACCCCGGGGCGGCCGGTCTGGAGCCGGCCACGGCCTTCCGGCTGGCTGAGAGCAGGACTAACCCGGCAAACCGCTTCTCCACGCCAGAAGACTTGCAAGCAAGGTTGTCCAGTGCGATAGCTAACCAAGACCCTATTGCTGTATAAAACATAAAACACATAGATTCACATGTAAAACTTTATTTTATATAATGAAGTATTCCACCTTTAAATTAAACGATTTATTTTATTTTAGCAATTCCGCTGATAGAAAACAGGAGAGGGAAAAAAAAAAAAACTTTTATAAATTAAATATACGTATGTACAAATGTGTTATGTGCCATATGTAGCAATTTTTTACAGTATTTCAAAAATGGGGAAAGATATCAATGGTGCCTTTATGTTATGTTAAGTTGAGAGCAAGTTTTGTACAGTTACAATGATGGCTGTCCCATAGTATTTTGCAAAACCTTTTAGCCCTCAGTTGTCCTAGCTTTTTTGTGCACTGCATTATGACTGGATGTATGATTTGCAAGAATTGCAGAAGTCCCTCTGGTCGCTTGCTGTAGAATCCCCAGATCAGAAAGCCCTGTAATGGCACTCCAACTCTACCCCAACAGAAAATTACACATACACACACACACACACACTCTCTGAAAAAAAAAAAAAAAAAAAAAAAAAGAAAAAAAAAGAAAGAAAAAAAAAAGAAAAGGAAAAAAAAAGAAAAAAATGGGAAAAAAAATACAACAAAAAATTTTTTCTTCTATGAGAACTTTTATTTGCTTCCTGTGTATGAGATGAGTTTTGTCTGCTCTCTGCCAGCCAAAAGGTTTGCTTCTTTGAGCACTGGGATAATAGTAGATCCAACAGCATGCTACTATTAATTACAGCAGGATAACGAAAAACATACAAACAAAAATAAAGCACCAACCTGCATTAAATAATGTTACTTATAGAAAGAAAGTAATACTGTGATTTTAAACCAAATATATTATTAATCAGAGGTCAGCTTGTAATCACTAGGAGCTGCCATTTCATTATTTTCCAGATATTAATTGTTCTAGTTATCCCTTAGGAAATGGGTTTAAGTTAACTGAGGCTTTGAACCCAATACTCTATTTAAAAAAAAAAAAAAAAAAAAAAAAAAAAAGAGGAAAAAAATTAAAAAAAATTTATATAATAGCAGATATCTGTAACCAAGCAAGGAAGAGATCTAGCTGGAAAACAAATGCCACTAATAAAAGTGCAATCAGTTTTCACCTCTAGTTTTTAATGTTGCTTTCTAATACACAATTTATTCTTTTGTTCCCCCTCAATTTTTCTTCCCTTTTTTTCTCCTCCTCAGAAAGAACCCTGACAAGCTTCTAGCAATACATTGTTAGAGTTGCTGTTGGAGTAAGGATTGCTCTTGGACACAGAAATGCTTTCCAAGGAAGAACCTGATTTGCTGAATGGCTAAAAAGCATAGGCACATAGGAAGGACATAGCAGATGTATGGAGTTTATTTCTACTTGCCTTTATTTACTCCATTACTTGGGTAGAGAGATGCAAGGGTGATGCAAAGGCCAGTTACGAAGGCAAGCACACCATGTGGGTTACAGCCATAGTAACACATGTGTGGGTGTTTGATATCAGTGTTCAGCCAGTGACACTCTTGAAGTCTTTGACTAGTAATGAACAAGGATGCTGTCAGTGCTGGAGCAGTTGCATCCATCCAGACAGAAGCAAATGGCCTCTTTTGCACTGAATTCCTATCAGTTTAGTCAGGGTCACTCTGCCTCTTCTATTCTTTTGATATTTTGTTGTGTGTTCAGTTGGCACAGCATTGACTCAGGACTGATGTGGAAAACAAATGCTTTTCCTAGACTCTGGGGATTCTGAAAATGAGAACATATGTTTTACAGGTATAACTGAGCTCAAAATAAGAGCCATGTCAAGAAAAAAAGAATTTCAGCCAAACTACACTCATCCTTTGGGCCACATTCTGGTCCCAGTTAAATGAAGACAAGTACGTCAAAGAAATTTTGTGAGATACAAACCTGAGGAACTAAAGTCCCGACTCCTTAAATTGTTCAAGCATATGCTTATGCTAATCCCAGCAGAAGTTACCTTGAGCATGTGCTAGACTCCCATTTACACAACCAGCACATGCACAAAGTTAAGCATGTGCTTAAGAGTTTTGATGAACAAAGCATGTCCTATTGATTTGAGATCTGAAAGCAGAGTATAGTAAAAGAAGCTCTTTGCCAGGATGAAAAAAATCAGTGAGTAGCTCACTGTATAAATAACTGCATCATATTACTAAGAACATGGGTGAGTCTACGTGAACAGATTCAGTAGAAGAAGAATAAAAAAAACCCCTTGGTATAGGAAGAAGATGATAAAGTTGTAGGATGTTGGTATGCTAGGAAACTAGCACAGCTTTGGGCTATGTGGTGGCTGAAATGGCCCTGCTTATTTGAGAAGTCTATGGGAGATGGCAAATACATAGTCTGGACTTAAGTCCCCTTTGCCATGTTTCCCTAGCTGGCATGTACTTGAACACACTTTGCCTTTGCAGACTGAAACAAAAGCTCCCCTACAAATTCTAGACAGCATAGTCTCATTTTCATCCCTTTAGTCATGCCTATTTATCTGCAATCCCATGCAGCAGAACACCCACCTCCCCAGTAATTTTTCAACTCAGTATTTCAGAGGGCCAAGTGGGCTTTCCTGATGAAGGCCACAAGTTTCCAAAGGATTTGCCTGTTGAGTTTCCAGAGGCACCGGAAAATCTGTCCTTTCAGGAAGGCCTCTGATACTGCAAAGACCTTGCAGGACAGATGAGAGACAAAAAGTATGGCAGAGAAACAAGAGATTTCCCCAAAAATTTCCCATCTTAGTGGCAGAATAGAGAGTATAACACAGGTCTTTTGTAAACTTCTTCAGTACAGATCACCCACAAGGCCAGCTCTCACTGAAGTGTCTGTTAATAGCCCAGATAGATTAATCAGGATGGAAAGGGAACATGCCTTGAAGTGGAGTAGATTATCCGACTACTAACACTGTTATTATAGTGGGCCAGTACAAAATGAAGGAGCAATTCCCTATTTGGGAGCTGTGCCTGTGAGATTTATTTGGTGCAGGTCTAGGGAAAAATGTCACACCTCTTCTGCTGCAGTGCCTCAAAGTCAAAGCGGTGTGCAGTTCCCACTCTTCCTCCCTCCTGGGACATACACAGTGTGTTATAGGGTAAGCATGAAATTAGGCTGGAGGCTTCACATAGACCTAAGAACAAGAAAATACAATTGGGGATATGGCTGCCTAAGCCCTTAGGTCTTTGTGGAGAACCCAACCTTACAGCACAATTCATGCAGCAGCAAGTTATGGGGAATCGCCCTAGCTTGGCACTCACAGAACTGGGAGAAGGATGCAGCCCCCCACCTCTCAACTCGTGTTTTAACTCTGAGAGGGTGTTTCACATCAGTCAAGTCCACACTCAGAAGTTAGCAAGTCTACCTGGCCACAGATGCTGCTGGCAGGCTGCAGCCGTCTCCTGCTGGCCAAGGGGCTGGAGGCTGCAGCAGCACGGGGCAGAGCCAGCAAGTGCCTACAGGAAAGGCCAGCTCCCCTGCTGGGGATATTTGCTTCATTACCCAGACCTCTGAGCTAGGCAGTCCCAACACCCTTGAGCCATCACTGTGTAACCCTTGCCAGCTTTTTTGGCTGAAGGTCACAGCAAGAAGAAACATTCTTCGAAGAGGGGCAAAATATTCCAGTGGTGGCAGAGTTGTTGAGATTGTCCTGATTTATTTCCATGTTATTTAATTTTGGCCTTGAGTTTTCCCTCTGTATGTGTTTATATGCAGGACTTATTCCAGGATAAAAGGCTTCTTTAAGGGATGTATAGCTGGCATACGTTGTGCACAACCTGGGTACGGCCTGCCTGTTCAGGGGGTGTAAATCATTACAGCTCCACAGAGGTTCTCATGTAAGAGAGAAAAGCCTACTTCCTCCTCTTGACTCAGTTATTCTCTTCCTCACTTGAGCCACACCAACACCCCCAGGTTTTAAGAGATCAATCACTGCCTTTATCAGGGAAACAGGAAAGCTCCTTCTTTCCAGTCCTCCAAAACAACAATGCTGCATCTCCCTGCTTCTCTCACACACATTGCAAGCAGTTTCCTGAGCATCCAGGATAGCAAACTTGTGTCTCCTCAAAGGACACACTTCTCAGCCTGTTGAGCACTTCTTGGCCCTGCAGTGTGGCTACTTACCATCAGCTGGGACTTACTGCTAGTAAGAAACAAAAAAAGCACCTACGAAATGCTGCAGAGAAGGGCAGACAAAGAACATGGCCAATTACCATCATTTGTAATTCTCTATTCTACTGTAAATACATCTTGTACATACATGGATGTTTTCATTATTTACTGTCTTTATGAATTATATGTTAAATGAGAAGCTCTTAGTTTATTGTGTAACACTGTAAATAACATAACGTCCTTTATTATTTATGCATAGGCATCTAACACGCAGAGAAAGTTATCCTCATATTATTTTAAGATATATGTCAAAAATATGTTGCATTTTTCCTTTTGCTTTGAAAAAATTGTAATATATCCTCTTTTTCCCCTCTTTTCCTTTAAAAAAAAAAAAAGAATGCTAATTTATTGTTCAGGAGAGAAAGGGGATGTAACTGAAAGGCAAACTGTTCAAAGAACATGCTATGGAAGCCACAAGCTACTGATAAACTAAAGAATTTATTACCCCAAATACAGCAATAAGTAATTGTTGATTTATTAAGGTTTTGTTATTCATTTTCAGTAAAAGAGGTGCTGGATTAAATTGTTATGTGTGGTCCTGGCCCAGCTGCTCAGCAGACTGTGTCAGGTCAGTAGCTACCATCTTTGTGTATCCAAACATCGTTGTAAAGGTCTTTTTCTGTCATTGTGGGCCACTGTTCTTGAGATTTCTGACTCATCCCTGCAGAGGTCTCTGGCAGACCCTCTTGTTCCTATGTACAATATTTTTAGTTTCTGAAGTTAGAATTATTAGCTCAACCCTGAGCATTACTACTTAGGGTGGATGGGGTTGGGGGGAGGGTGGGGGGACTTGCAGAAACAACACAGTCTTGGGACTGTGGGAGCCTGCTCTGCAAAAATGTCACCTCACTGTTCAGCAGCAGTCAATAAAGCAAATCATGCTGGGAATTATTAGATAGCGTCACCATGCCACTATCCAAATTGTGCAGGTCTTAAGTACAATACGTGGTGCTGGCCTTCTTGTCTCAGAATAGAAAAGAGTTTAATAGGCAAGGGTTTGGAGGCCAACCCAGGTGAATAGATATCGGGAGTTAGTGGGGTCTGGGGAGCACAGGGTAGGCTGGATCTCATTAGTCTAGAAGAAAGGACAGCTGGGGGAAGAGATCACAAAAGTCTGTGGAAACATGATTATCTTGTAGAAGGTAGGGAAGGACTGGATGTTTAGTACCTCTTCCAATAAAAGAATGGAGTTATCAATCAAAACTACTGGGCACCAAATTCATAAAGATGTGACTCTTCATGTAAGGTGTAGGGAACTTGGAGAACTACTTGCTGCAAGAGGTTGTGGATCATAAAAGTTTCCGTGGATTCATGGTGAGGGCCAGATCTTAGACATTAGTCCAGTGAAAATTACTAAATCCATGGAAACCACATCAGATGTGGGAAATAACTCAAAACATGTGGAGGTTTTATAAGGTGGAAATGTCTTGTGTGTTTTCCCTGCTCTTGCTCTTCTCCAGCTATCTGGCACACTTGGAAAGGAGGAGAATAGATATCTAATCTGGCTGTGCTTACATGATATAAGTACGTAAAGTCATTTGCTGTTAAGAAGTATTAAATAAGACAAAGAAAGCTAGGAGTGAGCAGAGGAGGGAGGAATGCAGTAAAGACATCTTGGATGTGTTTCACATTCATTTGTTCCCTGGGCTAGTAGAAACATGTAGGTCAGATTCCTTTCACCTACCTACCTAGTGGCAATGAATGAGATGCCAAACTGGGAATGGATGGAGAAATTGAAGGATAGAGGAATGGAGGGATGGGTGAATGGAGGAACAGAGGGATAAAAGATGGGAGGGAGGGAGGGGTCAAGGGGTTTCTGTCACCCTCCCTCCTGGTGGGCCAGTCAAATATCAGGACAAGTTCGGTTTCCCTCAGACAACTTCCCTGTCTTTCTGTTTTATATGGAGGGATCTTGTAGCAGTGAGTCTGGATGCTTAGGCTGTTTGCCTCACCTCAATGTCTTAGCTGGGTAGGGCCTTGTCACCTCAGAGCAAGCATGAGGCACATCCTATGACACAGTGCTACTACTGAGGATAGGATGGCCTTCTTATTTTCATTGCATGCTGTTGAAATGGACTGCTCTGAGAAACCAGACCCCTTCTCAGGCATCCCCACTGGCCTTTCATGGGTGGGAGTGGAGGTAGAGAATTTCTGAAGCAATTAAGTACCAAAAGAACCAGTCAGAGTTAAGAGGACTAAGGACCTGATGTCACATTTGATACAGACCAGAGAGAGCTTTAGGGAACACATCCTTGTGTGTCCCAAATGGCTGTCCTTGAAAAAATTGTTTGTCACTCCATGCTGTCTTTATCCTGTTGGCTTTCTCTGCCAAGCTTCTGCCGCTGCATTTCTCCACAAGGTCTGGAAGCAGATGGCGTCAGGAAAATCAAGCAAATCCTTCTCATTCCTGCAGCCCACAGCTGGGTATGCTCTTAGCGTGCCAACTCCACCCAGTTATGAGCACATGATTTGGCTAATGCATTCCCCAAGTTAATTCTCTCTGTCTCGGTTACAACTGATGGGAAGAAAATTATATCAAATGCCTTGAGGTGTTGCAGCTAGTCACTGATGGTTAACCTGTGTAGCCCAAGTAAAGCAACACGGACTGTGCTCAGATTAGGAGCCTGAGAACACCTCTTTAGGGGCAATAGACCCTTAACACTGGCACTGGGAACCCTTCAGGGCTAAAACTCATTTTACCTTGGAAAAAAAAAAAAAAAAAAAAAAGACATAGAGCCTTGGGGATTTCTGATCCCAGAGTGCTTTTTCTGTGTGATGGCATGACCTTTCACTGGAGTAATTTCAGAGTAGCCCTCATTAGAAAGGTTCTACTGATTGCGAAGTTATTCCCCTTGCCTCCAGACTTAAGTCTGGCAGGACAAATGCCAAGAATCACTCGTATGCTCCTGGTGACCCCACCCATCAAGACAAGGACTAAAGGAAAGTTCCACGTCTCCCATCAAGGAAGAGGTGGAACAAGATCAGGCCCATGCACATCTAGGAAGGCTGTCATGTCACTGGGGTTGGGGCAGCATGGTGCTCCCCACCTGAGGGTGTTTGGAGCACTGTTCTTTCTAAGCACTGGCAGGGACTGTCAGAACCTGAGACAAAGCCATCAGTGTGTGAACAGAATGAATTTCCTGGAAAGCTAGGCCTTACTCTCTAAGGTTTTAAGTCCAGAAGGTAACAAAGCCCCAACTTCAGTTGGAAGCTGGACTTCTAACGTAAATGGCAGCTGCTAAGTTTCCACTTTGTTTCTTCCCCTTGGGGATAGCAAGAGCGTTCCCTGCACTGGAAGCAATGCCTTAGGAACTCAAGAGAGAGGAACCCTGGCAGCAGTGCACAGAAAACACCTGAAATAAGGCCAGCTCTTTTGATGACAGCAACAGAGGAGGTATCAAGGGAGTCTTTGTAAGGTTATATGCTCATCGGTTGGTAGGGAGTACAATGATTGTTAACAACTGATTAAGTCATTACTCTGGTAATGGCCAATTTGGAGCCGTGCTTCAGAAGCCAGATATTGTGTGGGAGGTATTTTAACTTACCCTGCACATTACTGCATCAGTTGGGTTATGCATTCTGTATGTGTATACACACACATACACTCTCTCAATTTCCTGTAATGATTTCCTGATGTTCAGTGCATGCTCAGTGGCAGGAAAGGAAAAATGCCACAACAAGGCCATTTAGCAGCTGCGAAACTGCCTGCATGCAAGAGTAAACACCTTTTGCACCTCAGAGAGGAAAAACTGAGGGTGGTATTTGTCCTGTACAGCTGTGCAGATATAGAAAAGGAATGCCTCTGTCCTTCCCAGTTGAACAGGCTGGACCACAGATTGCAGGAGTTTTCACAGGGCCACAGCTGAGAAGGGACTGACAAGGTGAAAGAGTTAGGGGACTCAGACTAGAGTGAAGAGTGGTCATGTGCCTCTCATTGTATTGAAATAACCCTAGACACAATGGATTCAATCCCAAACAGAAAAGGAGTCACTAAAGATGCCAAAGTGGTGGGCCCTGGCCCCTTTATATGTGGCAAAGAGAGACAATCTTCAAAGAGCAATTCTTGTCACAAGTTCTTGTTCTCGGGAGGTTCCCATCTTGTGCTCCCCTTTCTCATCCTGAAGGCCCCAAATCTGAGGGTGAGGTGAGTGAGATCCCCCCCAGAAAAGGACAGTAATCTGCTCAATGTATATGAGAAGGCTCAGATACCTGCATGGAGTACAGCATCATTCCTAGAAAAATCAGTGGGAACTATCAGAGTAGTGAAAGCAGTAATCCAGAAATTAGGAAATAAAAGCCACTTACATGAATGCCACAGTATAAATCCAGGAACCTGCAATTCAGCATCCAGTTTTAAAATCATCCCCTAGACAAATCTCTAGAAAACAAAAAAATGCCACCCTAGTAATACATTAACCACATTAATCATTAAAAAAAAAAAAAAGAAGCCCTGTAATTTTGTCAATTTAGCATCTGCACACACCATCTTACCATATCCAACTAAAACATGCAGTATTTATCTGATGGCTAATGGTTATGAAATAAAGCTCAAAGTAATAAAACTCCAAATAAGAACTGGCAGACTACAGCTATCTTGTTTCTGTTTTATAATCAACCTTTCAGTTGTTATGGTACTGATTTACACATTCGGGGTCATATCAATGAAATAACAGAAAGGAACTAATATACTTTACTCCCTATTACTTTCATTTCCAAGAACCAGCTTCCTTCAAATAGAACTTACTCTGATTACTGAAGTCCAGATAACAGAAGTTCAGGTGACATAAAGTCCAGGTAATAGGATCATATTCACAATGATTGTACCCTCAAGCTTTTTATTTGACTGCCCAGTACAGTCCAAAGCTTATCTGAATATTTCTGTCCCTCTCATAATTAGTAAAAATGGCTATTCTAGGACTACAGATGTGGCAACCAGGATATTTTTAGTAATTCTGACTTGCTGCCTTACAACTCCATTTGACTGACAAGAGCTGTACTGGCTCAGCAGCAGAACAGCTCTCAGCTTGGTCCCAAGGTGACTGCACTAGGCCCTCAGCTGCAGGAGAACAGCATGTTTGCTGCTCCTTCTTTGGTATTTCACCAGGATCACATCATCAGCGTCAGCACATAGTTCCAGGCTGCTCTTTGGAAAGATTTTTCGTTGAAGACCTGAAAGAACTGAGTTTCTCTGTTTCCCAGCTTCTTCTCACATGAATGCCCTACATGTTTCAGATTTAAGGAAATTAAAGGAGCTTTTGAGGGGGAGCAGAACAAAGATGATGCTATGAGCTTCTGTCTCAAGAGGAAAAGATAAAGAGCTTTGCCAGAGAGCCCATATTTATCTGTGTCACACACACTGAGCAAGGTATTTTTCATCTCAGGCTGAGGCAATGGGAGATGTGCCATACTGCCTGTGGAATTTGGTGATGCTGAACTTCAGAGCAGAGGCTCAAAACCTCTTGCATTTAAGAACGGTAACCCAGAGATGTGGCTGCCCTGGGAGTTCCAGAAGCATTTCAGAGAATTGCTCTAGAAAGGCGGCTGTCTGAGCTCATTGTAGCACATCGTGCCCTCGGCATCTGTGGAGGTTCCTAAGATCAACCATTCTTGGCTTCAACTTGCTTTCAGGGATGTTAAGTGCTCCCACTCTGGCAGGGAAGCCCCTTGGCTTGAAGACACCTAGCCAGGGCTTGCTTTCTGAAGCCCGTTAGGACACTCAGGGTATCAGCAGTGCTCCTTCCCACCCAGGGGAGGAAACAAGTGCACAGCTTGACTTTCTGTGTGTTGGCCTGAAACCAGACACTGTGTCAATACTCTGCTATGACAGCTATGGTAGTGAGAATTACTTCATAACAGAGGCATCCAGTGACTTAGAAGCTGAACAATCTCTTGCACCAAAGAGCAAATGTTTTCCCTGATTTCTTGGAGGGGTGGTGGGTGGGAGCTGAGATGGTGGAGTGCAGTAGAAACTTGCAGCCTGCAGGCTGGGTGAGCATCCTTCAAAACCTGGGGATACAGACAGCACTCAACAGCAGATGCTCCCACCCACTACCAACATGGAACCCCAACTTGCAACTGGCAATAAGTGCACTGAAGGTTCTCCAGGAGGGGAGGGTGGCTGGTTTAAGTGGTGCTATTGATATGTGGTTGACATTGAGACAGGGTCACACCATTCTTGTACATACAAGCAGTGACATGAGCGTCCAGTGATTACAGTTCTGTAACCAGCTGTCCCATCCACCTCTAGACAAACATTATACATATGTGGCAAGAACCTGCTGGATATTATCAACTGCCCATGCAAGGTGCTTATTTTGCCTAAACTAACTGCACTCATCCAAACGTACACTCTCCCAGAGGACTCCTTAGTAACTCTAAAATGTCTGATCTTTGCAATCCCCTCTAAGGGGACAGGATATCCCCTTTGCTGCTGATAGATAGCAAAATAGCAGTGAGAGCAGAGAGGCAAACATACACCAAATATAACCTTGTAATAGCTGAGGTTTGTTACCATACTTTTGGGTTCGCTCTCAGCTAATTTGCAGTAAGTTTCAGCTGCAAATGGCATATATTTGGTGTATGAAATACCAATCCCATGCAATGTCCCAGTTCTTGGAAGGACCCCAGAACAAAAATCTATCTGAGCCTGGTGCCATAGGAAAGGAGAGGAAAACATCTCTGGTGGCAGCTGAAATGCAACAAAGCTGCTTGTAGTGGTCAGTGATACAGTTTGATCTTGTTCCAGGATGGCTGGTCCTCAGAAGATGACATCCAGGGTGTATGTGAAATAGGCCGTAACCAGCTTCAAAGACAGGGAAGCAAATATCATCTCTCTGCTGCTCCCATTTTCTATGGACTGCCTAGTAATTCTGCTTGGATATCTATCTACACATGGAATAGGGCAAGAAGTTGGCCAGCAGTGAGTATTTCGGACCTTTGGAAAAGAAAGGAAGGAGCAGTTCCAAAGGAGTGGCGTTAAATTTCGTGTTGGTGGAGTAGCAACTCAGGGTATCTGTAACACTTAGGAATGCCACACCCCTGTTAAGGGCAGCACCACAGGCCTTTGGACTGAATAGCTGGGACTTGCAGTTCTGTTTTGAGCCCACACATGGTCCCCATTCCCTTAACACTGACATGCTGCAGCCAGAATGCAGTGGCGAGTGGCAGGACAAGCACTTTGATTAGTTCACAGACAGCTAATTCTACTCTAGAAAGGCTGTGCACAGCAGTTACCTCTCGTGTCTCCTGTGTTTACAGGAATACTCGCCTGGTCATCAAGACCAAGTACTAAGAGGAGGAAGAAAACCAATGGGACCAGTGAATTAACCAGCCTCATAAGATAGCAGGTTGCTGTTGAAGAAGCAGCAGTTTTCTTCTCCATTGAAAACAATCATACACAGTGGCTAGGAGCAGCGTGATTGAAGTTATCCCTGTGCAATCAGGACTGGAGGAAAATAAATGTGAAACAAGAAGTGACATTTAGTCAGTAAGGGAGCCTGCTGCATGGCAGGGAATGGTCTGCTTCCCTCCTGGCACTGAGACCCTCCACAACAGAAACAATATGACAATGAATTTCTGCAATTAAGCAGTACACTTCCAGAAACTGAAGCCTTTCCTCATTTCCTCTAAGAACGGAGGAAGAGTGACTTAACTGATTGGCTGGGACATGTTTATGTGGCCATCCACTGACAACTCCCAGGCACTGTGCCAATCAGCAGGCCTGTGTGATGTCTGAATTATGGTCATTAGAGCATTCTTTCATCCTTGCTGCTCTGACTTTTCCACCTTCACAGCAGAAACATACCCATCTTCCGAAACACCACATAAGTGCTGAGCCTAATCCCCAGTCTGATATTTGTCCCAGTTACCCTGTGTCTAAGTCTACGCTGACCTCAGAGGAAAAAAAACCGAAATGGCTGGAAAACAAAACACTTTCTTACACTCAGATGGGGACAAGGATTTGCCTTATGATCTTTTGCCCACCTAATTCTTCTACTCCGAGGTCACATCTTAACTCCCAGTTGCAACTGGGGCACCTTCCCATAAGAACATTGTTCCAGTCTTGCCACACTTCATCCAGCTGATACAGCTTGTTGCTTGTGGAGGACCGAGATTTTTGTTTCCTCTGAGGGTTAAGTGGTAGCAGGTCAGGTAACATCTTCTTGCTGCCCCACAAGACCCTGAGAGTGGGTAAACTGGGTTTCTCTGAGGTGTGCTGTGGACTTCTTGTAAAGATGGACAGCACTTACCAGGTTGCACTTTGACATTGCCGGTTTTGCTACTTCTTGAGTGGCCACAGCCTTTAGGATGGTCCCTGCCTCAGCCCAGAGGCTCAGCTAGGCTCTCAGAGACCATAGTCTCTCTGCAGCTATTCATGGGTGGAAAACAAACTCCTGTAAAATGTCAGAGAAGTCCTCTTATGTTAGATACAAGGAAAGGTGTGGTTCACCTGAACAGAACCTGTATGCTTCAGGGACAGGCAATGTGAAAGCTGAATCAAGGACAGGCACTGTGAAAGGAGGAGATAGACCAAGGTAGGCAGGTTCTCTTTGTCTCCACTTACATATCTGACCCACACAAGGTCACATGCAGGGGTAGGCTACCCTACAGCCTTGACATTGTATTGCATCCCTACCTTAGTTCTCACCAAAGAGAGACAGAAGTCCCTTCTTCCCTAGCTGTTATTTTTGATTAAAAACATGTCTTAAAGATATACCTGCAATTCTAAGAGTTTGACATTCGAAACTGCACATGGAAAAACAAAATATAAAGGCCTTAATCACACTGAAATATATTGTCTGGCTTCTTTTTAGCTGATGGGGCTGAGTTACATTCTAGTTTCTATGAAATTCAAAGAGAACTGAAAGACACTTGTGGAAGTGGGAAATAGCCTAAGCAAGGTAAAAGTCAAGAAGGTTAATTAATTTTTATTTGAGTCAAACTGTGCATTGAAGTGCAGCCCCTTGAAAAATCATTTTCTGGACGTGTAGACTCTATTGCTGTAGGCAACAAGAGTAAGCCAGAAATTTGATCAGATTCCTGGTCTCACTTTAATGCTGATCTATCCTATCCAGTGCTATTCGTGCATTGAAAATGCTCTAATAGGAGGCAGGCAAAGTCAATTTCAGACTGAGAGTGCCAAAGGCTAAATTAATGCAATAGGAAAGTTTCAGAAGTTAGGGATAAAATAAAAGGGGAGCCAGGGTATAGTCTCAGGTGCAACTAAGTCCCCGTAGGCCCTTGATCTTGTCTTATGCAGGGAGTACTCAGTCTCTGAACAGTCTCAGATGATTACTTATGAAATTAATGAGATCCGTAGAAAAAAGATCTGTGACATCTCCAGTGTTTAACCTAGTTACCAGCTATTATAAATGTTTTCTTGAGTGTATTCCTCAAGCATCATCTCTCCCAACTGCATGAACGCAGACGGCACACGTACGGAACTGATTCAGCCCTCAACCCAGTAATGCCGAGGCCATCATCAAAGGTCTGCTTGCTGCAAAGTCTCATAAAAAAAGGACATGCTCAAAGGAGGCAGTGAGGCAATGAATACAGCTACTAGTCTATTTGGTCACATCAGCTTTCCCAGGCTGTTCTGTGGTAGGCAAGAAAGAATTGTTTTTAGGACACTGACTCAGCTTCAGCCAAGGCGTCTCCTCGATGCGCCTGCTGGAAGGGTTGGATTCAATTACCTTCTTCAAATATGCACTTGATTTTTAGACAGCCCTCCAGTACCTGGCGTAAGGAGGGATAAAACCACTTTATCCAACGTGCACTGGGCTGTCTTGCATCTGCCCATACTTGGTCTCTCACTGAGGGCCTTCAGAATGAGGCACTTCAAGTGGATGGGAGTATTCCCTTCCAGCCTGGAACAGAACCAGGTCTATTTAAGGCAGACTAACTATAGGCAGCTACACTGCTCTTCCCTTCCAGGACTGGGCCATCGGTTTATAGGTGAACGTGCTCTGTCATCTGGCTCCCAGTCTGCTGCATTTTATGCAGGATTACCAGTAAAGGGGTTCCTTTTAACCTCAGAGGGTCAAAATCAAGCTTTGGATTAATCACACTAATGTCCTGAGCTGGTGCCTGGGAGACAAATACAGCAGCTAAGCCTGGTGGCCCCCCCCAGACGGGGTTCTGGGATGGAAAGTGTACAGTAAAGGGGTTAAAATGCAGGTGTACTGACCAGATAGAAGGCACAAACCCATATACAAAGACCAAAAGGTTTCTTGTGATGCTAACAAACCAGAAGGGCAAAGAAACATGAAAGATGCAGTCATGTCGTTCACCATGATGACAGACAGAGTGGAAGTGACAGGACCACAAACTCCAGACAATTCTACCCTGCCCTTGGGATTAGCTGTGAAAACCTTGCACACTGAAGGGCTGGACTTGCACTTGCATGCAAGGCATCAATCAAACATTACCCATTTTCTCAGAGTATCAGATGTATCAGAGTAGATAGATGTACCAGCTCAGAGTATCAGATGTGGTACAAGATCAAGTAGGCAAGGGAGACAAATTTGAGCTATGGTTGAAAAGGTAATTTTTGACTATTCCTATTCTTCAAAAAACCTACATTTAATTCCTTGTTTCAGGATGCGATATCTCAAAAAAATTGGCATAGTCTTTGGTTTCATGAGCAGAAAAGTATTTAACTATTAACTATTTGTGTGACTAACATTTTTATGGGTGCCTAAGAGTGTTAACAGAAGCACAGTGTATCTGTTTAAACTGTTTCAGCAGCTCATAGAGTTACGGTGTCAGATATTTTTCAGATAAGTCCTTTTAGCAGCTGATAACATATGGGTTTTAGCTGAGAGGCTATGATGTAAGCCTTGCAAAAGGCCTGAAAGGCAAATTAAGCAACAACATGACTGGTGCTCTGGCATGATAACAAAATGTGTTTCTTTCTAAGAGGTGCACAGTGGGGAGAGGTATTCCCTCCCCTTCACTCTTCTTGCATTCACCCCCAGGCACAAGATGACAGACTCTGTGCTAACTATCTCAGGCTGCTTTGTACAGCTGAGGGTACCAGCTGTCCTTCTGGCAGGCCCTAACAGCGTGACAGAAGGGCAGCACCTGGAGGAGCTGGCAAGCTCCTGGCCTCTCCCTGTGGGCTTCTCCAGCCTACCCCAGGGCCATTTAGGTGGGGAAAGGGGCAGGAAGGGCATCCCAAAGAGATGAGCTGGGGGAAAGAAGAAGAGAGAGAGAGAGAGAGAGAGAGAGAAAGAGAGAGAGAGAGAAAGGAAAGGGGACAGAGAGAGAGGTGAAAAAATGGCAGAGAGGAGAAGACTACAGAGTTGGGTTGAGGAGGAATGAAAGGTTGCTTTATCCCTAGATCAGCTGCACTTTTCCTGGGCACTGTTGCCTGTGAATGGATAGGAGCAGAGGTGGCACGTGGAACAGGGCAGGATGGCATAGCATGGAAACCATGGGGCAGCCCTTCTGCCCATGAACACCCTGTTTATAGCCAGAAAGCTGGGATGGGGTTTGCCTCAGCCCTGAGTGTCACTGTGCACACTGCTTGCTGCAATCCATCCAGTTTGGGGAAGGGGGCAGAAAAAAGGCCAGGAAGAAGGAAACAGAGAATGGCCTACCTGGCCATTATGATCTGGGACAAACAGCCGCCAATTAAAGGGTAAAAGAGTAGGAGGGAGATGGGGACCACTCCTGGGAAGGGCTGCAGGACTCCCTCAGTCCTGAGGAGCCTGCACTGAGCCCTGCAGGAACATCAGCAGTGCCACCTTTCCTGCTCAGAACTGGGGCAACTTCTCTAAGACCCAAAATCTGGTGATGCCTGACCTATGATTATAGGGTTTTCCTCCTAGGAATGGGTTCTGCTGCAGTAGGTCCACACATTGCCTTGAACCCTGAGACTTCCTGTAGCCCAGCTGCATGTTCCAGTGTCAGTGCCTGCATAATGACTCCCAAAGCTAACCTGGCGCTTTTCTGGATCCTTGGAAATCCAGCCTGGCCTCAGTAACAAAGTGCAGATACACACTGGAACATACTGACATATCCTGTGCTGTAATGCTGTAATGGGGGAAACTCCTGTTTTTGAAATCATTATACTACCTAGCTGAACATCATAAAGTTCAAATAACTCTAACTGGCTGTAGTCTAGCCAGGAAACCTCCACCTCTGGGGTGAGTTCATTAAAGCTGAACTTCTGGAAACTCAGAGGTGTTTAGAGAGCCTGTTAATTACTGTACTAATCCTTTAGACAATGCTGGCTCCCGGGATTTCCGGAGCATTAGCACTGTAGTAGCAGCTGAGATCACTCTACTCCCTCCTCACAGGAGTACCTCCTTATGCAAATACTGCCAGTGTCTTCTCCAAGGCCACACATACATAGGTAAGGCAGCCAGGAGAGTTGGAGGGTGTCAGAAGCTGGCCCTGAACATTTCTTAGCAGATGTGAGCCCTTTTCGTCTCATTACCATGGGGCTGACGTTGTCTGTTTGCTATGTCTGTCTGACAGCTATGAAGCTCAGATGGTTCCTACCCACTGTGGAATGAGCTGCATATTTTTTTCCAAAATCAGATCTCTTCAAGTACCTCGACCCTGGTTTGGCTCAGCAAGCCAACAGGTCAGCAGAGGGACAGAGTGCTCTGGAGCCAGAGCACGGGTTTAATGACAGTGTGGAAATCAAATGCCTAATCCATGAAAATGCCTATGACAAAATATGAACAACCAAATCATACTCTCAGTAACACTGGGAACAGAGCTCAGCAAAACAGTTGCATTCATTCAATCAAGGTGAAGTAGCTGCTGCCCAGCAGCTCTCACTCTTTCCAGCTGGACACTCACATTCCCGAACACGAGACTTCCTTATAGGGGGGCAAGTGATGCCCCTACACAGCAGAGGAAACAGCACTGTCTTGTGGACCCATTGTAGTTAATGAACTTTGTCAGGCTGATCAGTGATTTTCTAGCAGATTCACCCCTAATGCACCCCTCGCTCAGATGGGACTGCTGCACACTGGCTGGTTGTTAAGCTTTGTGCATACATTTAACAGGCTCCCAAAGACAAACAAAAGCAACAAAAGGCAGGGAAAAAGGGGGGAAAGCAGGCAGAATTCTGACTGGTGCCAGTTGCTTCCTGTGTGAGCCCATTACAGCACCACTAGCAGAGTCGAAGTTGCAAGACCAGCAGCAAAACAACAGAAGGAGAACACTCCAGCAGAGGATCTGCAAAACAAACCACAGCATCTTGGGTGAAAAAGTACTGATCTGTGATTAGAAGGCAGGTTGGAGACTTGCAAGTTTGCAAGTTTGCAAAAGCCTTTGACCTTGCCAAAGCTGCGGCGCCTACAGTGCCCTTTAACAGCCAGCTCCAGCAAGGAGTGTGGATTGGGCTAGTCAGTAAGCTAGTGCATGAAGTGCTATTTTTCAGTTTGAGAAAAGAAGGCTAAAGTTTCTACCCCGTACTTAATATGGACCCATCAGTGCAAAGATCTGAGCTGCTCTCTCCCTCATCCCAGCCAGTCCATCACCACCATGTGCCCGTGGCTGCTTTGTACAGGACTGTGCTCCCCTGTGAAAAGGGAGGAGCTGGACAAGTGTTTATGCTGGGGATCCAGAGACAGGTTCCTGGTCTGCTCCATTCCTTTGCAACTCACTTGTGTCAGGCTTAGACAGGTGTAGGCTCGTCCTGTCCTCTTTCTTCGGGCACTAAAATCTCCCTATGCCTTGCCTTGGAAGTCTCTTCATCTGATCTGAAGACAGAGGAGAGCCAGAGGGGTAGTCCTCAGTTGTTTCTGCAGAGCTGAGCAGCCACATCCTCATCCAGATGATAACACTTGAGCTACTGTTCAATGAAAATTGGAACCTTCAGGAAAGAGTGGTCAATTACTGGATACTGCAAACTAAAATTTTGCTGCAACCTGTGGGTTTCTGTCTTCCTGTATATAAATCAGGTTTAGCACTGGCAGTGTTGAGAAGGTAGCCTGTGAAAGCACAGTTTCTTTGTAAAGAGACCAAAGGGCAGTTTTTTGTTGCTGACTGTAACCTATTGTACCTTAGTAAGGCAGATTGATGAAGAAGACTGGGTTTGGCCTAATCTCGGATTGAGAAGCACAAAATTTTCACATTCAGGAAGAAGTCCTGCTGTTGTCTCTGTGCACAGGCTTTACTTAACTCTTTAGTGGCTATCACAATTTAACAGCCTACTTGTGGTCTCAGAATGGGATCTAGACCGTGTAGGTATCAATCATGTAACCTGAACAGCATTAGGCCTGGGATCATTGTGACAGTTGTGCTGCTATAGCATTTTGACAACTATTAGACAGCCCTAGACCTTCCATCATCTTGTGAGCTCTTTCCGAAACCAGAGTGGCCAAACACGTAGGCCTGAACAAATCCAGCAGTTCTTGCTATTTGGGCTGGCAAATCATGTGCATAAGCCATATTCTGCAACACGGCATGTTAGACACTGATTTCTATAAGCCCATCAACCTTAAGTTAAAGAAAATAAAACCTTTGTGTCTGTTATGTGCAAGAGGGTCTTGACAGAGTCTTGCTAGTAGATTTGGTTCTTCACTCTCTTAATTCTAAGTCTCTCATGCCCTGAAAACAACAGGATACAGGAGGGAGAAGTGGGAAGAAAGAGACAAGTCCTTCGTCTCTGGTCACTAATGTGCCACAGATGAGTGTCCAGTTGGAGAAGTGTGGCAAGCAGTGGTGTCTGAGGAGGCCAAGCAGTACAGTGCTTCCCTAATGAAACTACTCTTAGGAGGCTTGACAATGCTGTCAGATCCATAGTTCCCAAGCAGAGCAAGAAGCTGTTCTGCCTCAGCTTGCTCTGCCCCCTCTTTCTACTGGTGGGGATGGCAGACAACTTTTAGGCCTCATCTAGCTGCAACTAAATTACATGGTGCATAGCAATGAGGAATCAGCCGCAGTTAGGTTTCTGAGAAGATGAAATAGGGTGATGTTTTCTTTCCCTGTGTGCGTTGCTGCACAACACTGCCATATACAAACAAGGTTTTTCACTCTGAGGGGGCAGAGGGAGATCATGTTCAGGCTGTTATGTATGTCAGGAACAGCTTAATCACCAGTAGGGTTGCTTACTTGCCTGAGACCATTGCTTTATCTTTCAGGAATCATCAATGTTCCACTTAGGAAATATTTTTGCCTCTAGTGATTTGTATGTATGTGTTAGCTATCCAGCAAAAGATGGCATGACTAAATAATCCAACAAGTGTTTTATCAGCTTGTGTTTGCTCCTGATTCAAAGACAATGCCCCCCAAACAGTCATTACCCAGGAATGCAGATCTTAGAGCTTTGGCATTAAATTTCACTTAATGGAATTTGCTGCACAGATAAAATACAAAAAAACAGCAAGTCCTGACTGAGGACATTTCCTCTGATAACAAACAGTTGACATAGGAAAAAATATAATTTATCCACTGGTTTGTCTAAGGTCAATGATTTAAAAAAACAAAGGGGTTTTTCTGTTGTGGTGGGGTTTTTTTGTTTTGTTTTTTTTTTTTTTAATCCAGACAAGCACCCCAAAAGAATGGATTTCAAATTGATGAGGTAATTCATCCTGATTTTCAGGTTATATGAGCTCACTTGTTGCCGGACATGCTTTAGAGGACTGGCACTAAAAACTGCAGAGGAGGTGTGTTGTCATTTCAGAGGACACCATGCTTCATAGCTGGTACCCAAAGAGCCCTCTGGACAGCCAAGTGTGACAGAGATAAGACCCTAGCTAGGACAGTGGAAATGAGTGATGCATGTACTTCAGAAGTCTTTGGAACAAAACCAGCATCCACAGACATGTTGGTCCTGATGGCCTTCTCTGTCTGATGTCTGACAGGACAGTCATGGGGAACCTTTCTCTGGTACACCACAGTGCTCTTCTAAACTGGAGACTGAACATGATGGTGGAAAATCAGGTAAAACCAGAAAAGGCTTTGACCTTTCCGGAGTACTGCTGCTGTCTTCATGAGTTTTGCTCTCATGTCTTCTTTGCATCCTATGCCAGGGGCCACTGTCCCCTCCTTTGTTGATTCCAATGGTTGCAATGGGGGTGGGAGGGATCTGACAAGGGTTGCAATGTGATTTAAAACCTTGGAACGCTAAGAATTTGCATGGTGGGCAATTGCCCCCAAGTTACTTCTTGGGCAGTCAAGGTCCCAGAAAAACTTACTAAAGCATCAGGTGGAGATCAAGTGATGAGAGATACATACTGTCCAGATGCCTCTCTTTTAAAGGATTCAGTTCCTGCTTTTGCCTTTTTCACGCCCCACCCTCTTCTCATGGCCCTCCTGTCTGAACTTGTGAGGGTTCACCTGTGTTGCACCATGAGAGGATTGATTTCCTTATGCCAAACAGAGGCCTGAGCTGTTCCAAAATGCCAGGTAAAGCTTGCAGCATAAATTAGCTGTCCGTGCTCCTTTGGTGGGTAGAGAAGAACAGTGTGCCCACTGAGGGTGTGGAAGAGGAGAATTCCTCTCAGTTCCTGTTTATTGCCTCTCTCCCTTAATGACAATCCTGAAATTAAGGTCTGCACTGCATTTGCCATCTCTGTTAAAAAAAGAAACAACACCTCAGCCTTAGAGGGAATTACGGAAGAGACACTGAGTGGTTTGACATTTGCTATCAGAAACGGCAGTGTACATGTTCTGTTCAGGAGCAGACTTCAGTCCCAGGGTGAGATATTACTTATGACAGTATACCTGGGTAGGCACAGGCTCTCTCAGGGAGAGAAGAGTAGAGCAATAACTCGGTACCTTGGGCAGGCAGGCCTCTCTGCCCTGCTCTAAGAGCACGGGTATCACAAGAGTGTGTGGAATAGATCCACCTGAAAAGTAAAAGGCAGTGGATTATGGGGTTGTTAAAGCCTTGGAGTCCTCTAAGGAACTCAAGTGGTGGAGAAAACTATTTCCTCTGGAAGGAAACTCCATTTTATGCAATTTTCCATGGTCTTCTAGTACACCAGTCTGCCCTTCCACTATTACCTTTCCTAAAGTACAGAGGAAGATGTGGCAAGGATATGGCATGAAGAATGACATCCCCTGACTGACCTCCAACAGCACCCAGGAGCCTGTTCTCATAAGGAGCTCCACCTGTAATGGGCTAACAGTGACAAATATCACCTGAAGCAGAGATCTTTCTAATCAGCTCACCTTTGCAATAATCAAATAGTAAGAAGTAATGCATTCTTGCTGTTGGGAACACTGCAGACTTCTGGCTAGTTCTGCAGTTTGGAGGGCAAATGAAGATGACAGCAGGCAGGAAAGGTTATTTGCAGAGTGGGTTGGAAAATTGATTTGTTCCAACCATAAAGTAGTATGGGTGAGAATAAAAATAGAAACCCTTAGTCAGAAATTTCTGCATTCACTTTCCATACTTGCGACATTTGGTGGAATGTGGACATGAGCCCTTTGAGGGCACTGAAATTTACTTTTACTTATTATTTCCCTTTTCTAAAATATTTTCTCTTGTCAAAATCCCCAAATATCAGAAAATGGATCTTTCAAGAAAGAACTGCCTTCTCAGTAAAAAATCCTGGCTTGATTTTCATCAGGAATCAGGATATATAAATATGCAGTTTGCTTGCCATCAGTCACGCTGTTCTATAAAAGTCACTGAAGGTATTCACCAGTATCTCAGAGGAATACATTTCCACATATTTTGTGGAGGCTGAAACTTGGATAGGAGATCCACTGTAAAAAAAGGTCTGCAATTTAAGTTCACCAAGTGGCCTGTGGGATGAGTCATTAACTTATGCTACTTGTCCAGCAAGCAGTTAAGGACCAGCTGGAAGGGCGAAAGAGTGTGTGGGACAAAGTGGGGAACAACAGCAATGCTGTGTAGAGTAAAAAACTTCTTTGGGGAGTGAGCTGTAGTTATAAGAACATTGTCTTCATTTTGCTGTTTCTACTGGTTTGATAAATTTTCTGAGAGGAATAAAATGCCCCCCTCTCTTTATACACTGCTCTAAAATGAGAAAAGCAAGTGACAAATTGACTTTTCCTCTAATTCATTAGTGCTCTGATCAAACAAATGCAGAAATCCAGCTGTTTCCATTGCCTCTGTGGTCACAAGACAAAGGACACATCTGCAACCTCTCTTGGAGGGAAGTGGAGGTGTCACCTTGAATTAGGTATTCGGGATACTTTTCTTGTTTGGTTCTTTGACCCTTTCTATATACAGCCATCGTGGTAATTTAACTAAAATGGGCCCTGTGTGCAAGCCCTGCTGTAAAAACACTTCCAGTGATTTAACTAAATGCTGTGGTTTGCATATCTAAACAAATCAATGAAAGTTAAACCAGGATAAGCCATTTTCTCTGAGGGAGCTTTTGAACACGCTTTTAGGGTTCCGACAGGTGAATTACAGTGAGTCAGCTACAGCAATTTAAGGATTTGGAAGATCTTCCTTGATCCTGGTCTTTGCTACTGCCACAACGGGAGTAACCACCCTCGTCCCCTCGAAGTGCAGGTGAGATGTGTTATAAGCAGCATAAGCTGAGCTGCAGACAGCCCCTTCCTTCAGTGGCCCCTGCTGCTAACAGGCTGGGAGTTACCAGGGTGTGCAGGACCCTGCACAATGGCCTGAGCCCAGGGACTGGCGCTCCCCAGAGTGTTGCTTTCAGGTTTGCTATCTGAATTGCCTTTATGGCTTTGCACAACTGGGCCTTCAAAGAGTCACTTGTATTTGTGTGTGTGTGTAGCTTGGCCAACAGCACTGGTCCTTCTGCAGAGGTGCAACCTGCTGTGCTGGACCATGGGCAAAAAAAAAAAAAAAAATTAATCTTGGTGCTGAATTCCAAAAGCTGATTGCAAATGAAAATCTCCAGTGCCACGTCTGCCACTTAATGGCAGCAGCTCCTGGCAGCTGGAGTAAAAAAAAAAAAAATTTCCTCAGATTGTCAGGGGGATATGGTCCAGTGAGGCACTTCCTACACTATGTGTACAAATTCAGCATGTGCAAAAATCTACGTTTGGAAGGGTCAAACTGGGCAAGAGTGCCACTGGATTTCCATGGGATTAGCCAAGTTTTGCATCCTGCCTTCAGTTGTATGAAATCTTATGCAGGTACCAGAACAGAGATTTGCCTGTGCAGCAGTCAAACAGATGCCACAGTGCTGGAAGAAAATCCACTGGCCCACAGTTTTGGCCTTACATAAATTTGTATTGTCTTGATGTGGCTTACTTAGCACCCTAGTGACACGAATCAGCCTGAAACTGTCAGCAGGTTCGATGCCATTTGGACAGGTAGCGTGAATTTGTTTTCAGGTTTGCTCCTAAGCATGCCAGAGGGCTTGCTGAGGATGGTAAAGTCCTAGAACAGTCATCCACTATCCAGATTCGATTAAAAAATGCCTGCTGGCCATTTATTTTATCAGACAGCTTGTCTCTTAGCCTGTGCATAACACCTCTCCAGCAAACATCAGTTGCTGCAGGCAGTGTTTCATGGGCCAGCAATGGACAAGGCATACCTGGGCTAGCTCTCTGCTGTAAGACTGGCTGTGCCAGCATCTTAGGGACCAGCTGGATGTAAGGGTGAGGGAAAACTGAAGTAACTTTAAGGGCTTTCCCATCTCATATGAAGAGTCAAAGGCTGCCCTACTCCTTTTCTGGGGTGTGTTCAGTGACATGGACCACTTCAGATCAGACTCAAGAAAGAGACTGCAGCACTGTTTGTCTCCTGCAGTCAGGACACAAAACCTTAGCCTGCCCATTGGATGCCCTCCAAAGCAGCCACTGCAATGACTGTATATTGAATTTTTCTCCATCTCCTGGTTGGACCTCTCAATTACATTTGTTACACTCAGGATATTAACTGGTAGACATGATTGCCAGCAGCTGGATTTTTGTTGTTGTTGTTGTGTTTTTAATGAGATGACTGTCTACCAGGCATATCCCTCCTGAAACTAGAGGTGTGTGTAAAGTCTAGGCTATTAGAGGAGGTGATAACATTCATATTTATCTGGTGTATATGTTGCTAAATGATAGTTTACTCCATTTAATTCAAACACAATGGGTTTCTTATCTTACTTTTCCTTCTCAACTCCATTCTGAGACTGGTGTGTGACTCATCTCTCATTCAACTGATTTACAGTGTGTGGTCATACTCTAAATGAAAAGAGTTTTTGATAAAGAACTACACAGTCTTCAAGCCATGGAATTTTATGCTATACTTGCACTTCCAGATTGCCTGTGGAGGAATTAAACCTCTCCATTCTGTTGATACACACGAAGTTATATATGCCAGACTTCTTCTTGCCTCACGGATTTGTTTTGCTGTGTTTCTCTCAGTGATTCAATACCTTTTGCCTATGGCTTTCCCTTCCCACCATTCTGTCTGGAAAGATGGAGATTCAGACTTCCTGAATTTCGTGGTACATACTAAACAAACTACCAGCAAGTCACCTAGGAGAACTGAGGTGTCACAGCAGGTTGAACCCTGACTTTGTGTCTTGTTTGGAGGGGACCTGGCCTATCCTACATGTCTAGTGGCTGAGACAGGCAAGGCAAGAAAACTGCTCAGTCCCATGCCTTCCTTTCTTTTTCTTCTCTCCTAAATGTCACATACCCAACCACACACTTCTGCTTTACCTCTTCTTCCTTGGAGACCTTTGTCTCCTGGACTCTTCCCTCCACTATGGCAAGGGAGATCACAGTCTGGATGGGGTGCTGTCCATAAAAATAGGTCTGAGGGGAGACTGAAGATATTGGGATTTGTGGTCCCAAGAGAAGAGCTACAATTTTGGCTTCCAAGGGAGGGAAGACGATGTCCTGCATTTGCAGAGGTCACAGCCAGGAAGAGGACCAAAACTAAGAGAAAAACACCCACACTGAATGGCTAGTTTTATGAAGTCTGACGAAAAAAACTGAAGTACAGGGAAAATAGCTCTTATCTCTCTGAGTTTCCTCTGATACCTTCTTTATTTCACTCTGTTTACTGATAGAGAGAAGGCATTTGAGAAACAGTATTAATTCCAACTTAGTCTTTAGTCACTATTTCACTTTCTGATTGTAAGTACTCAGAAAACAAAAGCCCAAGGTTCCAAATGAGGATTTTTCTGGCTGTTTTCATCCTGAGTCTTAGCAGTTATTATCATGCCCTAAGAATTTTTGTTATCAGTGTCTGGCTTCTCAGAGACCACGGTCATGCAGCAGGTCCATCAGTCACCAGATATCCCAGAGCAAGTGTGGCTGTAGCCCTGTGTACCCTGTCAGGTGCCAATCTAAGCAGCCTTTTAAGACTTCCAGCCTTGGAGACTCCTTTTTAAAGTAAATTAAATGTTTATTAAGATATCAGTCTTCACAACACAACCTGCACTCAGCTACAGGTCCCTTCTGAAGAGCTGGCCCTGACGCAGGATTTGCCCATCCCCTCTGTGCAGCTCAAGTATTGTTTCCTTGGACTTGCACTCACTGAGCAGCACCTCCAGTTTACTGAGGTTGTCTTGATGGTTAAACTTTCCCTGCCACAGTTTGTGCACTGCCTCTCTCCATTTTTCAGGCTGAATGAAGTACAAGACATGGCTATTTAAAGGCAGAACAAGGCACTGTTGAAAGAATGACAAGAAGAAAAGAGCAGTAAAGCTGGTGAAGAGTGGGGAGCAAAAGTCTTGTGAGGAACAGTTGAGGGAGCCGGAGTTGTTTAGATTGGAGAAAAGGAGACTCAAGGGGACCTTACAGCTCTCTACAATTACGTGAAAGGAGGTTGTAGTGAGATGAGGGTTGAATCCCTTCTCCCAAATACAAAGGGAGACAAGAGGAAATGGCCTCAATCTGCACTAGAGGAGGTTTAGATTGTATATTAAGAGAAATTTCTTCACCAGAAATTTGTGGAGGAGTCACAATCCCTGGAAGTATTTAAAAGAAATGAAATGTGGCACAGAGGGTCATGGTTTATTGACGGACTTGGCAGTACTGGGTTAACTGTTGGACTTGATGTTCTTAGAGACCTTTTCCAACTTAATGGTACAACAGAATCACAGAATTATTTAGGTTGGAAAAGACTTCTAAGATCATCAAGTCCAATCTTTGAATGATCACCACCTTGTCAACTAGACCAAGGCTCTAAGTGTCACATCCAGTCATTTCTAGATACCTTCAAGAATGGTGACTCCACCACCTCCATGGATAGTCTACTCCAATGCTTAAAAACTCTTTCCACAAAGAGATTTCTTCCAGTGTCCAAGCTGAACAGCAGGTCACTAATGACTTCCTCCTGGACTGCAGGGACTGCTCCCTATCCCTGTCTCAGCTCAGGGGGCTGATGGCCCTGAGGGTAACCTGCCTTGCTGTTAAGACTGAGGCAAAGAAGGCATTAAGTGCCTCAACCTTTCCTTCATCCTTGGTTACAATAATCCCCTCCCTCTGTCCAATAAAGGACAGAGATTTTCCTTGGCCCTCCTTTTGTTGATGATGTATTATAAAAACTCTTTTTAATATCTTTCACTGCAGTGGCCAGGGGGAGCAGAGGCCAAGCTGAGCTCTTGCCTTTCTAATTTTCTCTCTACCTGACCTAATGACATCCTTGTAGTCTTCCTGTGTTACCTGCTCTTTCTTCCAAAGGTCATAAACCCTCGTTTTTTCCCTGAGTTCCTGCAAAAGCTCCTTGTTCAGCCAGGCTGATCTTCTTCCCTGATGGCTCATCTTTCAGCACACAGGGATGGCCCTCTCCTGTGCATTTAAGATTTCCCCCTGAAAGTGTGCTCAGCCTTCATGAACTGCTTTGTTTATTAAGGACTGTAATGGTACCCTGATTCTAAAATCATATTGTACTGAATATATATGTGTGTGTGTGTGTGTGTGTGTGTGTGTGTGTGTAAGTGATGGTATATTAATCCATGTATGGCAAATAATTCCACAGCCCATCTGCTGAATATTAGCATCAGTTATAAATACTGACCAGCTCCACCCCAAGGCTGACAACCTTGCAGGTTTGTATGAAACTCAGGAACACCCTCCTTTTTCATGTCCAGCAATGAAACCATCACCACAAACATCACTAGCTCCAACCTGTGCTAGCAAAAAGTGTTTTGAGCAAGTTGGTAAGTTTTATGTTTAGGGGGTTTATTCTAGAATTTCAAAATTTTTAAGAATCCCCTACTCTTCTACAACTTTCTTCTGTCCTGACCTTCGCACTTTTGCTTTTTGCTCACATCAAGAGAAAGGAGGCCCTTCCTACTTCACATTATGGATTTTTCACAGATACGGTAAATCACAGACAAAAATTATGCTTCTGCTTTCAAAAGCTGAATTGATTCATATAATAGGTGTGATGCTTTAATGATGGGAAAGGAGTGCAGAGGTGAAGAAATATGGTTAAAGAAACATGAAACTGAGGAGTGCAAGACAGAAAACCCAGAGGGAATAAGGTAAGGTTGTGAATTTCAGGCACCCCTGAATAGAGTGTCCTTCAGCTAGGATACCTGGCAACCAAGGTGACTTGGCAGCATAGACAAATGGAACTGAGAGGGACAATGTGGAAGACAAGCTGTGTGCAGGAGTTTGGGTGATGTGGATGAGGACCACCCTGTTGCGAAGAGGAAAGATCATTCATCCTGGACTATTCAAAAAAGAATAGAATTGGGGCAGGAGAAGAGGGATATGAAAAAAGTAATTTGTGGGCTGAATTATAATCTTTTATTGTTAAACATTTCCTAAACTTCAAAAAATGAGGCCCTATGATTTTAGTACTATAAATGGCATCCTCCACTGTCCACAATACCTATCCTTAATGTCACTAGTGCTTAGCACCTTGGCCTCCTTTATACCCACAACAAGGATACGTCACTGTAGGGCAATGCAAGAGCTGCCTTTCTCTTCTATGTTTGTACAGCATCTGGCACAGTGAGAGGCCATTTCCAAATGCTACTGCTCAGATGATAATGAATGTGAGATCTGACAGTTCAGCACACTCTGTTCATATGCCAGTCCTGGTGCTTATGTGGAAGTAAGGAAAGATTTATGAGAAAACTCTGCTGAAGAACATGTCAGTCTCGGAAGCGCATCTTTGGAGAAATGAGGGTGTCCCTACAACACTGCATGTTGGCTTTCAGGGAATAGTGTGTCCTCAGCAGCTGGAGACAGGTTCCTTATAATCCTCTTTGGCTCATCTTTCTTTCCCCTCATCTCTGTTCTCCCTATAGAGCCAAATAACTCAAACCAAATAACTCAAACTTCTGCAACAACCAAGTTCAAATTCAAAGTGAGTTCTGGCAACTCAAATCCCAGACACATTTCCCCCTCATGGGATCCATTCCCACTGCTTCAGCACAACAAACCCAGCTTCCCTGGGGTTTGGACATCGCACTTCATGGTTAGCATGAGGTCCAGCATATTCCTCCTCAGCCACCTCTTTTCAGGAAGAGGTATCCTACTTATATTTAATCACTCTACATGTTACAGCCTCTCCACAGACCAGTAACTCCTGTGGTGCTGCTGTGGTTGCACAAAATTCTGTGATGAATGAATTGGAGCTGGTATTCAAGATGTGGATAGCCTAGGCATGTATGGATTACCACAGTAATACAGCCTGTTCTGTTGTCTTCCCATCTATTAACTTTTACCATTAGATGCTTTGGGGTTTTTACTGTTTACTGAATGAATGTTTCTGCAGATCAACCCACAGTAATACAGCAATCTGTTTTTTAGTGAAACTGGGGCATTCACAATTCACTACTTTATAGGCAGTGTTCACACTGCTGTTGCCACATGGGGACTGCTTTGTATTAAGTAGCAGAATTTCATCTAAAACCTTTTCTTATGTTATTTTGCATCTTGAGATTTTCTGACAACCCTTCTCAGCACCTGTAGTTTTACTACTCCGACTTTGTGTGCTTGCCAAAGTTGATTGCCTCATTAGGCAACTACCCCTTCTACCCATCATTTGTAAACATGCTGTGCAATGTGCAGTTCTGTATAGATCCTCATCATTTGCAAGCTGTTCATTGTAAATTCCTACTTTTTAGTCACTTACCAATTTGTCTATTTTAGCCTGTTCTTCTCCTACACAATACTTCTTTGCTTGTAGCCCATCAGAGCTTAGCTTCTCCAAAACCCTGTAGGGAGTCATAGAATTTGGGGATACAACAAATACAATCAAGGAGAGTCCTTAGGCACTAAGAAAACCTGAGTCTTCCTCACAAACACATTCAGTGGCTCCCCTAAATTACCCTCACAGATTAGTGGAACATCACTTCCTTCTGCAAAACCCAAGCACTCTTCTCGATCATATTTGTTGTATCCATAAATTCTATCTTATGTTCCTCAGCATGGATATCAGAATTCCTAACCTGCACAGCCCACAACACTCCTCTCCACAGCTTTTTTAAAATATACCTTATTGGCCACCCACTGTTCCTGTGCTGGGGTTAATGACAGCTCTCACACCACAGTAACTGATGTGGGAATTTCATACTTGGGCTCCTTTTGAAGTTCTGAATAAATGTCTTTGTTCACGGTGATTTTTTCACTCTTTGGATTAAAGAGTTGTTCTATAGGTTTATTCAGACACAGATCCTCCAGCATACCCCAAGAGAAAGTGAACTGTGAAGCTCAGAGAGCTCCTTTTCAGTGAATGAGGACATGAAGAATGTGTTTAGTTTTCTCCTATGGCCTTATCTTTTCACCTTGAGCTCTGCAACAGTCTGCAGCTTTTACACAGCCTGTGGAGAGCATCCTTCTCCTGATGAGTGGGTTGAACAGATATGCCCGTGGCAAGCTGCTTCTCCAAGGTGTTCAACCCGCTTGTTCATAACTCTGACTAACAAGATGAATTCCTGTTGTCCTCACTTGGTCTCATTTGGAACGTTTCCTCCTCCTGGCAGCATCTCTTACCCTGCTGTTTAATCCTATCAGCCTTTCTCTTTTGAAATGAGTCCTGCACATTGCTTGGGGCCAACTAGTCACCTGCTGTGACATTTCAGTGCTCTATTAATTATCACTCTTTCACCAAGGTTCTGCTACAGTCAGTTTAGTAGTAGTTTCATTTAAAACTATGCTGTCAGTTCCCATACATTATTTCTAAGATGACCAATATTTTCCAAGAAACACATATGTAAACTCTTTAAAATATATATATGTGTACGTGTACCTAGATTACTGAGCTTCACTTCTTCTCCCCTACCCTGGGCGTTCATATTTTTGATGAATTTCAGATTGCAGTAATGGCATTTTGGTACCTGCCAAGTCTCTAAAGCCTTGTCGTACTTTGAAGTTTTACACACACTGTGGAGAAAAAGACTGGCTCGAGCATGTATATGCAGGTTGTGGTGGGAAGGGATGGAGCCCATTTTATTGCGAAGAGTGATGGGCTCCTGCCTGAAGCTTCAGCACAACTTACCTACCACACGCAGTTGTGTACTACGAAATCCAAAGAGCAACCTTCCCCAAAAGCCCAGTGTGTATTATCTCTGATAATGACACATGGCCAGGGAGAGCTTGTAGTGCTGGTTTTTTTAATATGCTTTATTTTAATATCTGCCTTTACAAAATGACACACGGAAAAAGAAGACTTTGTTTTATTTTTTTTTTCAAATTACTCAGCAAAAATCTGTGCAAAGACTTAAAAAATAGAGCCCAAGTCCAGACCCCAGAATGCCACTCTAAATAAAGGAAGAAAGGGCAATACAAAACCTATCAATGTATTTCAGCTCCACTTCTTCCATATAAGAAGTCTCAAAACTGAAAGAAACTAGTCAGAAAAGTTATGTAATGTATTTTCTAAGAACACCAAATCAACTAGTATAAACAAAGCAGAAATACAACAGATTTTTGCTTTCACTTCCTGGAATGTAATTCTTCTAGAGGTAGAAGACAAAGGAAGTTAGTATGACTCCAATTGTGAGTAATGGGGTACAGGAAAAATGAAACAAAAACAGTAACGCCCAAGTCCGAGAGTTGCTTATGTCAACGTGGAGTCTATTGCAGGTGGGTTCACAACAGTGGAGTTCAACCTGAGGCAGTAAGGAGTGTTAAATCCAGAAATAACACAAATATTTTATACCACATGTCAACTAGAAACTTTCAGCATCTCCTATAGTCTTGTGAGAGGAGGAATTGATTTTTCTGTATCAGGGCTGGAGAACACTTAAGCGTGGCAATGGTGTTCCCCATTTGCAAACCAGCATTAGAAGTCAAACAACTACGTGAACTTATTGCTGTGCATTTTTCTAAAGAAAAATCTTTCTATAGATCAGGAGTTCTTCGAAGTCAAGACGGATTACTCCTGTCCAGAGAGATAAGCTAGATCACTATATTGAATGAGAAACATCTTAGGCACCCAAAGGAAGCCCAAACCAACCAAAACCAAATCAACAAAACCCCTCACTTCTCCAAAAGGCTCTAAAACATACACATTTGTTTAGAAGTTCAGTCAATTAGTGAACATGCAGGACTGCTTGCTCCACATGGAGAGGGGCCTAGAAAAGGTGGCCTAACCAAAGCTCATCTCCTCCCTTTACCCGGTTGGTTAACCGCGGCCAACGGGCATCTTCTGATGTGGTCAAATAAAGATTAAGAGTCAAAGGCATACACCTGCCTCCAAGGTGTGTCCAAATTGACACTCGCATGCTGGAACATCAGAACCATGCTTGGTACCATGGATAGT
This sequence comes from Myiozetetes cayanensis, assembly GCF_022539395.1. Lineage (NCBI taxonomy): Eukaryota > Metazoa > Chordata > Aves > Passeriformes > Tyrannidae > Myiozetetes > Myiozetetes cayanensis. The sequence continues at coordinate 5,768,216 of NW_026087631.1, forward strand.
GGCCATCCTGAGTGTCACTCTGTTCGAATTGCCCACGAACTATCACAGCTCAACATCGATATCGCTGCTCTCAGTGAAGTTGGTCTCCATGAGGAAGGCAGCCTTAGAGAACATGGTGCCGGTTACACACTCTGCTGGTCAGGTAAACCCAGAACTGAAAGGCATCTCTCAGGAGTTGGCTTCATGATTAAAAACTCTATTGTCTCTAAACTTGAAAACTTGCTGACAGGTCATTGTGATCACATTATCTCCCTACGCCTCCCACTACACAACAAGCAACATGCTGTTCTCTTTAGTATATTTGCCCCAACTCTCCAAGCTGACCCCGCCAAAAAAGATAAATTCTACACCAACCTATGCCACCTTATCCAAAAGGTTCCTGCAGATGATAAGATCATTATCCTTGGTGATTTCAACGCCAGAGTAGGAAAGAACTCTGAAGCCTGGAAAGGAGTACTAGGCAAGCATGGTGTTGGAAACTTCAACAATAATGGTCACTTTCTGCTAAAGTTTTGTGCGAAGGAACAGCTCACCATCACTAACACTATCTTTCAGCAGAAAGACAGTCTGAAGACAACCTGGATGCATCCTAGATCCAAGTAGTGGACGGATTATGTGACCAACACGTCTGTCCTTGAACAGGCAGCAGTCACGAGCATTGAGGCCATGCTGCTGAGAACACAGCTGTGCTGGGCAGGGCACGTCTCCAGGATGCAGGACTGCCGCCTCCCTAAGATCGTGCTCTGTGGGGAACTTGCCACTGGCTGCCGCAAGAGAGGAGCCCCAAAGAGGAGATACAAGGACTGCCTGAAACAATCCCTCATCCTTGGCCATATTGATCACCACCATTGATCTACCCTGGCCTCCAGTCGGGAGGCCTGGAGATACACCATCTATAACACTGCTGCTGCTTTTGAGAACACACACAGGATCACTCTCGAGGAGAAAAGACAACGCAGAAAGAATCGCGTCTCATCGATATCACCTGGGGAGTCTTTCTGCTGTGCCTTCTGCAACCGGACTTGTCTATCTTAGCTATCTTAGCTACCTTAGCTGAAGCCCTTCCGCTCTGGAAGTCAGTTCCCTGGGTGTTCTTGATGAAACTGAACATTCCTCATACCTTCCCTACCTCATCTACTCAGCTATACATTAAGGCTTTATTTTTCCACATCTCTGCCTGGCCCCGAACGTGCTTACGGAAGGACTTCCAAAGGTGATACTGTCTAAAGCCATAAATTGTGCGTAAGGAATCTTCTATCTTACCCATCCCCTTTTCAACCATAACTGATTGTCCATCATGATCACCTCCTTTCCAGGAGTCCCTAAAAGCCTGTCTAGACACAGGGAGGAATTTGCTACCTTTGCATCATCTGCCAAGCAAGTCTCCATGTGGTCTTCTCCAATATCCTGAGCAGGTACTTATACACATGCTATTTATATGCAGGCACTGGAATAGCCTGCATCTTGCTCTCTGTTGGGATAGCTATTATCCAATATGCCAACATATATACTAATATGTGTGTGCCTACTGTGAGGCTTATTTCCAACATTTCCTGGTTAGCTGGTGGTTAGCTTTATCCTTTTCTCAGCTGCACTGCACTGCTAAAGCTCAGTTGGACTGCCCTGCCATGCCCAAGAAATGTCATGAAAAACTCCTCTTTCTCACTGAGTTTTTCCAGACCAATCCCCAGGGTAAATGATCTGTGCATGAGAGCTGCTGGGCAGTGATCCATCTGCCTGGCAACCAATGGCAGGTGTGCCATGAACTCGTTCATCTCCTGTGCTCCTGATGTATTGCAAGCTTTCCTGGAGGGGAGACTGAAATTCCCTTGCTACTATTGTTTGTGGTGTTTGCATTAATTTATTCCTCAGTTTAGGTAGGTTACTTGGTGTCCATGTGAGGTTGATTTCTCTGTGGGAGTCAGGACAGGCTCGTTGTTACACAGCTGGCTTGGTGCTGGGGCTTGCTTTGCTTATGTGTACTACAAAAAACCTATACACGTGAACTCTGCGTGCCTTGAGTCTTAAAAGTAGTCCTTCTTCAAATCATACTTTTTTCAGGACTGTTTAGTTGAATTCTTGAATGAAAGCCTTTCCTGGATGCTCAGCACGTTTGAAAGGTTCAGTTTCAGTTGCCGTGTATCTGAAAAGGACTTTTTCATAGCACAGCAATCCCCCGAGTTAGGTACAGCTAAAGACAAATAATTTGTTGGTAAGAGATCCACTAGCCTGCTATTTCATACACAACATTCATAAAGATTCCGTCAGTGGAGGAAGACTGGATGATCTCAAAACCATTAATCTGGAGAATAACACATTTTCCTCCTTGCATCTTTTTTAAAATAAAGGGTTTTGGGAATAGCCCAGGAACTCTCCGGCAGTAACTCCGGACACCAGGCATAAAACGCTGCTTCCTAGTGTTAACCAACAAACTACTACAACTAAGAAGGTAAATTCCTGTATAGAACAGGGAGCATAAAGCACAGCATCTCTGAAATAACGGAGGTATTTTTCATACTTCTGTTTCCTTGGACAGCAAACAATTGTGATGGGAAATAGTAGGAAAAAAGCCTCACAGACAAATGCTATGTTGTGAGGACTGAAGTCAACATCAATTCCCCAGGCTGTCAGGGCCAAAATGAATGCACTTCCCCAAATGAATAAGCTTTCCATTGTGTTCTAAAGTGTCTCTTCCTTAAAATAAGCATGGTTTAGAAATCAATACAGCCTGTTAAATGGATTAAAAATGGACCAAAAAATAGATCTCAAAAGGTAATTGTTCAAGTGGACCAGTGTGTGAATGCAGATGATTTTAGTTGTATCCCTGAAGGATGGATTTCAGTCCAAGGGCTGTTCAATATTTTAATCAATATTCTGGAAGGAAACAGGAAAATCATTGCTGATAAAATTTGTGGAAGAAACGGGAATACATAGAATAATGAATGATTAAGGAAGGGTTCCTCAGGGAAATCCAGATTACTAAGCTGCTGATTACTGCTGCCTGATACGTATACCTTTGTGTTTGGCTAATAGTTAAAATCAGGAAGAAGCAGTCTGTAATGATGGGAAGAACAGTTTTGGAAATCAGTGCCCCTGGCAAGGAGACTTAATGTGCATTTTAAGTGAGAGGCTGCAGCTAAAAAGGGTAACACGGTCCTCCTGTACAGGGACTCTAGCTGTGGTGACATTGTCCCTACCCTGCTCTGTTCAGCTTGGTGTCACTCACATGGAAAGGATGGTAGAGGAGGCAAAGGGATAAAATAAAAAGAGGAGCTTGCAAATAACAAAACAATGGGAAGCTCAGGTATTGGAAGGAGAAAATTCTTCAAAATTCCATAGCTGCAAAGACAAAAGAGGATGGAAATGATTAAGAAACAGAGTAATTGCTGGGGTGGTGGATTGTTGTTTCATCGAAGTAAGCTTACAGCTACATGTGGTTTCCAGCAGATCAAATGAAGATGCAGTCATAACAAGAATATGCACAGCATCTCACTGACTGAGAATTAAAATGCTTCTCGGGCCTGTGCTCTGTGGCCTGTGTCTTGTGGAAAGGTCACGCTGGGGAAATTTATTTCAAGTACTACTTTCATTTGACACCAGCAGCCACCACGGATGAAATACTTCCAGTGGGAAAACTTCATTTCTGAGATGCAAACTCAGAAGTAGGGTACACAGGCATTTCTGATTCTCTGAGAAGTTCTGATGTTGGAAAGGGCATGTTGGAAAGGTTTAGTACTTACAGTTCGAAGTAATTATTGAAGTGTAAGGTCTGTTCCTAATATCAGTAAAAGTCTGAACTGAAGAGCTCTTAGCCCCCAAAGCTCCTCAACCCGATTTTGTTGCCTGACAAGTGTACTGATCAGAACGTAGCAGATGGCACAGTCTCCTAGAGGGATGGAGCTGTGCGGATGTGATGCGGATAGCTGCAGGTTTCAATTTCAGTCCCAGCCCACCGCTAATTTTCTTTAGTCACTGATGCAAAATATTGATTTCAAGGCAGATTTAGAAGTGCTACTATTCCACAAGGGAATAGCAGCATATATTTAAATTCCATATGCTGATTAAAGCAGTCAAAGGTCTTACGTGTAATTACCTATGTGGTTTTTAATACATTTAGTTCTCGATTCTGTACAGCACGATCTCCAAGACGAGGAAATGGGAAGAGGAATACAGTGGAAGTACAGGAATAGAGTATTATGAGAAGAAATGCCCTAAACTGCCCCAGCCACGTGGTGTCAGGCGTGATGGTGGTATCTTTTCAGTCAGCTCAGTGGCTGCTGGGCCCATTTCACTGAGGATCACAGTTTAGGAGGGGATTGCTCACTATCACAGGGCTAAATATGACAGGCTCAATATTACATTACACCTTTTATGAAAAGTTTCCTGGCCACTAGAAGAGCTCAGTGTGGGACTTACTGAGCTCTCACTGAGTCCTTACTGGGGCTTTCCCAAGCAGTATGCACACGATCTGCCTTTGAGGCTCTGCTGTCTCCTGAGTCTCGTTTTCTTCCTTTTTGCCCTTGTGGGCACGTGGCCAAATCTGTTACAGCAGCCAGGTCTGCTTCAGATGGAGAGGCTTTGATGCTTGATGATATTTGAGACACTTGCCCTCAATTTCTTGAAAACTTTTTGCTTATCTGTTGTAACATTTTGGTGTTAAGTGGAGGAAGTGTGTGACCACACAAAACAACGTCAAGTGTTCTAGGAGAAAGAAACTCCTCAGCCTTGCCCTGGGCCTTGATTGTCTAAGTCTCTTGGGTGCAACTGGAAACTACCTGCTAATTAACTGGCAAGAGGTGGTTGAAAATGTCCTGACCGAACAGCTGTCTTATACAGAATGCCCTTTTGCTTAGATTGAAACATTCAACTGGGACATGCCAGTTTTGATGAAAATTATTGAAGTGGGTTTTTTTCTGCCAAGCTGGAGCTTTTGTGTGATGAATTTGGTGTACTGTAATGGCATTGTGATGGGCAAAATGGCAACACTGAGGTAAAGAAATGGAACCTTTACTGAGATGATGCATTTTGATAAAATTATTTTTACTGTATTTTAAAAGTTCATTCTAAAGGAGGGGGCAGGGGGCAGCTTTGCAAGGAAATTACAAAAGCAAGGCTTATGAAAAACTTCTTATGCTTTCAAAATGCCTGTTGTCAAAAAGCCAAAGAGTCTGGGCAGCCTGCTCTTCAAACACAGCCTGTCACCCACCCTTCCCACATCAACAGCCCACTTCAGCCATGTTCCCCACCCATCCCACTGCATGACCTCCCTTCCTTACAGCAAGAAACCTCTCCTTGAGACTTGTTGTGTGTCAGGTGCCTTGTAGGCAGTGACCATGAGATGGTGGAGTTTGAGCTCCTCAGGGCACTGAGGAAGACAGTGGGACAGAGCCCTGGAGGACAGAGGGGCTCAGGAATGCTGGCTGATATTCAGTGATCACGTTCTCCAAGTTCAGAAGTGATGCACCTCAGCAAGGATGAAAACAGACAAGGATGCCAGGAGGCATGAATGGGTAAGGAGCTGATGAACTAACTCAGAGCAAAAAATAAAACTTTCAGAAGGTGGAAACAAGGAGAGGTGGCCTGGGAGGAATACAGGGAAGTTGTATGGGAAGCTAGGGATAAGGTTTGGGAAGTCAAGGCCCATTCTAATTGAGTCTGGCCAGGGATATCAAGGATAACAGAAAGTGCCTCTGTAGGTATGTTGCAAACAAAAGAAGGACTAGGGATAATGTGGGCCCTGTCTGGAAGGAAACACGAGACCTGCTTACCCTGGACAAAGAGAAGACAGAAGTTCTCAACAACTTTTATGCCTCAGTCTCCAATGACAAATGCTCCAGCCACACCACTGAAGTCAGGGAAGGCAAATGCAGGGACTGGGAGAATGAAGACCCTAAGCCCACTGTAGGAGAGGATCAGGTTCGACACCATCTAAGGAACCTGAATGTGTACGAGCCTATGGGACCTGATGAGATTCATCCACAGGTCTTGAGGGAGCTGGCAAAATTGCTAAGCCACTATCCATCGTTTTTGAAAGCTGACCTGGTTGGGGTCAGGTTGGATAAGGCCTTGAGCAACCTGGTCTAGTGAGAAGTGTCCCTGTCCCTGCCAGGAGGAGTTGGGACTTTGTGATATTTAAGTTCCCTTTCAACCCAGGCCATTCTGTGATTACAACACAGCCAACAAACATGAGGCACATAGGTGAACCTTTGGGGAAGGTAAGGCTCCTGGGTACCAGTTTATTGCTACTTGGGCTGAGCAATGTACCTTTCTGGTGTGACACTGGAGGATTAAATGTTTTCAAAGCCACAATGGTTTCTCTCTTTCAACTTTGGAAAAAAAAAAGCTATTTCAAATAGAAAGTAAAGCCTCCAAATACTAAAGAGATAAACAGTCTTTATGGGCCACCTACTCTATAAGTCATGACTGAAGGGAAAGGTAAATGGAAATGTTTAAGCCCAGAAGAGTGACAGAAATAACACTTGTGACTAAACTACAAACTTTTCAGAAGCCTGGAGTCACAGTGGAAATCTGGGAGAAGATCAAGGATATAAAGTCAGCCTTTTATACTGTCTCAACTTCAGCACAGGGAAATGCAGGATTTCTTTGCCTGAACGAACAAGGACACTTAGATTTGTCTGTCTGGGATATGAAAGACAAATGCACAAATTAACAACGTATGTGTATTGCACCTCTGGTGATTATGCCGTTCATGATACTGATCTGTCAAAGTTATATATGCATTTGTAAGTAGAATCCTGGGAAGAGTCCCATTAACCTCAGTGCATCTATTTCTGATTATAATATTAAACGCAGGTATAAGTCTTTTGGAACTCTTTATCTTTAATCCTGGCAAAATTAATGACCAGGAACTGGCTTTTTCTAACTTCTCTTCTTTGGTCCAAGTTCCAATCAAACCAAAGGTCCACCCCAAAAAGTCAGATATGAACTGTCTGATGGCTACCAAATCATGACACTGCACAGAGAAACAGACAGGTTTTGTTTCATATGGGAGGGTGGGAGACCTTGGCATGGATCACATCTGCACCATGGCTAAGGGCTCCTAGTTTTTTACTCAGGGACATTAGAAAACCTCCAATCAGCTCCAGACAGATCATAAGAGATTTTTCTGGCTCACTGAAATTGAAACATTCAGAGAAAGGTTTTGTTGTGCTTGTTGCCTTTGTGGGATGCTCCTATCAGTATCCCTGTCTAAGCGACTTACATTTCAGGATAGGAGAATTTTCTCCCATCTGAGAAGTTTGAGAGAGACATAAAAGATAGAGCATGTGTAAGTAATAGATATCACAGATGTCTAAACCACCATGGCATATTTTTAGAAAATACTATTACTGGCATTAACAATATACTTAGCTTTTCAAGGAGTTTGGGAATTTTGGTTTCTTTCTTGAGGGGTCTAGACCTAGTGACTTTTTGGCTAGGTTCTCACTGTATGAGAAGTTCAGCAAGTCAAGATGTGCCCAAAGGGTACCAGAGATGGCCCTGAGGACTGAAACGCGATTTGGAAAGAGATATGCACAAGTAATGAAAAGCTCATGTGTTTGCTGAGCGTGTCCCACAACTCACAACTGGGATAACCAGTTTGCTTGGGTCACAAGCTGCTTTTGCAAGCCAAATGTTCAAGAAAATGAAAGGGCCACAGAGACAGCTGATGATAGAGGATATCTGTTTGAGGGACAGTAAAGCTTGGGGGAAACTGCCAAATGATGGTGCAGAAGACTTCAGCAGGAGAGTTATGCTTTAGCTATGGAACATGAAGCCATGGGAATGTGGGCTCTGTAGCTACAGTGAGTGGTCCATGAACAGCCAGTCTGTAATAGAAGTAATTGTCCTCACAGTGCTGGCTGTTTATCTCTGACAGAGCACGTGTCCCACCCTGTAGAAGACATTAAGGGTCCAGAGTATCTGGCATGTTTCGTCCCTTTTGTTGCTGCTCTGGCTGAGTAAAGCAGCACACACACACTCTCATTAGACAAGGCACTCGAATGTCTTGTTTCAGCCCCTGGAGCAGCAACAAAGCAGATCTGACTGGGTCTTACTGGTAAACCTGGCCAATGATTTCTGAAATCGCAATCGAACCGGGTTTTGTAAGCAAGCATGTAGGTAAAGATACAACACTTCTCATCTTACAGAGTAGCATATCCAGAGCTTGATCCCTGTGGCTCTTGTGATGGCCTTGACTTATGAAAACCTCAATCCACCAACAACAGAGGCATCCATCGTCTCCTGACCTTTGCATGCTGGTCTCTGAGTAGGCTAGATCACAGTGTCTTACTTTCCTCTTCTGCCACAATGACAGTGCTGCTTCTTCCAGCTGTTAAAACCTTTCCTCTAGCATGATCTTCTTGCCAGGCATTTCCCTTCTGAGATGTGGCTGAGTCATCCAGGGGTCAACTGCTCTGACATATTACTGGAAATCTGACAAGGTAGAGGAGCTCACAGCAGCTCCTCCCAGTGCTTTTCAGGCCGGCTGAGCTCACCAGAGGCCGATCGCTAGCTGCCTGCAGGACGAAACAGGAGGATTGTGTTGGCAATTTGGCACTTAGCACTGAACATATTGGTTTCCCAGTTGCAGGCTGTTTCCTGGAAACCAAATAATCTCTGTGGCCAGCACCATCTCCTATTATTCTTTATTAAGAATTTAGCTCAATTCAAACTGGCCACAGATGCAACTCAATTAATTGGCCTCCTCAGTAGATGTAAACAACGGGGCTGGCTTGGGACAGCAAAGCTTAACAGGGCCAGACTTGCCTTCCAAGAGGAAGGTGCAGAGAGGATGTATGTGTTGAATGACAGCGAGAGCTACACATAGTGCTGAAATCTAGCAGGCTTGGATGGTGTATGAATGGTGTACGCTCATCCAATTCACTGCTTGCACAAGCATGGAGCCACAGAACACCTCCAACCTCTGGAGAACAACTGAGGGAAAACATTGGAAGTCAAGGAAAAGGGCTGCTCCAGCACATGTTGCTGGAGGGAGCTACCAAACTGTGCTTGCTGGGCAATGCATAAGTTTCAGCAAGTAGAAGCCCCTTTTGTTGCCCATGGGATAGCTTTTACAAGATTTTCCTTGCATCCTCGTGGCCCTCCTGAATGCACAGCCCTGCTGGATGCTGAGGCTGCTGCCTCAGGACTGCAGCTCTCTAGGTGCATGGGGCACAGAGGGGTTGGGATTTCCAGTTTGGGCACAGCTGTGTCTCCAGCTGTTTAATGCTGCTTGCCACACCTTTCCTCCACCACTCATTTCTCCTCTCCTGGTCAAGTCCACTGAAACATCCTGAACCGTGTCCCTGTGTGACAGCCTTCCTTGAAACTCATTGTTGAGAACTCATCCATTTCACCTCCTTTTCTGCATTTTTTTTTTCTAATCCTGCCAACTAGAGCTGTTACAGAGTCTGGCACCTTTTGTGAGGAGCCCTAGCATGCAGCAGATAGTGATGTCTTACCCGCAGAACACTTAAGAAAACTCTGCCAGACCAGGAGGAGCCAAATTCTTGTGACAGAAAGCTTTGGCAGCAGAGTGGTATGATGAAGACAAGATAGGGCTTAGCCAGGTTTTACTAGAGATGAGTTGCTCAGGTGTGTCATAGGGAGTTCGTAGATGGGGATGGAGACACGCACTCAAACCTGTAATCTGTGTATACACCTTGCATGATTCTTCCTCAGGGTGAGCCCTGGACCAATCACAGTTTTTCCAGAGCTGTGTGTGAATGGATCTATGATGCACTCAGTCCTACTCCTGCAGCCCAGATAGGACTTTCGGCATATTCCCAATTTCTGCAAATTGCTTGGTTTTTATGTAGTATTTTTTACTGCTGACATTACCTGAGGAATCACAACCTCTTTGTACAAAGGCTTGTATTTCAATAAAAGTGAAATTGATTTTTTTATCTTGTACATAGAACTATTCCTAAATTCTTTTATTCATTTATTTTTAAAAATATATATATAGAAAATGAAAACACCACTTTGCTTAGAAAGAATTAAGCACTAATAAAAATTTACTGTTAAAGAGTAGTTTTCTTGTAAAATAAAATTTTATTCTTAACTATATTGCAAACAGAAAAAGGATGAAATTTGCAACAAATTCTAACCATCTCTGCCTCAAATGTTTTTTTAAAACATGTATCTATTTCTTAGCTGAGTTTTCAGATTGACAACAGTTGTTTAAATTGGAAAGCACACCCACACCTATATTGGGGTCTGGCTGAGGGGGAGTTCATTTCCCCATAGCAGCCCTCCTAATGCCGGGAGCTAGAAAGGTGTTGGCAACACACCAGTGTTTTGGCTACTCATGAGCAGGGCTGGGACAGCCTCCCACTCACCCCAAATTGATGGCAAGACCCTGGGAGGCCCCACAACCAGGCCAGCTGACCCAAACTAACCCAGAGCCGTGTGATTCACAAATCATGCTGCAATCTCAGAGGTGGCATGACCAGCTGTGAACTGCTGCCTTTCCAGCACTTTTGCATCCAAAAGGCTAGGAAACCACAGGCTTTCAATGGTAGAAGGGGCTGACCAGAGGAAAGTGATTTCTTCAGAGTGAGATGTGCCACAAGCATATAAAAGCTATAGGCTGATGCAGAAGTAATTGGATCAAGTCCTACAGCCTGTGTGCTTTACCGGATGTCATCCTAAATGAGCTAATGGTCCCTGCTGACCTTTAAATCTAAGAAATGCTGACTGTTAAACTGCTTGATCATGGACTTTTGAGACAAAAATTTCTCCCTTTTGGTTTTAGACTGGTCCACAACACAGGATTCAGGCATTTTCCCACAGAAACAATTCCAACAGGGGCATCCTTCAATAAAATCACAGAATGTCTCTGGTCTTCTCCAACATCCCAGGGAGATTTTTATGGTTAAAAACTCCTTTTGGTGTTAGGGTTTGTTGGGTTTTTATAACTCAGAAGTAACTTGCAGAGCCTTTTTCAGGATCTCAGATTCCATTCTGAATGTTGGATGTCTCCTGCGATTTTTTGTAAAAGGTTGGCAGGAATTTTTTTGCCAGAGGAGGAGGATGTCAGTGCTGTGAAAGCAAAGAGACCTCTCTATAAAATGTGAGGGCTTAGACATGTGGCTGGCACACACCAGCTGATCCACAGCAAGCATTGCTGTGTGCCCTGCTACCTCACACACTTTTCCCCACCTACTCTCTTTGCTGGTGTCAAAGCCACCTCCTGCCCTTGCCAGAGAGTTGTGCAGGTGGTGCAGGGTTCAGACCTGCTCACCTTCTTGACAAAGTGAAAATGAGGCAACTGCGGGCTAGGAAAATGCTGGAAAAGCTACAACCAGCAGTGCCCTGCATAACCCAGAATTGCCCTCACACGTAAAACATCAAAGGAGACAGAACAAATCACAGTCAAATTGAAAAAGTTAAGTCCACTGAAACACACAAGAGTTGTTTTACCAGGGAGGCTGATTTTGGAAGAACAAAGCCGAAAATTAAATCAAACCTTCAGCCTCACTCCCTTGCTCATTTAGTCAAAATCAATAGTATTACCATTAAGGTGTTCAACACATCAGCTTCTTGGCTCCAGAGCAATTCTGGCAGGACTAGTAACCCTAAAGGGCAGCATCATGAAATTAAGAAAGGTAAACTGTTGAACGAAGACTAGAAATATATAGTAGAGAAAATAATGTCCTATCACTCCCCTGAGGAAGAAACAACCACCTATCTATTAACATGTTACTTTCGTCTCTAAATTTTATGGGATTCTGTAAAGTAAGTTAATTAATGTGGGTGTATTTTTTTTTTATGAACAGGGAAGGTGCAATATGTGCCGTTTGTAAGGAACCTGAATCCTCAAAAATATTCTTTCTCAGAATCATAGAGTGGCCTGGGTTGGAAGGCCTTAAAGATTCTGGTTCCAACTCCTTTCCCATGGGCAGGGACACCTTCCACTAGACTCTGTTGCTCAGGGCCCCATCCAACCTGGCCTTGAACACTTCCAGGGATGGAGCATCCACAGGCTCTATGGGCAACCTGTTCCAGTGCCTCACTACCCTAAAAGTAAAAAATTTCCTCCTAACATCTAATCTAAACCTACTCTCCTTCAGTTTAAAACCATTGCATCTTGTCCTATCACTACATGCTCTTAAAAAACAGTTTTTCTTCCTCATTTTTACAAGCCACCTTAAGGTACTGGAAAGGTGCGATGAGGTCTCGTTGGAGACTTCTTCAGGCTGAGCAATCCCCATTCTCCCAGCCTGTCTCCATAGGAGAGGTGCTCCAGCTCTAAGGTCATCTTTCTGGCCTCCTCTGGGCTCCCTCTAACAGGTCCTTGTCTTTCTTGTGCTGAGGACCCCAGAGCGGAATTCAGTAGTCCAGGTGGGGCCTCACAAGGGCAACACAGAGGGGGGAAAAATCACCTTCCTCGACATCCTGGCCACTCCTCTTTTGATGAAGCCAGGTTGTGGTTGGCTTTCTGGCCTGTTAGTGCACATTATTTGCTCATGTCCAGCCCTTTGTCCACAAGAACACCCAGGCCTTTCTCCTCAGTGAGAGGCTGCTCTTAGTGAGTACTCCTAGTCTGCCCTCATGTCTGGGATTTCCCTGACCCAGATGCAGCACCTGGCACTTGGGCTTATTGAATTTCATGAACTTCTCTTAGGCCCACTTCTCGAGTTTGTCCAGTCCCTCTGGATGGCCTCCCTTCCTTCTGTTGTGTCAGCTGCACTGCTCAGCTTCGTGTCATCTGCACACTTGCAGACACTGTCTGTGTCACTGATGAGGACACTGAAGAGCACTGGTCCCAGGACAGAGCCCTAAGGGCCACCAGTTGTCACCAGCTTCCACCTGGATATAGAGCCACTGACCACAACTCTCTGGCTGTGTTCATCCTTCCAATTTCTTATCAACTGAATAGTCCACGCATCAAATCCGTGTGTCTCCAGTTTGGAGATAAGCACGTGGTGCAGGACCATATCGAAGTCCCCTACAGGAGTCTAAATAGATGGCATCTGTCAGTCTTCTCATGTAGACCACTGCCATCACTCCATCATAGGCCATCAGATCGGTCAGGCACCATCTGGCCTTAGGAAACCATGCTGGTTGCCTTGGATCACCTCCTCGTCTTTTATGTGCCTCCTCTTCTAGGAGGATCTGCTCCATGATCTTCCCTGGCACAGAGGTGAGCTCACCGGTCTGTGGTTCCCTGGATCTTCCTTTTTCCCCTTTTTAAAACTGGGAGAGGCATTTCCCTTTTTCCAATCACCAGGAACTTTGACCTTCGATCTGTCTGATCACTATGACTTTTCAAACATGACAGAGAGTGGCTTGGCAACAACATCAGCCAGTTCCCTCAGGACCCTGGAATGCATGTCATCACGCCCCATGGACTGGAGGCTATTCAGCTTCATCAAGTGATCCCACACCTGCTCTTTGCTTATAGCAGGAGGGACTTCACTCCCCCCACACCCACACAGAGGATCAGGGACTTGATAGAAAGGGGGAAACCTGACTGCCAGTGAAGACTGAGGAAAAGAACTCGCTGAGTACCTCAGCCTTCTCTGTATCAGTCGTTACCAGTTCGCTCTTCTTGCATATCAGAGGGTTACACTCTCCTTGGCACCCACAGGTTTTCAGACAAGGTTTCTCTTGATCCCTCTCAGTCTGGGACTGAGAAAGGTTACAGCACAAAGCATGAATATGGGGATATAGAAAGAATGTCTCCTCTTGAACGTTTTTTTTTCACGCTGATTATTCCAAACTAATCAAAAGGTTGGACCAACATACATGTCCTAGACAAAATACATAGATTTCCTGAAATGCTGACATATCTGCCAGCCTAACACACTCTTCTGTGAGAGGAGCTCAGGGTTTACATTCTCTCCTGGTGGGGGGGTGGTGGACAATGTTTGTGTGTCACTGAGATGTTCTACGTCTCCAACTCATAAGTGGGACCCAGCAATTGTGTTGGAAGAAACGATGGAGACAAAGCCACACCAAGGTTCCTTTCTCCTAACTTGCACTGCCCAGACCAGTGCTAAGCTTCTCCAAGGTAAGGAAAAAAATGGGATAGCTTTACTGTACACTGATAATTAGAAGCAGAGACAATTGCCTAGGAAGTGCCTTAGATGCTATGATTATTGTGCACCTTCTTTAGTGTTCTTAGCCTCTAATACAGCTCTTAATCACATACCTTACAGGTCTTTCTATTTACTGTAGCTCTGTAACAGGCTGAGGGCTTCAATCCTTTTCCCCTAATCTCTTTTCTAGTTATGATGTTTCCTGAATGTAGCAGTTATTCCCTAGATTGTCTCCTTGAATTCAGCCTCATTATTTTATCATTTTGACAATGAACCGCATTTGCCATCTGACGGCTCCAATTCTCAAAATAATCCAAATCCCTTGGAAACTGGTTACACTGTTCCTTGCTATTTGTTCATCCTCTGCATCATCTGTAAACTTGGAGTTCTCCGGTCAGGTTGTGCTTTCCATTTTTTAGCTGGGGTAAATCTGGACCTTCTCCACTAAAGTCTGTGGAATTACTCCAGAGTGAGCAAAAGGAAACTAGAGCTGGATATTGCCTAGGTTTTCAACACCCTCATCCAAGTAATTTTATATTTATATATAGACACATGTTATGAACAACAGATGTCCTAAAGCTGACCTTGAGGACATTTTTCAGCTATTCTACTCCTATGCCCTTTTTCTAGTTTACACCCATTTTTCCTCAGTCCTCAGTGTTTGTCTGAAGTTAATTCAATATCAATTAACATGTTCTTACTGTTATGAATGAAGTTTTGGCAAAGTGAAGATACTTCCAGGTTTGCAGTACCTTTTTCCCCTTTTCATTTTCTTCATTTTTTTTTAATACCTTCCTTTGAATAAAATTTTTTTCTTTACCACAACAAGAAAAGCGTTGCTTATGTAGCAGACCACTAGGCATTCCTGGGGACAGTAGGTTTGCTGAGGTCTCTGGAATAAACAATAAAAAACTTGCAAAGTGCCTGAACTCATGGAGTTTGATACTCAACACCAATGTGGAGGATAAATGTAGTAGAACTGCTGACCTGTCACATAACTCTGCAATTTAGTCCTACAAAATTGCTTCCATTTCCCACACCTCAGGAACACCAGAGCACGCAGCAGAAAGCAAGACATTTTTGTCTCTACAACTCTTTCCCTTTCCATGCTATTTCTCTCTTGCTGGTGAATATTATTGCCTGTCACAATCACAGTTTTAAGCATAAAATCCCAAGGGCAGGCCAGACCACAGAGGAGAAGTATAAAGGCAGAGGCAATCTGCTATCAGGATGCTTATGTCAAACCCTGCTGCACACCTCGGAGCTGTCATATCATAACTGGATGATTTTCCTTCTTACACCTGTAGCCAAACTACCCTGTTCCTCTGTTTTGCATTTTACCCCTTAATTTCTGTCATGGCAGAATCAAGCTTTCCTCCAGCTTACAGCACCTAGTATTGTCTGACCTGTGGAAACAGGAGTAATATGATCCTGTAAGTCAAGACTGTCTCATAATGTGCACACACAAGGGAGTTCAAGTGGTTTTGGCATTACCTAACTCTGAAGTATTCAACTTTTACCTCTTATGTTCTCTTGGCAACATGTGGTGCAATTTATACATATATTTCTATGCAGTTTCCTAGGTTTTTTAACACAAGAAAATACAAATAGTGCCACGTGCAAATAAAACAGCCCACCCATGTGATCCACCAGGTTTTGAAATGCAAGAATCACCAGACATTTCTGGTGATTGGGCTAAAGGTCTAATGTCACCAGCTAGCCACTTAGTTGGATGGTTTGGCTCTGCAGACAAGCCTTATAGAAGAGAGGCACCACACTGAATCATAAATCAAACCATGTGGGAGAGGAAGTGTGCATTTTATGCCTGCTTAAATATGCAGGTTTAGGAGATCTGGCTTGAAAGTGAGCCTGAGAAATCACAGATTATATCTCTCCCCTTGAAGCACAAGTGATCGTATTCCTCCTCTGTGGTAAAAGATTTAAGTAGACTCTTGTCTTCTAGTCTGGATGCTGATTCTTCACTCCCTACAAATAATTGGGTAAGAAATACAGGGAGAACACCTCTCACAGGCAGAGTAAATGTGGGATGGCCTGAGTACCAGTTTGAGCATCTTGTCTAAAGACAGAAATTACTTAATGTCAGAAAAGACAAAAAAAGACCTCTCTTTCTGTGTTCTTCAGAATAACATAGCACAAGATCAGAGTAGCATGAAAAACCGGTGAGTTAAGAGCCAAAGAGAAATATGAATGTTTCCTTAACTTCAGGATGCATTTCCAGCTGATCTGCTGACAAAAGTTACTGGAGGCCTTCAAAATAATTGCAACTGATTTAAGGAGGATTAAAGGTTCTTCAGAGTGAAACAGAAAGTGTTTCCTTAGGACTCTGTACTCTCTGCCTGGCCTTCCCATGTCCAAAAATACTTTTTCAACAAGGGTTTATACCCTTATTGAAAGCAAACAAGCCTGTGACTCTTAATTCTGCACCCCACCTCAGCACATGTGGGAAACAGAGTGGAAACACACAGCCATCTTCTCACTGCTTCAGTGACAGATACCAGCTGAATGCACTGCTAGCAGGCTGGATCCCAGGCTAGCCTAGCCCTCAGGCTTCACTGTACAAGTGCCAGTGGTGAGGAAAACAGTAACAAAAGCATTGCCTCTCTCACTCCCCTGGCATGAAGCAATTCTCCCAGGACCTGAGCACCTCACTCTCATAAGGCTCATGAAATGCAAGAGCTGCTCTGCTGTCAGCAAATGCAATGAAATTCCAGTATTGTCTTCCTTGGTCAATGGCAATCCACTGAATGTTTAAAAATAACTCACAGTTTGTGTGCCTGGATTTCAAACAATGGCTCTGCAATGTCCTCTGGCATCAGTGAAATGTACACCCCAAAAGCTGTAGAGGAAGGTGTGGAGGGCACAATGATAAATGGGCATCCAACGCACTTTATGCTAATGGAAGGGAAAGATACGCCATGTTTTGTCCCTGGCTGGCTTTGTCTGTAGGATGAAGTACCTCCACTGTGCAAAGATGCTGAAATGGCAGGGTAGACACCTCAGAGCCCTAATCTCACATGCTCTGTGCCCCAAACCTGACGGTGCTCACAGAGCAGGGCTCAGAAACAGGTCACTGTGATCTGCCTTTCCCAGCTGCCCCTTACAGGGAGCGCACCCTCCCCACCTTCCCCAGACTGGATAACTCTGCTCTGCTGGAGCCCTCATCATCCCTGTGCTCTGAGCCATGGCATGTACAGAGTACCAGTGGGGGGAAAAAACGTTCAGAATATGTTTTCTGAAGTGACTGCTTCTGAACAGGAATTCAGCAAGGTAGGAGGTTGTCATGGTCCACTGAGCAGCCACCTGGAGGCACATCAGACACAAGGCAAAGTTGAACAACAAACCTTGTTCACGCACCTGGAATCATCTCCCTTGTTGAAACGGCCTCTATTGAATTTCAGAAGAACCTACCAGGATTCCTGATAAAACTGTCACCTCTGATTTTAATTAGTTTGCTTACTGCTTCCATCCAAACA
Organism: Myiozetetes cayanensis; assembly: GCF_022539395.1. Classification (NCBI taxonomy): domain Eukaryota; kingdom Metazoa; phylum Chordata; class Aves; order Passeriformes; family Tyrannidae; genus Myiozetetes; species Myiozetetes cayanensis. The sequence continues at coordinate 5,785,758 of NW_026087631.1, forward strand.
TGAAACCAATTGTTTTTATGGCAGCATAAGCAGCAGATGCAGCAAAGTGTGCCATGAAACACATGAATCAGGGAGAGTGGGACTCCTCGCAAAGTCAGGTAACAAGGAGACCAGAGGTGCCACATGAGTTTAAAGTTGCAGAGAAGTGGGAACTCAACACAGAAACTAAGGACAGTCAGTGGAAAGTTCTGAAATGTGCAGTCAAGTGCAGCACTGGCTGGTTGTTGGGGAATATATTGAGAAGTAACTAGTAGTAGCCTAATTCAATTACTGACAACCTTCCTCTTCATCATATAAATTTGTCCCCGAAGTAATCCAGTATTCTCACAATTTTCATAAAAGATGTTATGAAAATCATAATCCTTAACATAGATTTTTCAGAGAATATGCCTGCATGCCTTATGGACCTAAGATCAGGGAGAAGACACAGTTTGATGAAAGCAGCTCAAAATTGTACATTTCTGAGGTCTGTGTGCAGTTAATGTCTTAAGTCTCAGAAGTATCTGCAGTCCGATATGTAAAAATATGAGATGCATTAATTTGGCTAAAGCTAACATAAGGTAATCATAGTACAGAAGTGACCTTAGGGAAAAAAGCAGCATAATTTATGTCCATTTCAATTCCACATGGAATGGATGCTCTCACTAGTGTTTGATTTAGGATCTGTTGAGTTGCTCATTGAGAAGACTAACCTTTAACTCCTTCTATAATAGCTATTCTGGGCTCTTATGTTCCCAACAGCAAAATTCATTTCCCACCCTCAGGCCAAAAAAATCATTCCAAAGAATGTAGCTGAGACATGCTGATGTTTACTTTCTCTGTATGTGTACACACGCACACCTGTGCATGAATATATTTGGAAGTTTCTTGATAAGGACACACCTTTGCTAGGATTACATTGATGCTATAAATTTATATTAATGCCACCATAAACCTCAGCAATGTTTCTCTGGATTTATTCTCCTGTAAAAGAGAGCAGAATCTCACCCTCTCCCTTGGCTGATTAGAAATGTCACTCGTCCTGATGTCATATCGAGTCTGTGTTCACAGCCCCTGAGCTACACAAATTCATTTCACATCAGTTTCAGATTGAGAGGTTTTTGTTAATTAAATTAATTTTCTTAAATTTACTGGAGAATGAGTTGTTTGGTTTGTTTGTGTTTTTTTAAAACCTGTATGTATACTTTTAAAAGATATTTTAAAAGACTGTTTCTGGTAAAATTGATTTTGGTTAAACAATCTACCATATCTATATATTCTGCAATAAAAATCTGACTGTAAATACTTTGACTGAAATTGTTTTGAAGAAACACTTACAAGCTCTTTTCCACTGCATCTATTAAAAATCTGTCTTATTCTTTTTAGGGGGGGTTTACTGCTTTTACAAATAAAAGACCTTATTTATATGTATAGTTATGTATGTGTACAGTATTTCCAGAGAAAATGCACTTGCAAACGCATTGATCTAAAAAAGAGCTTCTTTTCCTCGTTATAATCCTAATTCTTCAAAACAGAAGTGCATGCCTGCGTTGAGTTATCCAAGAACAATTCTTGTTCTTTAGACTCTCACTGTCAAGCATAAAGAAATTTTACTCGAGTTCAGCGTGAGCTTAAATAAACGAAATAAAGGAAATTACTTTAGAAAAGCAGTGCAGCACCCTCTAGTGTGGACACATTTTAGATTAGTGAATAATATGGCTCTATGAATACCTGATTAACTCAGTACTGACCCAGCAGTCAGCCCAGTGTCTGATTCAGACTCTGCCACTAGACTTCTGATTGGCCTTGGGAAATTTGGTTCACTTGTGTTAGTTTCTTCACCTGTAAAGAAAACCCAGAAACTAGTTACCCATTTTAAAATACCTTACAGTGGGAAGTTCCTCCTGTACAAAAGGTGGGCTGGTATTGTAATTATAACCACGTGATGATGACTAGAGTGCCCTCTCTACCTCCAGAAAAAGTACTGTGCAGTGTTGGGAGTAGAGAAGCTCTCCTGTGTGGTGCCAGGCAAAGTTCTTCTCTTTTCTTTCACAGTATGATCTGCACCAGCAAAGCCATGCTTTGTGTACTGGGAATCATAAGATCTACTGTCAGGTTTTCAAAACTCCTCAATAACGGGCTTGTACGTCTACCTCTGGAAAAGTCTGCTGCACATTGGCTCGGCTAAACCAGGATACCACTCTCTCACATTAATAAATTCCACTGTTTTGCCTTTTACTTTGCAACTTACTAAAAGAACAGAACTTGCTTGGGGAAGTTAAACCAGGAAGAAGGATAGAGATTCGGTTCCCATAGGATCTTCCAATGAGGTAAAGAGGTCTTCAAAATGTAACGCTTAAATATAAAAAGTACCTTCTGAGAAGCCGCTCTTTCAACTCTAGTTTGTGCTGCACTTTGTCATTCTCCAGCACATTCCTGCTGGTGATCACTGAGCATAGCGGCTGCCAAAAGCTGGAGATAGTCAGAGGTGCCAAAGGAAGCACTTTCTAACAGCTTGAGTACACTGGAAATGATGAGGGGGAAAGAAAGATCAGTGTGCAGATCCCTTTACTTAGAGTAACCTCCTTCCTGGAGTTTATCTGGGGCTGCAGTCATGCAGGTATCCGTGATACACATATACATGTGTATATATTCTTTTCAAGTCATATTACCATTCCACTGCACGGCCAGATACATAAATCCCAGGTGGAATTAGATGGGTTATCTACTTGTTGACACTGTATTAGGGGACTGTGTTGCCGGACTGGAGCTGCAGCAAGAACTTCTTTGACAGAACTTGCTGGGAACAAACCACAAAATCTTAAATGTCTCTGACTCAAGCAGGAAGTGACAAAATCATTAAGGTAATTGAGGGCCTGTCTAGGCTGGACAGATATGGTGCAGACAAGGAAGCAAGTGCCAACACGCTCAGAGAGTTGAGATGCACTGCTGCCACCTCTACAGTTGGTTTTCCCATTGCTCAAGCACATGCACGAAGACCTGGTTCAGGCCAATGTTTTTCTATTTAAACAAGGATTTTACTATTTTTGGGGGTTGTATAAACTTTTCTTCCTGCCTCCTAGCCACGTTCTTCTCTCCTTGCCCACAGCAGTTACACCAGTCACAAGGCACTTTCCTTTTTCAGTTGTTTATAGCCATTACGAGCAAAAAAAGAGAAAATTATCTATAAAACTAGAGCTGAGGGTGGCAGCCTTTTGTTTTCTCCCCCTCCTACTGGAGTAAGATCCAAGGCATAAAGTCAGGAGAGAGGAGTCTCTTTACCTGTGAGAGACAGGAACTGGGACATAAAAAATCTTCAGGCATTTCTTAGCACTGCCTCCTGCTTTTGGGTCTGCAATGATCATACTTCAAATTAGAAATATGTGATTTCAAAAAGAGATGGGAAAAGATGTTTCCTCTGTCTCATAATCATCAGTCTTCAAAGCCAAGATTCAGATTTTCAGTAGGATTAAGTTAACACATGCTGCTCTCTAACAGGCAGGAAGGAGAGACAAAATTGTGAAAAGTAGTAAGATTAGACATGTGCTGGAAGGAGACAGAAAATTCTAGAGGATCCCAAACAATATATTACTAGTTTTGATACCAGTTAAATCTTTCTTCTTTTATTTTTAAACTGTGTTCTTGGAACATCAGGAACTTATACTGGGATCAAGTCCTTCACTGGTGGGACCAGGGTTGGAACATCACTGCACTGCTGGCAGGAGGACTTGCACAACTTACTAATACGTGGTCATAAAAACTACTGACATGAAAGTGACAGCCAGAGATTAGGAACAACCTTGGACCTATTTATCCCAACTCTCCATTATATTTTGCTTATTTTGTTCTGTTACGAGCAGAATTGATGGATCCTGATCCTGCAAGTATGTAACATTCCAATTATCCTTGACCCTGCTTTGGATCAGTTTGCAGAGTCAGGGTAGCACTGTGTGTGCAGAAAAATGTCCAAAATGGCTTATGTGTGTGGCATAAGAGGATATTTTTCTTAACATACTGCAAGACTTCCCTTAATAAATTTTTAAGTATTATTATGTCTGTCTTCCAGTATCATGCTGTCAGTATAGCTGCACTTAAATCTGTCTGGGGGCCAGACCTGCTGCTTGGCAGTGTGTCCACAACAAAGGGAATGTATATACTCCCCAGCTATCACAGAGCTGGATATGTTATTGTTCTGTCCATGCCCACCATCTGGGAACAAGCCCTTTCTGAGCAACATCACACTAAAGCCACATATAGTCTAGGTTTTAGACGTGGGATTTTATCTTTTTCAAGCTAATCGACATATTTCATAAAGCTAGGGAAAGCAAACGGCATGGACCTGAGATTGTGCCAATTTCAGCTTCAACAGAGCACCCTGGAAAATCCAAGCAATTGGTAGCTGGATTTGGAGGAGGGTCTTACTGATCTACTGAGCTACATTTACACATTTTACAGCCAAGGTCGTGCATCCAATAGGACGGAAAACAGTTTTTGTTTCTAATGTAATGGTGTGGAAAACACAGCAGCAGTTAAATGCTGCTCTGTGTGCACCCCACTGCAGCACTGGGGAAAAAAAGAAAAGCTGCAGACAGAGAATCTGAAATGAGATCAACAAAATGCACATTGGATAGTGGGTATTTTCTCATATGCAGCAAAGTGAATTATTTCTGTGTTGGCTCTGTGACATGCTTAACGAAGAGAGAAAAGCACCAGGCAGGAATATTTCTGTGCTTCTATGGCCTTGTTGCACAGAACTGGACCACAGAGAGGTCCAGATGAATCAAGTCCAGCAGGCTCTGGTTCTTTTGATGATACAAGGATAATGTACAGTTAGCTTGGTGTGTCTGGGCTTAGATGCTGCTTGGGAGAGTTTTCTACCAGTCTGTGCCCTCCTGCTTCTCAAACAGCTGTGCCCACATCAGCCCACACTGGGCTCCACCTGTGGATTCCACAGACCCCGCTCACATCCAAGAGCTGTGCAGAAGCATCCCAAAGGAGGATGGAGCATGGAAACCCAGACAAAATATTGGGCATCACTCCCCTGAAGGGAAAGAATTAATACTCTGACGGATGGCAAGATAGGGAAATGTCAGAAATTTCATCATCTGTGCTAGCAGGAATTTTATATGCCTTTCTAGCACTGAGATTCATTTTGGGGAGGACACTGGAGGTGTCCAGATGGCACTGAGGATAAGAAACACTCACAAGGCAGGTGCTTTCACCAGCCCTGATCCTCGTTATGCTCTCTGAGCAGATATCAGAGTGATTCTATGCATTGCTGTTACTCAGAGCAAGTGCCAGGACAGTAGTGCACCAGCTGCACCTCTTTTCTGGGTATTCTCCACATTTAGGCTTTTCTACCATCATTTACATCTTGTATGAGCCAGATTCAGAAGGAGATTTCACAGTCTCATGATAGCTATGTGCTTACTGAACAGCACTGTGTTGGCAGTCTTAAATGAAAAAAAAAAAAGGGGAAAAAAAAAGGCATGTTATTTCTGGTTGTGAGAAACTGGGAAAGTTTCTTAAAATCATCTCTTTTGGAATGCTGTCAAATCATTTCTGTATCAAAGTTTATCAAATCACCTAGGCTGGCAGAACAACATGCCTCACAGTGCTCCCTCAGTGAGATAGGATTTGGCGGCAGCATTTGCAGCAAGCTGCCTTTCACTGCCCTCCACACTCTGGTTAAACAGAAAATGCAGAATGATCAGTTGTAATTGGCATTCCTGATTTTAAAATGCTTGCACTGGCAATTTGGGAGGAGGCCTGGCAAACATGACATACCTACAGTGGAAACTAAATGAAAGTTCAGGAGCAAACTTCATTCACAAAAATATCTCAGCAATGCCCATTTATGCCAAAGTGATGTGGAAGACTAAGAAGATATCACTGTTGAATCATGTGTGCAAGCACTAACTCGTGGTGATACCATGCAGCTAGTGGACTAGGGTGGCCTGCTTCCAGAGATACAGGTATATCAAGATATATAGTTTTTCCATTGGGATGAACTTTTCCCAAAGTTTTTCCATTGGGATAAACTTGTGCAGGCAAATCCTGTGTGACAGGTTGGTGCACTGGTGCAGGATTCTCTTGATTCTTTCACATGTCTAAAATGTATTCTGCTTAAATTGAAAGCAAACAAGAAACCCAGAACAGAATAATACCATAAAACATTCTGCTCTGGTGTACTGTGTTCATTCTAGATTTTCTCACCTACGATTTCATCCACATAATATCTTAGTATTCTGCAGGTAGCAATTAACCTTTATTCAATAATCTCATTTATCACATGAGGTTTCCCAGGAAACAGCCCAGTCTCAGAGGAGTCCATTCTGATGCTCACTGTTTCCTTGCTTAAGTAAGGCTAAAACTTTTAAAGGGTTTAAAGAATTTGCTTATACTTTATTACCATCAAAGAGAAAGATCTCTTACAGCATGAATATGTACCATCAGGAAATAACGCTAACAACAAGAATTTAATTTACTGAATTAATGTTTCTTTCTAGTCCCAACATGACACACACCCTGCAAATAGACAGACCTGAAGCTTTCCTAGAGAGGCAAGTGAACCGACTGGGCAAGCACAGAGAGGCAAAGCAGCTTCCTGAGCTTGCACAGCAGGTAAATGGCAAAGGAGGTGGAGAACCAAGGCACCTTTACTCTCAGGTGAGTGCCACCCCCATCAAATCGCGCACTGTTTCAAATTAAACTCCTCACACTTCTCAGTCCTTTGGACCAGAAGGCCTCTCTCAAGCTGGAACGTCAACCAAGCAAAATAAAGTCAGGTTCAGAAAAAGTAAGTAGAAGGAAAAACATTATTCTGGTTTCTTGGGAGAAAAATAGTGTATGGACCACAATCTCACCAAAGCTGTGGCTAATTAAGATAGGTCTGAAGACTGATCATTTAGCATGGAATATGTGTTTCTGAACATCCTAACCTTTGACTAAGTTATAAAAAAAGGAGAGAGAAAAAATTATCAAGGGAGTGTGCAAGATGATGGAAAGAGTGTATTTTCCATTGAATTATTTCAGTGGAGTCCTGGCCAAGTGAATGGTTTCTTTTTCAGAGTTGTGAACTGCGGAGAGGATTTCTTTGGACAACTCATCCTTTTTGTTTGCTCTTGTGCTTAGTGTTTTCAGATGGACTTACTTTAGATTAACTCCTTTTTTTCCTCCCTGTGTGTGACCTTCAGAGACATGGAGATTATTTTTTCTTTCATGTCCCAGCAATACTCTGAACTTGCTGTGTGGTGTTCCCCAGTCTGATTGGCATTGAAAACAAGCCAAAGAAAAATGGTTGTGGATTAAAATGCCAGCCTTTGTACCACTGGAAGGAGGCTGGGTAATGCACTGTCAGACAAAGTCTTTATACTAATGATGTCAGCTGTGAAAATTCAGTGCCCACATGCAAAAGCACTTCCTTTCCACGGGGCTATATGAGTTCAAACCTCAGCATTTTTGCCCTGGTGTGTGACCGTCTCCCTGAAAGAAGAGACGGTTGCTGGGCAAAGAGCCAGACCTCCCTACACGGCGAGATATCCATGCATGATCTGCCTACACCTTCTGGAGATGGGGACTTGGGATCCTGCACCCACACAACCCATGCCTCCTGCACACTGAGGCGTCTTTGTGCCCTGCCCTCGCCCTGGCACAGCCTGGTCCACTGAAAGCTCCCTGAAGCTGGCAAAGTAGCTGACACAATGGCAGTCATCCCACTTCTCCCCTGCTCAGACTGGCAGAGGGGAGAAAGAAAAAGGCTGGGTCTCACATTCTGAGTTATGGCCATACCACCTGTGCATATAGTCACAACTAGGTGGGGCCATTGGCTGCTGGCTGATTTTGACTCACCTCTGGAGCGGAAAGCAATCAAGGAAAAAGCAGCCTAGCCTAAGTACTATCCTGAAAGAGAAAGGTATAAAGCAGGCAGTGCTTGAGGTAAGAAGACTAAAATTCTGCCAGTGCCTAAGCAGAGCTGATGCCAAGCACTCAAACCTCCCCATCACCTTCCTGCTGCCTTCTTCACAGCCACAAGACACCCCTCTGTATTTAGAGGGCACGGTGCAGTCATTCACTGTAGCAGTGAAAAGCTGCTTCTGTGTGCAGAGCTGTCTGACTGCTGGAGGCTCAGCCCCAGCGAGTTTGGCTGTTCTCAGCCTGGCCCTGGCAGCTTGACTTGCTGCAGTGCATGCTGAAGGAAATGCAAGCTAATCCTTTGAACAGAAGGAAACCGCTGCCTCATCACAGACCTTTGATCTCAACCCTCTACTTTATTCACCTCAAAGCTATTTCCGGATTATATGTGGGCACTGAAGCCTCACTTTTTAAATTAAACATTCTTCTTTCTCTCTTTTTTTTTTTTTAAAAAGGAGAGAGACATTTAATTTCTTATATTAATTTTTCCAATAAAGCACACAGTACTTCTCGGATGATTAAAGGCCATACTGCTCTTTGGCAGATATCACTGCTCTGTAATTCCAACCTACTCACATCCCTCAGCTCTCCTTCTAAAATGCCAAGATTTCCCTTCCTTGCCAAATGATGAAAAGGTGGTTTTAAAATAATTGCAAGTACAAAAATGGCAAGTAGGAAAAAAAAAACTTATTGGTCAGAAAAACCACCTGTGACTAGTGCAGCACCATATACCCCAGAAGAGGTTTAGGGTCTGTTTTTGGAGGGATCCAAATTGGGGTCTTCTTCAGAAGTTCACCTGTGAAACAATGAAATCAGCACACTGTTTCAGCTCTCAGAACTTCACAAAACAGAGCTTTTTGCAAGAGTACTTGTGTAACAGAGGGGAGATGGCGTCCTGGATGGTGCATGCTGAACATCTGTCCTGTAAGGCTCCACGTTAGTCCCGCTCCCCTCAAAGGAGCTAACAGGTGGCAGAGTAAAGACAGCAGTCATGTCAAAGTCAAGGAGTGGCAGAGGTTTCCTATGGTACAAAAAGTTTTGGAGTCCCTGTCTGAAGGAAGAAAAAGCATGCCACTTGTCTCATACTCACCTCCGGGAGTTCTGGACTAGCTTTGTCTCCATATTATTTAACGTCATTGCTACTTTGCTTCCCAAAGTTCCAAGATTTTCTGATGACTTGCTTGACTTCAAGATTTCCTCTGTAATCTGAGAAACACAGCAGGATAGCATCAGAAACCAGGTATGAGGGGGCTATCTGTTCAAAGGCCATCTCAGTGGCATGAGATGAACGCAAAGGGATTTGTCTGCTGTAGACAAAAAAGAAAGTGTTGCTGGGAGATCTCACTCACCCTGACACAGAACACAAGGACTTTCCACTGAGAGGTGCGCTGGACAGTGGAAGAAGGCCACAGACCAGAACTATGTGCCAGTGGAGATTAAACACCTGATCAGCCAGACCAGGGCTCCAAGGAACACACCAAGGGTACCTGGACATCCATGCCGGCAACATCCAGCCCAAATTCTTCCTCCTGCTCCAGCTTTGAAAAGGGAAGCAGAAAATGGGGGAACTTATCTGAGTTCCCGTGCAATGAGATGGTGAGGTGATGGGCTTTCTCCTCCAAAACAGCAGTGACAGGGTGCTCAGAGGAGAAAAAAAAGAGTCTCCCAAAAAGTCTGAAGTAGGGATCACTACAGGCAACATCTCCCTGAAGGACCTGATTGTTTTTGATTCTTGTGGGAGGAAGCAGAGACAGAAACCTGACCTTACTCATGAGTAGAAACATGTTTTATCACTCACAGTATCAGTTCTTGGTTTATCAGCATTAGAGTGCATCACCCTCTGACTGAGGACAGCCTAAATAAAAGCATTGGCAGGGTCCAAAGCAGCCTTTTAATTTCAATAATGTAATATCTATTTTATAATAAGATGATTTATTATTATCTCTACAGTTACACACCCCATTATTCTTTTGAACTTAAATGATATTTAACTTCAAAGGCAGTCTCAGTCATCTGCTCTGAATCTGTTTACATACAACTAAATTTTAACCAATAATGCCATTGTTAACCAAAAAAACAGGGAATAACCTTCTAGTCTGACAGTTTTACTTTTCTGTAGGAAAGAGAATGAGAGAAAAAGAGGAAAATATTTGCAAACTCTGGATGATAGTCCAGAATGAATGTCAGGAATCTCCCAGCATCCACAACAAAAAGATACTAAGTGGTTTTTTCTTTATTTCCTCCCCCATTTCACCCTCCAAAAGGCTACATTAAAATAGGCATTTTTTATCAAAGCTTTTGGGGTTTTCCAGCACACTGGGATCAATACTTCCTCTCCAAATACTTGGCAAATGAGTCACTGATCAAATGTCAGCCACAATTTATTCATTGTGCAGTGTTCTGATCTCAATGCAAGGCCTCCACTGTGAATATTCCTAGACTTACTAAGAGCCTATTCTGATATTTCTCCATCTCTAAATTGCTTTTGTTCTTGAATGTCACCAGAGCATCTTAGTGGACACATGCAGTCAAAGCAGTTTTCTTAAGACAGCCAGTTGTTTACTAAATAATTCATCAGCTGCACAAAAGCCAAAAAGGGGCAGAAAAGCTCCAGAAAGAAAGAGCACTCCCACGCAAATCAATGTTGCTCATACCCTTCGGTTTCTGGAGGCAGCTTTGCACAAAGCTTGCAGAGCACACACTATGCTCGGCAGCCCTGGGCACACACGGTGGGCTGGAGGGATGGACTGCTGTTTGCAGCCAAGTGAGTGGCACAGCTGACAGTGGCCAAGCTGCAGACCTCCTTGCTGTGGGATACCGGTTGCTAACTGCTGATGTCACTTCCACATCCCTGTCAGCTCTCCACAGCATCCCTTCCCCTCAGCACGCTGTGCGGAGCCCCCTTCCCGCTGTCCCACCCCAACCTGCTGCCACCACAGCACTGCGTTTTGAGGCTCTGAGGGCAAGGAATAATTTTCTCCCCTGGGGACAGCCAAATGCAAATTTTCTGCAGATGCCAAGCGCCTTGGTTCCTTGTCCTTGGTCAACCTCTTTTTGGCCAGGGTGGAAGAAGCAAGAACTGGAATAAGCTGTGCCAGGAAAAGAGCTGATATCCTCCATGGTGGAGAAGTGGGAGACTGACTGGAAACCCTGCCTAACAGAACATACTTCTGTGTCCTCCCACAACCTGGACACATCTGGGGACATCTGGCTGTCTGTTCCTGGAAAACCAAACCGTTCCTTGAGCAATGGAAAGAACGAGGCACATTTTCCAGTATGTCTCCTATGTGGGTTCAGTTACTCCTTACATAAGCCCTCTTCTCAGCAGGAGAGTGAGCAGAGACTTCTCCATCCCCCTCCTAGGACTGAGGAATACAGTTTTCACCAAGATCTCTCCTCCTCTGTCAAAATAGGTTATAACTGGCGAACATATTTAAAACATGTTTGGACTGCTGGGGCACACACACTGTTATTTCACAACCTTCATTTTCTGGAAAAATTGGTTTGAAAATTTCTCTCTGCTCCTAAGCAAGCAGAATGTGTTCATCTCCCTCTCTTCACCTTCATGGTCATATCTGGCTGTGCACTTTTTTCATTCAGTTTTTTAATTTACTACTCTGAATTTAATTGAAAGAATTAGTGTTACTAAAATTACACACACGGTGGTATTTGGAGCTGTAATTGCATTAAAAGAAAATGTGCAATTTTCTGTTGCAAGGAATGGGGATGTGGGAGTGGAGAGGAAGAGCAAAACCACTCCAAAGATTACTACTAATAGAAGTAAATCTGGCTTTGATTTAGCCAGCATCAGCCCGATGTATTTTTAGATTTTTTAATTACATATATCATAGCCTGAAACACATTCCTAATACTGCTTTGGAATTTGAATCACTGCCTTACTTTTTTTTTTTTTTTTTAATCTGTTTCAAGTCTGAGCACTTAAAAAAAATTAAAGAAAAAAAAAAACTAGGTAATGGTGTGTCCGGAAGAAGGAGGTATCAGTTTTCTATGCTATTGAGCTGCAGAGGTAACAAAGGACTGCCATTCAACACATTAAGGAATTAAATTTGGACTGGCAGTTTGGACTGGATTTTTCTGCTGCACTCAGCACTTTCCTGTACCAGGATTTGTTCTGGAACAGCTACCCCTGACGGTCCATTCTATGGCAGCGCTTGCTCCAGAGCAGATTAGATTAAATTAGTATACTTAGGCCAGCGTGAGAATGGCTCATGCACAAGGAGTGAACCACAAATCACTCTTTCTCTTTATGTTAATCCCATAATATTAAACAAATTAATGTCCCTTTGCAGACAAACATTTGTTCTTTGTCGGCACAGGAGCATTTGAGGAAATTAATTCAAAATAACTTTGAAAAGAGATTTGTTAAATTCCTCTAAAGCCCTATGACCTCAATTTAGTTTAATTGGGCATTAATTCCTTTAACTCAATTCTTGTCCTAAGTCAATTAAACTCAGCAGAATTGTGACCCTTTCAGCTCTGAAAGTCCTCACTGTGCTCTTGGCAGTTCAATTACTGCAAGGGAAATGTACACCTTTTGTTACATTCGGATTATTTTTCCTCACTGTCCTGTGCTGACAAGTCTTTTGTGATGCCCCAACAAGACCAAAGTCCCCCTGACTTGCAGAGGTCATAGGGATTTGACTTTAGATCTATAGCTCCCACCCTTGCTACTTACTCTCCAGTGCTCCAGCCTTCCTCCCAGTACTGGGCCCAGTACCACAGAGCACTTGGGGGTGCAAGAGTTGTCTCTTCTGTGTAGACCTTACACCACCCTGAGCTTACATGAGAATACTCAGACTAACTCAGTAGGGTTATTTTTGCCCTGGATACGTGGCACAGTTCATGCTGCCAGCGGACCCTTTTCTGCTCAGACAGTCCTTTTCCACTCTTGGACAGCTAACTGGGTACTTTGCACAGGGAAGGTCTTGGCGACCTCTTGATGCATCCTTGTTCATTATAGTGGCATGGCTACTTCTACTAGCAAACCAGTCCTGAGAAATACTGCAGTGAAAGCCACAGTGTTTATGTAATCTCGAAATGGGAGACACTCTCCACACACAGGCAGGCTGCAGAGACAGAGTCCTGACTTGGAGAGCCTCTCTGAGATCAGGTCACATCTGTGCAGCAGATAAGAGCACCGTGGGGAAGCCCAGGAGCCAGTAGCAGTTGTCAAAGAATGAAAACTGGCCACTTAGCATCACAAAAGGGAGGTTAACTTGCCGTTGCTGTGTAATATTATAAAAGTGTGTCTCTCTTAGGAATGCCCAAGAGAAGAAAGCTTTTTTTGCGAGATACATTTCCACCCCAAGAAGCATGGACCCAACACAGAGGCATTACAGCCTTGCTATTCTTTGCCTTTGAGACTTCTTTGGTGTCCAGAAAGGCACAGGTTCACCAGAGAAATCTGTACCATTGTGTTGGGTTTGCATGGCAAGGTTTTGCTAGTGGGGGAGCTACAGAGATGGCTTCTGTGAGAAGATGACAAAAGCTGCCTCTATGTCCCACAGAGCCAGTGCCAGCCAGCTCCAAGACGAACCCACTTCTAGCCAAGGCTGAGCCCACCAGCAACAGTGGTAGTACCTCTGGGATAATGTATTTAAGCAGGAGGAGGGAAACAACTGGGCAACAGCGATTGCAGATGGAGAGGGGAGTGAGAGTATGTGAGAGAAACAGCCCTCCAGACACCGAGGCCAGTGGAGAAGGAGGGGCAGGAGGTGCTCCAGACACCAGAGCAGAGATTCCCCTGCAGCCTGCAGTGAACACCATGGTGAGGGAGTTGTCCTCCTGTAGCCCATGGGAGTCCACAGTGGAGCAGAGATCGTCCTGCAGCCTGTGGAGGACCCCACGCTGGAGCAGATGGATGCTGGGAAGTTGTGACCTCCTGGGAAGCCCACACTGGAGCAAGTTTGGTGCCAGGACTTGTGACCCCATGGGGGACCCACGCTGGAGCAGTTCATGAAGGACTGCAGTCCGTGGGAAAGGCCCATGTTGGAAAAGTTCATGGAAGATTGTCTCCCATGGGAGAGACCCCACACTGGAGCAGGAGAAAACCATGAGGAGTCCTGCCTGAGGAGGAAGGAGCAGCAGAAACAACATGTCATGAATTGGCCACAGCCCCCATTCCCTGTCCCCCTGCACCACTGGGGAGGTGTAGAGTGAGGTAGATGATTCGTGAGTAAAGTTGAGCCTGAGAAAAACGGAGGGCTGGAGGGAGGTGTTTTAAGGTTTGGTGGTTTTTTCTCATTACCCTACTCTGATTTGATTGGTAATACATTAACATAATTTCCCCAAGTCTGTTCTGTTCTGCCCATGACAGTAACTGATGAATGTTCTTTTCCTGTCCTTATCTTGATCCATGATATTTTCATTATATTTTCTCTCCCCTGTCCCATTGAGGAGGGGGATAGAGCTCCTGATAGAGCAGCTCTGGTGGGTACTTGGTATCCAGCCAGGATCAACCCACTATAATCCCACTGCAAAAAGCAGTTCAACAAACATGGAAACACACAAAGCACACAAGCTACACAGAACAGCTGAGCCATTCAAGGAGTGAGCAATTAAAATTACTCCTTTTCTATCTGCTCTCAGTGCTGTTTTTTTCTCTAGCACCTTGTGGAAGTTTGGCAGATCTGCTGTAGAACTAGAAGATAAAAGGCAGCAGAGACATTTTGCTAAGAGCTTCCTATAAAATTCTCATTAATCAACCAGCAATTCTGCATTTAAAACCCATCCAGCAAAATGTCTGCCGTTTTTTTGTCTCATGATGAAAGGCAGACAATAGTAATACTTTTTCCTCTTTCCAGAAAGGAAGTGGGAGGAGGGTTGGCATAGATGTGAGCAAGAGAACAGTGGCTGGTGGAACATGTTACGGTGTCCTTTACAAGTATAAAGAAAGGTCATTTTCCTGCTGGCTGTCACAGAGACTAACCAGACCAGCAGCTGTATTGGTAAGCACAGATCTAAAGACGGCAAGGTCTTGCATTAACTGGTGACACTCTGTTTCACTTGCATTGCAGTTTCAAGGCTTGCTTAATTAAAGGGGAAAATATTCTGAGGAATATGCAACAATTGTAAGAGCATCCAGGATGTGCAAGGCACTTCCTACCCAGACAAGGCAGAGTTTTGCATAACCAGCTCCCATTCCAGGCTGTCCTGTAAGCATGCCACTGCCCCCCATATTTGCAGCTATGCACCATTACCTTTCTCCAGCAGCTGCCTTACATGGCTTTCCAACCTGATCAGCATATGCACAGTGTCTGTTTGACTTGTAGATTCACAGGGACATGCTGGGGGCAACTGAATTGGAGGGATGGAAATTAATAGAGGAGAGCACCAGGAGGAGTCTGGGTATGAATCAGCCTGACAGCTGTGGATTTTAAGGCGTATAAAGGATTAAAATCTGAGGTTGATCATGGGTACTTGGGAAGAGGCAACTGGGATACCCCCAGACACTTGAAAGAGGTGAAATATCCTAACTCAGGTTAGCTGTGACCTGCTTGCATCATTGGAAAATTTACCTCTGCCTGCTTGTGATACTACACGGTGTGAAGTGAGCTGTTTACATCCAAGACAACATGCTAGGAGAAGTCAGTAATTCATTATAGAGATCACCTATCACATGTAGTTGTCCTGCTAGACTCACCTGTGTTTTCAAGACTATCATGTTCCCACTCCTTCCTTGTCTCCACTGCTTCTCCAGGATCTTGGCTGTTTTTTATTTTCCTTACAATTTTGTGTTCTCAGGCAAGGGTTTTCCTCCTGCAGTGAAAGGTGTTGCCACTTGCAGCACTGTGAATGTCTGTGGAGTAGAAGACAGTAAACAGCAGAGTGCAAAGGTGCCCTTTGGTTGAACTGACAGCTCAGAAATCTGAGCTGAAGTGAGTTTCTGCCAGGTTTACAAGCAAGGGGATCAGCCCAAGGAGAGTACTTGGTTTAGATATATATCTCCAAAGAACAACAAACCCAAAGGAGTAATTATCCCTCTCACAGAACACAGGGGTAGAATACTCTATTGCATCAAGTCCAGTGAGATTCAAGTTGGATTAAGCCTAGTTTCCCTAGTTTGCCTTTCTTCCAGCATTTTTCTGCTGCATTTCTTCTTCTCAAGCAGTGACGGCTTTCCCAAGAGCAGACCTAAGATCTCATGGAAAACCACAAGCACACTTCTGAAAATTTACCCCTGTATCAAGCTTATCCTACTGACACATGCTCATGTGGCTGCCTTTGGTGAAAAGTCGACCTGCTGGTGCTAACCCTGAAGATTCAAGGTATATTTTCAGCAAAGTCCATCCTCCGCTCTCAGCTTCTGGCACCAGGTAGTCAAAACCACAGGACAGCAGCAGCTTAAAGTCCTGGATGTGATCAAGTTTCTGAGTCTGGTCCTTGCAACGCCTGGGCTTGAAGGAGTACAGTCATATATGGCAGGACATGTCCAAGGCTATCTCATCTTGCAGCAGGTTTTCTGGGCTCTGGATCCGTACAAGCCCATAATAGCGAAGGTACTCCTTAGTTATTAGCCCATCGCACAAGGAGCTGTGTTCTAATCCCCTGTTTGGCTGGAGACATCTGAATGCATGACATGCCCTGCCCAAGGAGCATATTTTCTCAGCATTAAATCATTAAGGATCAAAAGGACCTCCATGATGATCAAGTCCAACCTTTGACTGAACACTACCCCGTCAATTAAACCCTCGCACTAAGTGCCACATCCAGTTGTTTCTTGAACAGTTCCAGGGACTCCACTACCTCCCTGGGCAGCCCATTTCAAGGCTTATATTATTAAGAAATTCCGTGATGCTTCTGATGTCCAACCTGAACCTCCCGTGGTACAGCTTGAGGCTGTTTCCTCTTGTCCTGTTGCTATTTGCCTGGGAGAAGAGGCTGACCCCCAGCTGGCTACAGCCTCCTTTCAGGTAGTTGTAGAGAGTGATAACGTCTCCCTTTTCTCCAGGCTAAAGACACCAGCTCCCTCAGCCATTCCTCATAGGACTTACACCATGAATTAGCACATTTCGGAGCCATCTCACAACCTTACCACTGCTGTCTGCCCAACTTCATGCAGTAGGTTTAAATGGTGAGTGATGCAGTAGAAGGGAGTGTCCCAGCCAGTGAGAAAGAGAGCAGAAGATTTTGCTCTCCCTCCTACCACTGTGCAGTTCCTGTTATAATGGCCAATCCTCTGCTCTGCATAAATTGCAAATTTTGGGACTTGTGAAATCATCAGCCCCAAGGAATTCTTCTGGCTTGAGGATTTCCCATTCTCACCACGTGTGCTTCAAAAAGGGCTGCCTCGAGTCTGTTTTGAATATTCACCCCACGTATTTGTAATGGGAAGATACATTGCAGATAATGTGTATAACATTATTATATGTAATAGCTCTATCTATGGATAGATAAATACATGGATATGTATATTAGAATTATATAGATAAATATACGTTTTTCAGGATCCTCTTGCCCTTGCACTGAAAGCTGGCGGTTATTTTTTGGCAAACCTCTGATTATATTTTTCTCATCTAAATTTTGTCCTCATAGTTGAAATCCGCATCAATCTCTGAAGATTAATACAACAAAGAGGCACTACTGGGGGCTGCTGGAGGACATTTTTCTTTTAAATTCTGATAAACTTAAGTGCTGCTCATTAATTTTTGTGTCCCAGAGGAGTGCCTGGAGCCCACAGAATAATTTCCTTCCAACAACTTGCATAAAATTTTGCACTGCACTTTGGATCCAAGCCAGGTTGTCAGGGTTGTTATTTATTGCAAGTAGTAAAAATGATTCTCAGCTGCTGTAATTCAGAGACATTCAAATGACTTTGGTGGAGCTGTGCTCATTTGCCTTGGCAGCCCAGCAAATACCCTGTAATAAGAACTAAGAACGTGGACATATCAGCTACTGTCACAGCAATTACCAGTGGATTTTTAATTACTCAGGGGAGGAAAGGCAGAAAGGAGAAAGCAGCTTTCTTACAAAGACGATATGAGCCGGCTGCCTCGCCCAAGACTCCAACATTTTAAGCCTCTACTTTGATGCACCTTCATGCTCATGAGTTCCCCTTTTTTCAGTTTTTCATGCCATCCCTTAAGCAGTCTGTGGCCACCAGTACTGATTAAACCCATCTTCTCTCACTGAAGGGAGCTAAGGGTCCTCCTTGGGTCTTCATAAACAAGAATTAAAGCAAAGCCAGGAGCTTTGGATAAGAGCTTCTCTCTTATCCAAGAGCGAAGCTGCAGTCAACGAAGGGGAAAAGGGCATGGTAAGGCAGTGATGCTAACAAGCCCCATCAGTCCCTGCTATTAAGAATGGCCAGTGGTTTGAGGCCAAGAAGAAACCTGCAGGAGCAGACTATTACATCCTGCTGTGCAAGTGCTGCAGGCTAACTTAGAGGTGACTGTGGTCGGCTAAGTGAATTCACGAAAATTCAATCTTATCGAACATAAGGCATTTGTTCTACTACATAACACTGCCAAAGAGAAGTAGAAACCCCTGGAAAATGTTGACATTTTGTCCAGTTTCTTCCCAAGCCAATCAGTTCTTCATCTCAGCCATTGTAGACACTTGTAGAAGCAGCGCTTAATATTCACGCTGTGCCCAGAGAAACATGAGCTAAGGGTTGACCTAATCTGTGACCTTCAGCTCCTTGATCCATGGAGCATTTGCTTTTAGGATGTCAGCTGGCTGGTGGATCCTGAGCCCTACCAGTCATCCTACACCTGAGCTGCACAAGCAGGGGAAATAGAACTTGTCTTCTTCCTCTATGTGCTTATCTCCTGATCGAAGTGAAGACAAGCTGACAACTGTCTTCCTGGCAGATGTGGGCTAGGTGGCTGAATCTATGATTTTGCTGTAATGATTTCTCTTCACATAAAACCTTTCTAGCTGACATGGCTAGACAATGATGTCATTCTTCCCCTCAAATAAACAGAGTTCTCAGCTTTTAAAATCAAAGGCAATCTCTTCTCATATTCCCCCTGGGCTAGATCCCGGTGTCTTCCCAGGATGCATATTTGTGCCTGTTCCTATTTTTGCTTGATTTTAGTGTGTTGCATTTGATTTTATGTTTCCACATTCATCCTGGCCATCTGATCAATGTGCTAAATAGCAGAAAACTTGAGGTGACACACCCCAGCAGAAAGTCAGGCCTGTTAATATGGTGAACACTTTTGTGCTCTGTGGTTTCTGACACCAAGACTCTTTGCAGTTGCTGTGAATTTTTCTGGTCAGTCAGGCCATTTATTGCTTTTGAGGTCTCTGCAGCCATTGCTACACCAAAGCTTGACTGGTGTAGTTCAGTGTGGCTCCACTGACTTCAGTTAAGCAACACAAGTTTCTGCCTACTGAAAATCTGGTCCTGCATCTTTTTCTCTCTTTCTTCTGCCTTCTCCTCAGAATCTCTCTAAGGATGAAGGAGGACAAGATTTTCTAGCCTGCTGAAGGGCACTGGAGAATGAGCTTTCAACAGCATTAACAGGAGCGACATAGTAAAATACCTGTTTTGCAGATTTCAGCTTTAATGTTTACCAAGTGAAATGGATTAGTTCCTACAGTTAGGGAATGATCCAAGACCATCTGAACTCACGACAGCTTTGCATCGATTGGGCAAGTTTCAAAACCATCATGATGAGCTCATCCCAGCCCAATGACTTCTGCAGGTCTTTGTGCAGCACCTACAGAACTGCCTGGCTTCTCACTTACTCTCTCTTTAGTATGAACCTGACATGCTGGGTGCTATAGACCTGACTCAGCAGCTATCAGCCAATTTATTCCCACTCCTTTTTTTAATATTAAAAAAATAAACAATTGATTATAGCTCGTGTTTCCACATTTTGTTTCACTCCTCGAGGTCAATACCACTCTTGTTGGAAGAGCACATTGCAGAGCCTGCTTTTCTCTTCTGGTGTTATTTTTATACACCGCTTTTGATCTCAGGGAACCTTTTCATCCTTTCTCCACTGGAGTTTAGTAGCATTTTAACTACGGCCCTTAGGCACATGCTGTCCTCACGAAATAAGGAGGGTGGGTAAGTGAGGGTAGAGAGGCTACAGGTCACGGCAGAAATCAGGATTTCAGGTGGATCTCACATGTGTGAGATCTGAAGAGCCTGAAAGCTGGACAGAATCACAGGAAGGTGAGTAGAAACAAAGAAAACTGGAGCATAAAACCATCAGGTTTACAGAACTCAGATGGGTAGTAAGTAAATTAATTCCTATAGTCCTACTAGCAGAGGATTACCTCTGCTGGGTGAACAGATACTGACAGAGCAAACTCAGAGGTTCCTGTGCTTGTGACTGCCCATGATGTTATAGCCAAGGTGCTTTCTCTGATACTACAGAAATTCAGAATTCTCCAGCTTCTTTCCAAATCCTTAGGGCTTAAGCAGTCAAATAGTAAGAAAGAAAATAAAGTGACAAACCCAGCTGTGGAAAAAGGGCCTCAGAAATACCTATTGTCACACTGGTATTTTTCTGGTAGAGAAAAATACCTGTTCCTCAACAGACTCAAGTTCTCTCAGACCTCTGCTGATGTCTTCTCTCTACAGGGCACCGGTGAGATAGACCCTACAGGGAGAGAAACGTTCATGTCTACCAAAGCCGTCTCATGCCAAGCAAAACAGAGCACATTACTCTTGGATTCTGAAAGCAATCCATCACTTGCTGCAAGATCTCCAAGCAGCACAACTCCCAGTCAGGTGGGCCTGCCAAATTCGGGCATGAAATGTGCCACCTGTGGTTGGAAGTGTGGGTGTGATGCACTTGGATGTGCAACACGGAGAGGGATGAGGGGCGTCTCTGTTTCCACTGCAGCAATCCCAGGGAGGGGACGCAATTCCACATATCCAGCACTAGAAGGGAGAGTGAAAAATGCTGTAGTGACATGAGGCAGCCAGCTAGCTTGCTGAGGGATGTTCATCTCGTGAAGCTTGGCTCAGCTTTGAGCAGCAAGAAGAAACAGTGACACCATTTCCCAGAAGTTTAGCTGACAATAGCGGTGATTGCAAATGCTTAGCAAAGTGCTTTTTGTCACATTTTGCTAATAAAGCAGGGGTTAGGTCCCTTCTGCCTGCTGGGATATAAATATCTTAATTAGATCTTTGAAAAAGAAAAAGAAAAAATCTAAAAGCCTGGAAGATATTTTATTATTTCTTTTTTTTATTATTTTTAGTATTAGAAGTATAACTTGAGTAGTGCTGGCACCAGGATGCATAATCCACTTACCAGGGCAAAGAGGGCTCTGAAGCTGTACCACAAATGCATCATTTGATAACAGTAATGAAAAAGACACCAATCTATATCTGCAAATAGCATTAGAGCTGACTTGGTTTGAAGACCAAAGGAAGCTGATGCTGAATTTATGAGGCTGACATCTCAAACATTTGAGACGAGTGTTTTCTTTCCCCTCCTGTTTTGTTTCATTCTCCTTCACTCTTTTTTTTTTTTTATAACTTGACCCTCTGTGGGGGTCAGCTCTTAGCCCTGTAATGGAAGCAATTCAGTCAGGAAATGTTGTAGAGTGAGGTGGACCTGCCTCGTCTCATGGGGTGAGTGGGACCAGCCAGCTCTTGCTGGCTCACCCTGCCCCGCAGGCCTTGGTTTGTCGCTGCACCTCTGCACGGTGCTTGTGCTTTGAGATGCTCACACCACACATATCCCTGCTGCTGAGCTGGGGCTGGAAAAGCCACAGGGCCGGATGAGAGAGACCCCATCCAGCTAAGCACCAGACAGGGTCTTTTCCAGTACAGGTGTCCCGTATGATCTTTCTCCATCCCACCTCCCACTGTCCATCACATGGCTCCTAAAGGGAGCCTCCTAAAGAGATGTTGGAGAAAATGTGGGATCTGGAGCAAACAGACACGCATAAGAAAGCTTAAGAAATACTCTACTGTTGCTGCACAGTAGTCCCCTTCAACAGTACCTTGTCTCCAGCTGTGGGAGTAAGAAATGCTGCTTAGGTACAACATACAAGCCCATCCCCTTACATGAGTTTCTCCAGCTCTTTGTGAGACAGTCTTCTGTCACAACCTCCTATGCCATAAAGTTCAAAAAATTTCCCTTTCCCTCTGTAGTTCAACAGAAGAAGCAGTTTCTTTCTTTTCTCTTTCTGCTTTAAACTGTCTCTGTGGATCCAGTATTGCAGGTTTTGATGAGCTATGGTTCCACTTTAAGCTCATGCTCCTCTTTACTGCTTTTGCATGTGCCTGTCTCATACCCTTCAGTTCAGTCCCAGACTAAAGCTTCCAAACTTTTACTACCTATGAAAGTAACTTCTTCAACTCCACAGTCATTTTAATTGCTCCTTTTTTCCCATTCTCTATATCCAGCATGTTTTTCTTGTAGGCAGGAGGGACAAGACATGCACTCTCTGCTCAAAATGCAGTGAATTAAATTTTCCCACCCACACCCTTTTCCAGCATTTTGATGGACATGCTGAGTAAAATTTGTGCTGGCGCTGGTCTCTGGAGTACCTTCCATTAAGCCCCATCAGGCAAACGGGCAGTACACAGCTTTAGAAAATCATACTGGTTATTTCTCAGTATACTGTGTTTACCCATGTGCTCTGTGACTTTAGTTTTGACTGTACACTTAGATCACGCTCTCAGGAATGTAAGTCATCCACTGTTCGGTAGTTCCAGCAGCCACCTGACACCCTTGCTGTTCGTAATGACAGTTCAGGCACCTCAGGCAGCAGATCTGCAGGTTCACAACTGAGCTCCCACTCAGCCCTCCAGTGAATGCCATCTGGTCATAGGAACTTGTTAATATCTTGTTAACCAGGGAGCCAGACACTTGTCAGGCTTTCAGGCTCCTGGCATTGATGCAGTCTGGCACTTGTAAATTTTGCCCTTGCTTTGTCTTCTGACATATACCAAGCAACTGGAATTGCAGGTGACCTACTTTTCGGTGTGACTGTGCTCTCTGTTTCTCTACTGACCCCTTCTTAGACACACTGAGTGCCAAATCCACCTTGTAGGCCATGCCAGTCTGAACAAGGTGCTTGTTCCAGAGCTGACATATTCCTCTACAACTTTTCTCTTTTCCTGTGCCAGCAGACAAGTTCCATTATGAAGAGGGATGACCAATCCTTTTCTGCATGCGTTCCTTTTCTGCAGAAAGGTTTCCTAGATCCTTACCACCTATTTTTTAATACCATCACCTACCACATCCACAATTCAAAGGTCTGAATTCCTCCCCTGGCTCCTCATCCTCAGACAAGACGGGATGTCAGACAGAGCTCCCAGAGGGATCACAGCCTCCAGACTCCAGTTTCAGCACTGAAATAGTAAAGTTCACCTCCCAAGGCAGAAGTAGTTTAGAGAAACAATGCACAAGCCCCATTGCAATGCTGCAGAAGGGTCTGCCTTATGATGAATGGGTGTTAGTGATGGCCCAGATAGCCAGGAACCTCTTGATAGTTCTCGATCTGACCCTGACAATGGAGGTCTAGCCTCACAGATGCTCCTTCCGTTCAGTGCTTTGCATCTGCAATCAGTTTTCCTGGATTTCTTCAAGCATGTTCTAAGCCATGGTGTTTGAAGTGTTTGTGATAGCAGCTCAAAAGGCACTTTGGGCTTTTTTACACTGTGTGGAGGCTCCCAGAAGAATGGTTTCTGGCTGCTTTAGCTCCCTAGCTCTTAACATCATAGATCATTTTAATAAGATTGATAGCAAACCTTAGGAGAGTAGCTGCGATCTGAATGGGCTCAGACAGTGGAGCAGGACTTTGTTCAGTTTCTCTGTTTCAAAGAACACATAGTGCTGGCAGGACCACCAAGGCTCTTGAAAAATACAGTGACTGAGAGAAGGCAGCTTTTTTAAAAACACACCTAAATACCGTGCCTGTCACTTGCATTTGTTTTTGTGAATTCTTCCTTACACTCTCACAATAAGCAACAGAAGGAAAATTGCATCTCCAGGATGTTTGCTGAGCTGTGCATGCCTGCTCAGTGTAGCTAAGGAACCTCAGGGGTTATGGAGAACAAACTCCTTCAGCAGGGTAGTGGCATGGGGAGAAAGGAGAGTTTGCAGAGACAGAAGAAGGGGCAATCCTGGATAAACAAGGAAAACATCTTGCATCAGTAGTTCTCATCTGTTGATCAGACTTTATCCTTGCACCTTGAGAAGGTACTGGCACATGAAAGGAGTAGAGAATTTTGCACTTAGAATCATAGAATCATAGAATAGATTGGGTTGGAAAAGACTTCCAAGATCATCAAGTCCAACCCCGATCCAACTCTAATTACTATATCATGGCACTAAGGGCCATGTCCAATCTCTTTTTAAAAACCTCCAGGGATGGTGAATCCACCACCTCTCTGGGCAGGCCGTTCCAATGCCTGATCACCCTCTCTGTAAAGAATTTCTTCCTAACATCTAACCTAAACTTCCCCTGGCAGAGCTTGAGCCCATGTCCCCTTGTCCTGTTGTTGGTTGCCTGGGAGAAGAGACCAACCCCCACCTGGCTATAACTTCCCTTCAGGTAGTTGAAGAGAGTGATGAGGTCACCTCTAAGCCTTCTCTTCTCTAGACTAAACAATCCCAGCTCCCTCAGCCTCTCCTCACAGGACTTGTGCTCACTTAATATAATCTAAAGCTGGGTTGCTTTTACTTTATTTCTTCTCTGTTTTAGTTTTTCCTGGCTTGTTGGTGGAAATCTTACTTGGTCCTTTTCTTTTGCTATATTTAAACCAGGCTTACCCACTGAGCAGCTGCAGAGTCTCTTGCAGGGAGAGGTGTGGCCTCTGCCAGAAAAGCACAGGAAGGCATATTACCTGTGGGCAGCACAGTGAATGCCAGGGCTTCTGAGGGGTATCACCGCTGCCGTCTCCATGCTGCCGGTGCATCTTCCCTGGAAAATCAGCTGCCCCGGACCAGTTCTCACACAGCTTGAGCACGTGGTCATGGGATTTTGGCGACTTGGAGCGTGTCCTTCAGCTTTGCCGTTTGTTGGGATTGCTTCACCTGAGACATCTCCAGAGCTGTCAAGGGTGATGGCAGCAAAGAGGGCTCCTCCTGGCTGAGCTGCCCCCCCTGTGCTACGTGCCACTGTCACCGCCTCAGGCCATGAGGGCAGAAGGTGGTTATCGCTCAGGTCTCGCTAGGGCTCAGAGGAAAAACATATCTGCCTCTCTGGCAGAGCTCACTCAGAGGGAACACCAGTCTTTCCTTCCTTCTGCCAGAAGGGAGAAAATAAACTGACTACTTACCTTTTTTTTTTTATTTTTTTATTTAGGTACATGAAAGCATGAGTTGTTTTACTTTATATCTAATTAGGTGAGTTTAGTTTAAAAAAAACAGAGCTGACTTTTGAAGGGAAAATGGAACCCCCAACCAGTGGAAATCCTTACCCTGCAGCAGAGGGTATATTGAAAAGGTGAAGTCAGCTTGGGAGAGCATTCACTTCCAAAGGTTCAGAGAGAATGCTTTCCTAATTCAGGATCACTTATTTGGTTGTTTGGAGCTGAGAACTGGAAGGTAAAAGGAAGGGCAGGAAAGTTTAATTTTCCTGTTCTAATCTATGAATATAAACAGGATGTAAAATGAGATTTATTACTGTTAAAATCTCGAAGGTCATTACGATCAGGAGCTAAATTCAAATCACTGGCTAAGGATCATATTACTTTTGTTTAATAAATCAGTTAGTTTTAAATGTTGGACATGTTTTGATAAATCTTTCCTTTTACAGTATGCTTGTAGTACTTCTATGTGAGTATGAAGGAAAAAAGAAGAAATTAGGTACTTTTCTTCACACATACAAAACCCCAGCTGACATGCTGTTTGGGAGCTAATCAAATCCCATTCTCTTCCAGAAGATGTTTAATCAAGATCACAGGAACCATTAACTAGGAAAAGCAAATGGGTCTTCATCAGTCTCCAGAACCATTAAAAAAGTAAAAATTATTAATCTGAATAAACATGTTAAACACTGTAAATGAGTGAAGAATAGTTGAGTGTATCCCTAGCTCAGCCAGAAGATATGCTGGATTTCATCCACAAATGAGAGTCAGACTTTCTTTGAGAAAAAAGACCTGAAAGCCCACACATAGCAAAATGCAAGCAGTAACTTAAATTGAAGGTCCTTGCTTTTTGATTTAAATCATGGTTAAACATCATGTTTTAAATCTTCATGATAAATTAATTTCTCCTCTTATCAAAACTCTCCCTGGTAAACTGATGCATCTAAATTTTCAGTCAGAAAGGCTCAGCTATTAGTCAACACACGTCGCCTGGAAGAAAGGGGGCAGGGTGGAAAGTTTAATCCTGCTTTCCCATCCCCCTTTTTTTTTCCCATGTAATTCCATTTTCTTCTTCTCATTCTGTCATTATCACAGATACTGAGCTTCTTTGTCATAAGGAATGCTATGTGCAGTTAAAATCACGGCAAGTAGGATGGAGATCTCCTGGAGCACGTGGTAAAGTTGCGAGTTAAGAAAATTCGGATGAAGGTCACACTTTGCTTACTTGTCTTTTAGTATCTGTGTCCATGTGAAATCTCCCTCCCACTCGGCTTTGCTTTACAGGTTGCTGTTTCGTGGTGCTCAGACCAAAAAACAGCCAATATGTCTGTCCAAGCCAACCATAAGACTTGTGGCAGAAGATTCCCTGTGCAGCCTCCTTCTTTTTGGTGTCACCCTGGCACAGCAGGAGTGTACAACTCCCTCTCGCCTCATCTCATCACTGCTCTGCACACTCTTTCCTCGTTTGAGCAGATGCTCTGTCAGTTCCCTGTGTGTCAGGGAGAGAGCAGATTTGCTTTCTACAACAGGCACTTCAGCAGTCAAGCTTATCTTGGCTGTCTCTGCCAGATTTTGGGCACCACAACGCCTGGGCACAGAGTCAGCTTACAGCACAACACCAGCCGCCCATCAGGGGACCAGGTCCAGCTGCATGGCAGCAACAAAACCTGCCTCTTCAGGGAAGTGGGAAAGGCTGCAGAGGCACTCCCATGCCCACATGCTGCCAGTGTTCCTAGACAGTCTGTCAAACCTATAGGAATTTTTATCTTGGTGCAATATCGGTCCTTGAGGGGTCATGCAGAAAGCCCTTCCCCTGGTTTATTCAAATACATTAATCTTCTGAGAAGGTGCTCATAAACACTGTAAAGTGTGCTTCAGTCATCTCTGGTAATCCCTTTGAATGATTTTAAATATGTCTCTCTGAAATGAGGAGGACAACTCTGGAAGCTTTTTTACTGAAACTTTTTTTCCTTTTGTAATCTTTAATTGCCCATTTGTTAATTGTGTTTTATCACACAGCTTCTGGTGTTTTCCTTTATTTCATGAGGGTCCAGTGTTCTGGGGCTTTGCTACTTTTAGGTAACAAGTAAGAAAAACCATGTGAGGAAAGCCTGGCACATAGGAGGAGTCTTTGTCACATGCAGACACACCCCGGTGAGGCAGCAGGGTGATTGCCAGTGAGAACTGCACAGATGACAATGACAGACAAGCAACCCCTGCATTCCATGACTGAATTGAGTGTGGGAAAGCAAAACTAGGGGGTTTTGTCACCAATCAGGACACTGTGCAGAAATAGAACTGTCTCTCCCTGTGGAGATCGGGGAAGATGGGCCAGACCTCACTGATTTAACTGCACAATCCTACCTGCTGCTGTAGGAAGTACTTTAACTGCGTATTAAACTTTAGAAATGTTGGACAAGGGTCAGCCACATTTCAGTTGGATGCCAGGTGGAATACCAATCTGAACGTGAATAATGACCTGTGGATTCTTCTTATAAAAAGGGAAGAAAAGTCACGCAACATTAAACATTTGCAAAACAGTATTCACTAATTTTCTTCATTTGTGCAAATAAACTGTAGTATTATATACTGACTTATATTCATTCAGTACTACAGTATTACTGATGTAAAACTATTGATGTAGTATTGTTAAACTGATCAATAAACTGCAGATTGCTGCTCAGGAGTAAACCTAGATGTTTGTAAATACAATCTCTCACAATGGGGTGTGCTAATGGGGTTTTATGGATTTAACATTTTCATTTTCCTCCTTTTGTGTTTCTTGCTGTCACTGACGTTGTTTTGCAGTTAGCTTACTGTGCTGGCATCCCAAAGAGCCTGTGGTGGACTGAAAGTGAGTATTTCCATTAGCTGCTATTTCTTAGAGCATAATGTTTTTTAGGATGGTTAGGGGAGGGCCACATTCATAGGATTTTGGGTGCCACAAGTGCTGCTGAACTCAGTCCCCTCTTGTGCCGGGCAATGCAGAGTAGGTGTGTATCACAGGCAGGACAGTAGACTGCCTATGCCACATACCCTTCATGTGCCTCTACAGGCTTCCAGGCACAGCCTAAAGGACATATGAGCTAGTTATGCAGTCACAGAGCAGTGCCCTGAATCCAAGAGACACAGCAGCATCAGATGATCATGAAAGCAGATCACACATCACTGTGCAGAGCAGAGGAGAGAGAGAATCAGCATCTCTCCAGAAATCTGTCCTGAAGGGAAAACTGTCTTCTGAACACAGCTTAAAGATGGGTGTTAAGTCTGGCTGTGTTGTGCCAAAGGCATCCACACTGAAGTAAGGCTCATGTCGTAGAAGTTCTGACACGATCATGGTGAGCTACAGGTTGCGGAATGGTAACATTGTCCACGTCTGCCCTCTATAATAACATTCAAATAACACACAGTTTGGTGTGAATTTGTAAATAAACCATGAAATGGTTGATGTGCTAACAATTCACGCTTTCTTGAATCTAATGTAATGGCAGTTTTCGCCTTTGCTGTACAAAGAGGACCATGAAGAGAGAGCAGCCCATAAAAGCAGTGTACTAAAAGCCACTCGCTTGTGCTTACATTTGCCTGGGCTTGCGCATTCTAGAAGTCTGAAGGCTTAATTCTTTTCATCTTCAAAAGTACTTGGGCACATCATTCCCATGACTGCAATGTCACAGGAAAGTAAACAGACCTTTGAGAACCTCCTTCAAGGCACACTGGAGAACACTTGTGCTTCACGCAAGGAAGCATGAAGGATCCACAAGTGACTACATCAGAAGACGTTTCTTACATGAAGAACCACGTATTTTAATTTTCCTGCACAAGTTAGCTCAGATAACCACCCAGGCGAGGGGCTAGTTCCCTTCCCCTTACGGGTGGACAAGATGCAGAGCTCACACGCTGCTTTAGGGGAGGAGGTTCCCCCCTTTTTTCGAGAAGGGCGGGAGCTACCCAAGTGGCTGACAGCATCAAGCGGCAGGACGGCGACGCCTGCCCTGCAGAGGGACAGCAGTGCCTGCCCTGCAGTGGCACCTGGTGGCCCCGCGGGTCGCCTACACCCGTGGCACCGGGGTGGGTGGGCTCACCGGAGGGGTTTTGCCGGAATGTTTTCTGCTGCTCGGGTAGCCGGGGAGGAGGGAAGCGGGGGGGAAGGGAAGGCGGGAGAGGGAGGGGTGTTGTTAAATATTGATGCTGGCTCTGAGGATGCGGTTGGCTGAGGCATCATGGATGTGAGTCCGGGCTAATCGACTCAGGATGTATTGACCGTGAAATGCATCCGCAGGGCTGAGTCAGTCCCGTCACCTCTCAAGGTTATGTTGCCCCGTCTGCTAACGGATATCCGGGACAATTTCACAGACGGTCCCGCTGCTGTCTGGGGCGTCGGGATGCTGATGCACTGAGCAGTATTTTGGGTACCCACAGCGGTCCCTGGTACCTGTTGCAGAACAAAGGACAGACTGGAATTTCTCCCCACATTAGGGCTGCCTCCACCCATCCACCCTGGACACCCTTCAGGCACTACAGTTGCCATCCAGCCCCCGTCAGGGGAGAGCTGGGGGCTTCCTCTGAGGACAGCAGGTCTGTCACAGGCCAGGGGACACACACCTGCAGGTGAAATCTAATGTTTGATCCCTTACCAGAGAAAGTCAGTTTCTCAAAACTGGACTTTCAACATCGAATTCAGGTGTTTCCATTTCAAGTGTTGAACTAGTTGGCCTCTTTTCAGAAGATGTCCCTAGCAAGGGATACTCCAGCAACTGCCTGAATCTGCAAAGACCCTGGGAAGATGTGTTGACAGGGATAATCTCCTCTGTCACCTTAGCAGTACATTTGGCCACAGGCAGAGAAAAAGCCATCAGGAAGCTGAACCCCTCTGTAGAAATGAGAAACGTCTGCTTTAAGGCTTTTCCCCTGAGCACAGGTATGAGTACTTTCACATAGCAGCTTGTCAAAAGGCACAGAAGGGCAGTACAGCCTCTGGTTGCTCTCAACTGATGCTGGAGTGGGTTTCAAAGGCAAAATACAGCCTAGAAAACTGAAAAGACAAGAAGACATACACACTTTAATATGGTTTAAGAGCAGTTGTATCTGCTTCTCTGTAAGTAGAAACATTTCTATAGCCTTGCAGATTTCCATGTCACCCAAATCACTGCTGCTGTTCCTGTAGAAAAAGCCCTGGGTATCTCCCCCCAGTGCTCACCAGCACCCCTTGAGCTGGTTTCTAGCCCATCAAACTAATTTTTTGCTCTAGAACAGAGCTCTGAAGTCAGGTAGCAGGCATGTCTTCTGGACAGGTTGGAAAAGGGATGTTGAAACAGCTGTAGCACGAGGGCACAGATACACTCCAGTAACCCTGCCCAAAAAAAATGGTCACTACCATCCTCCCATGACAGCATTTGCATTATCTACAGTCTTCTGTGTCCTGGTGCTCTCACCACCTCCCACACTGTGGGCTGGTGTTTCAAGCATTAAGCTTTCACCCTAGATTTACATTTATATTATTCTGATGAGGTACAGCAACTTCTGAGTAGGATTACATTACGTTACAGATCCTATGGGCCCTTTGCAATGCCCTTTCAGTATGAAGAGGATCTAGTGACTCGCTTTTCCTTCATGCTTGGTTTTCTGTTATCAGGTTAGTGGACAAATCTGCTGTAGGATGAAGCTTTAATCAGTTTTGATTAGGAATCCTACCACTGATGGCACAACCTGGATCACAGTAGCAAAAGCGAGTTTGGTATTTGTGTGAACAAACTACACATTGTTATATATAGAGGTGGGACAGGGCATATACAGCTTCTCACTTAGTGCAGGGGTGGGGTAGCAGTAACTTCCACCTTGCCTGGTGAGTTTTGAGAGTTCTTCCTACAGCAGCAGGGCAAGACCAATCCTTTTCTTGAAAAAGGATTCTGACAAACCCAGTAATAATAGAAAATTGTGTGGACATCATCTTCCATTGTCTCTGAGCTTGGCAGGCTCCAAAAAGGTGAGTTTTTATTCAACAGTTCCTCTATCTGTTTGTTTCCTTCACACTCTAAAATTGGGTTTATGTCACATGTATAATGGTGTTTCCTACTGTGAGACACTGGGTTATTACACTAATTATTGGCTCAGACCAACTCAAGTGTGTGTTGGGGGGGAGATGGCCATAGGGGGCCAGAGCACATAAAACCAGCACCACGCAGTCATCACACGGTCATGGCCCTGCCTTTTCCTGGACTACTGGGGAGCTGAATCTACGTTGGATCTGGGGTGGTAACTATAATTCTTTCTTTTCCTCTCTCTTTCTTTACTTCTTCTCCTAATCTCCTTTCCTGATATTTGGGTAACTTAAAGCTTGACTTGCTAAGTTGTATGGGTAAGCACATGCTAAGTCATTGCTTTGTGAAATGCATTATTTTGGCCCTCTACACTTTTTCCAAGTTCCCTTATTTTCTAAAGTTTGCCAGTAAAAATTTGACCTCCTGAGAAACATGCGCAGCATCTTCTCCTGTGTGCTCTCTCAAGGTATTAAAAGAACTGAAGGCCCTTTTAATAGACCTGGCAATCTTACCTTTGGAGCCTTGTATATTTTCAAAGTAAAACCCCTTTGATGAGCTCATAGTTTGGACCTGGAGTCTTACACCTCTTTACCAGACACAGCACCCTGTTGGAGAGGTTGGTTTTCTGCAGGGGTCTGAGGAGGGGCTGGTACTAAACTAAAATGTTCCACAGCAAGGGGGCAGAGATTCCCTTTCCTCTGGCCTTGTCCCAGCTGTCCCAGGTGATGTTTCAAGACTTTGCTTCCCACTTTGAAAGAGTGGAGCCCAGAGAGCCAGAAGCACTGCTGAGCATGGAGAGAAACCCTTCCTCAGTGGCAATGATCCCAGCAAAGCTGCCTTGCAGACCTCAGGTGTTCCCCGTGCCTCAACATCCCAAGGGTCTGGGACCAGCTTCTCTGTGGCAGAGATTCCCTGGAAACTGAAGCAAGGCTGTTCCACCAAACTAAGTTTTGAAGGACATAGTCTCAGTATGGACCAGAGGAGGTTTAGCTGACCATTAGGAGGAATTTCTTCATGGAAAGGGTAATTAAACATTGGAATTAACTGCCCAGTGAAGTGGTGGAGTCACCATCCCTGGAAGTGTTTAAGGAAGGACTGGACATGGTCTAATTGACATGATGGTGTTCAGCTTTAGGTTGGACTTGATGAGCTCAGAGGTCTTTTCCAACCTAACTGATTCTGTGATTCTGTAAATGTGTAGTCCCTCTGTCACACCACCCTCTGAGTGACCCATAACCAGCAGTGATGTCCCTGTGGCTGCTGTCTAATGCCTGGATTCCTGGTCCCATTTTGACTGTGGGCTTTGACTCTAGTCATCAGGCCAGACAGACCAACTCTGATCTCTCAGACAGGAGAAGGGTTTTTCTTTAAATCTAAGATTAAATCTTTTTGGGCAATGAAGCAGCCTTTTTTAATTAGAGTTTGAGTTAACTTCTATTATTACCAGGTTTTCATATGTACTGCTCCCACCCCTGGAACGAATCATCTTGGGTTTCTGTGGTCTTTGTACAAAATACAACAGCATGGAGAGAAAGGATATATTTTTGCTGAGTCTGGGAAAATGATAAATGACCAAATGCATCCATCATGAACAGAAGGTAATAGCTTCAAAAGCAAACATCTGTTAGCAGCACATTTTAGCGCATTAATAATTTACATTCCACGGAAAGTTTAATTTATGCAAAGTGAGAGTTTTGTGGCATAGTTACAAAAGGCACACAAGATTCTGGGGCTAACAGATCTATAGTGAGCCTACGAATGCCAAGACTCCTGGTATCATCACAGTTTTTGCTGTACAGTTTGTACAATGTCTTTCTCAACACGCCTATGGCTGGGAGTGGAGTACAGTACAAGAGCATTTATTTCCTCATCCACAGAAAGAAAAAAAGGTCTTCTGAGGCCTACCCATGCTAAAGAAATACCCCAAACTGCAAAATGCACACAGCAAAACATTCAGAAAGTTGCCAACAAAAGGGAAAAAGAATAAAATTACCCTCTGTCGTGACCCTGGATTATTACTGATGCACTGTCACTCTGGGTTGCAGCTGCTGGACCTCAAGCTGCCTCAGATCCAGTCCTGCTCTGAGAACTGCAACAGCCAGTGTCCACTGGAGGCCTGAGGATGTCCCAGCATCCAGAAGACACATGCTGGTGAGCCAGGAGCTGGCTTCTCTGCTGACAACACACAGCACTGAAAAGGAGACCAACAAAGCTGCCAAGCAGTCCCAGAGCTTGCAGCAAAGTCCACTGAACAGAGATGGCTTTGCTTAGGCTTCCCCAAAACTGCTGTGTGCAGCAGTTTTGTGTGAGACTACTGCCCCACTCACTCCAGGGAGCCATGGGACCACAGATCTGCATAGCCAGGGGACGCAGAGCCCAGGAAGGTTGCTCCGTGTTGGAAGAGATCAGAAAGCAACACGCAGCCTCTTGCCAATTAATGTGGCTTTTTGTGTATAGAAAACTAACAGACTGGCAAGTCAAATGCCCCACAGGTTAGAGATGCCAGGTGTTTACCCTGTGCCTGGACAGAAGGACACAACTTCTGGTGGTGCTTTTCCCAGGTTCTCACCTCACTCCAGGTTCAGGATGTACAGCAAATGAAAGAAGTAGGAGGAGAAAACCAGCTTGGGGAGGGTGGTGCATGTGGTTTTGGGATGGGATTGGGAAAGCAAAATTGATTGGGCTTCATAAAAGTTGATGATGCCCCAACTTTTCACAATATTTCAGGGAAAAAATCCTGGGTTTAAAAAGACCAGTTACACAAGTGTTTTCCATTCTGCTTCAATCTGCAACTTTAGCAATCTCCAGGTCAGGTTTTCCCTGCTGAATAAACGTGTATATATATATTAAACAAGATTGATTTCAAGACATTTGATTGATTGGATTCAAAATAACGTCTCTCTCTTCTTCCAAGGCCAGAGAGTAAAGAGATCAGCAAATGGCTGTAGGTTTTTAATAATTAATTCACTAACCATGAGCTTAGAAGACTAAATAAAAACAAGGTCTGCACATAAGGGTTCGATACCAGTGGCTTAAAAACACTTAAGGGGAATGCCAGCCAGGACGACACAGCAGCATACATCCATCCCACCCCACACTACCTCGCCTTCCATCCTTCCTGCTGCCGCAGAAAGGGCGCCTGTGAAGGGTAATTCAGATGACCTCTCTCTTTCCATTAATTACACAAAGCAAGCCTGGATTTAACCCCAGTCTGTTTTGTTTTTTGACAGTCTCCACAGAGCTGTGCAGTGTAGGCTCTACAGTGCCAGTCACACGGGACCTGCCCACCTCACACACACGCAGCAGTGACACCCCTCTCTGCCATGCCCGTGTTTCATGCCGGGCTAACACCACAAAACAGAGGATCATGTGCTCTGCTCAGCATTGGTTTTCCTCAGTGCCTGCCATTGCACCAAAGTTTGGCTTTGTTTCTCAGTGAATGCTGCATGAGAGGGGGGAGCTGGGATTTCACCTCTGGGGCCCGCAAGGCACAACTGTGCACCCGCAGCATGGGTTTGTCCTGCGCTGAAATGAACGCAGTTAAAAGTCCTCCTTATGTTTCTTTAATCACTTCCCATAGGATTTGCTGTATTAACACCCACACCACCAGGCCCTCCTAAAGCAAACAAATAGGCAAAAATGAACCAACCTGGGAAAGGCAGGTCAAGTGGCATGGCAGGAGAGCCCCCATTGCCAGAGTGCTGCGGGAAGACAAGGAGGAGAAACAGCCTGGGAGGAAAAGGACAGCGCAACTGCAGAGCTCTCTGCCACGACACAGGGCACTGCTGAGACACTGCTGACAGCTCATGGGTAATGGTCAGGGGATGGGCAACCCCAGGGGTGGTGTGAGGGCATCTGCTGCGGACAACCTCACCAGGAGGTGAAGCAACTCTCAGGCACTTGGAGGGAGCCTCTTGATGGCAGGGCCAGGTGTTCCCAGGGGACTTTTTGCCCCCAGCAATAGCTTCTGGAAGGATCCCAGGCTGTGGCACAAAAAATTCTCTGGGAGTGGGGCTGATGGGGCGGCATCTCCACTGGGGTAGAGGGGATGCAGCTCCACAGGCAGGATACACAGGGTAGGGGGGTGGTGGAGGGCAGGGTTAGTGACAGACAAGAAATCACCCAGCAGGTCCACAACGATGGAACAGATTTGAGACAGAAGAATTGTGACCAGGAATGGGAATGGGACAGCACAGCCCAAACAAGGACTTATGACCTCAAAGGCAAAGCTCTTGGTGTGAGAGGTGAGGCCTCAGGTGAGGCTTCTCCCAGCTGCTTCTCATGCTCTCCTTAGTGGCTTCCTTGCAGCCTGATCCCAGGCACCACTGCAGAAAGGCAGAGCTTGCCTCAAATACAGGCAGCCATAACCTAGGAAGGACAAGACGGAGGCTCAGGTCTCTGATGCAGCAAAAATGAGGAAATGTAAGCAAATGAAACTGAAAAAAAATCCTCTTTTGTTTCCCTACACAACCAGATGTCATGGAGGACAGGAGGTACAGGTACATCAGAGGGAGCTGGTAGAAGGCAGAGGCTGGACATAGAGAGTACAGCAGAGTGTAGGAAAGATAACAGCAATCTCTGCTCCCATTTGTCTGTGCCCCTTTACTAATTTTCCTCAGGGAGAGGGAGGAGGACCATGTCTAAGGCTGACCTTCAGGATCACCTATTTCCTTAGGCTTTCCCAGTCCCAACAGATGGGATGCTCCAGATTCCCAGAGACACCTCCAAGCTGAACCAGGCATCTTCTGATGGGGCAGTCTGGTTCTTGTGGTTTTGTACTTCAAATGCAACAGTTTCTTTTTCAAATGCAGGATCCGAGGCCACTAATATTTATGACTCCTGTGGTAGGCGATGGGTATGGGTTCAGCGAAATTAATGTAAGCCTAGCAAGAACTGTCTTTGTGCCTCATTTCCACTACAGGGGATATCAGGACAGGTTGTTACCACTGTGTAAGAGGTTAGGAAGCATGCACTCATTCATCTAGAACCAGCTCTTGTTGGGAGTATGGAGTTTTTCTCAGCTGTTTTGCTATTGTCTTTCCAAAGCAAAAAGCAACCAAAAAAGAAAGGACTGTGCCATCTAGACCATACATAAGTCTGCCAAACAAACTGGATCCCTCTGTTGGCTAGAATTAAATACCTGTACATGGCAGGAAGGCTAGCAAATCTGCTAAAAAAAAAAAAAAAAAAAAAAAAGGAAAAAAAAGGACTGGTCACCTGCTTCTGCCAATTCCTCCTCACAGCGGTAGGGGGAGAAAAGAGATCAACTTAGAATTCACGATGGTCAGTCTGTCTTACACTTAATTAGCCCACGCAAATTCTCGCCCTAAGTTTCCCAGGGTGATATTCACAAAGACTTCCCTCCAACTAGCACAGGAAAAAAGATTCCAGAGGGTGATTAAAGCCAAGGACAAACTGAGGTTGCTCTGAATTAGCTTGTGGGAACCAAGAGTTTATCCTGTAAAAATAATGCACTGTGAGATGACAGACAATTACACTACAGCACCCCTTTAGGCAGCTGCTCCAGAGACTAATCTTTCTATTGTGTAAAGCAGTGGATGAACATGTTACCTCTTCTGAAATACCTGTGCTGACCACTTTTAGAATGTGGGTTGCAACCCTTCAGTCCTTCTTTCCCTCACACTCCACCAAACTGAAATGAAGGATAATAAGACAATAAAAACGGTGACAAATATGCTTCCTATCTTTGGATAACATCTGTCTACCAGACTGCTCAGGGAGCTCATGATCTGACAGATTCCACCATGGAAACAAAGGAAAAAAATCTTCAATTATGCAGCTCCTGAGGTCTTTAAACAACATGGCTTGAGATTTTTGGCAAAGGAGATGACAGAACACCGCAAAAACAAACAAACAAACAAACAAACCAATTAGTCCTTCATGTTTCAAATACTCATCATCCTAGGAGGAGAAACAGAGATTCATGGCAACAATTCATGATGGGGAGTCAACAGTTCCTTTTGCAAATGTTTTGGGGTTTAAGTCCAGCTCTTGGTCTCAGTTTAGGGAAGCCTCCGAGTCTGGTGTTAACTTTCTGGTGTCACTTTCCTGAAGGGCTTCATCTGTGGAGCCTTGACATCATTTGCACTGCAGACCACCTGGGAAGGAGTTTAAGACACAGATGCTGTGTGTCACACTGGCAAAACAGTAGTGGTGAGAAATTTCAGCAGGACTATTTTGCTTAATCGAAACAAAGTACATTCTCATAGAAACGATGACTGATACTACTGACCAATAATATATTGTTTGTGGTCACAAAACTGCTAGACTTAAAAGTAATTAAAAAATTTACCAGCTATTCATTGAGGAAATTTCTGGTGAGGAAACTTTTCCAACTTTTGCAGCTCAATTTCTTGGTGTAAATGCTATTCATATCCTTCCCCATTGTCGCTACGTGGCTACCACTTCATAAAACAGCCAGATGTTTGATAGAAGTTTTAAAATAGCCTGCTACAAGGAAAAATTGCATGGAAATTATCAGACAGGTGAAAATCTGCCTTTCTGGCAACGTGAGGAACTCACTATTACTAGCTACATTTGCCTGTGTCATCACATGAGGCCATGCAGATCCTGTGGAGGTTGATTACTCCATAGACTGAAAGAACTTGGGATGAAAACTGCAACAGTCTGCATACCAGGAAAGGTGTCTCCTTTGGCAAGTGATGACCGAGATCACGAAGTTTTATTCTTTGTCAAAGTAAATTGAGATTTTTCTCTGTTAAAACATGCAGGCCACTTGCCTATTTCTCCTTGGGCCTACTGCAGACCTTTCAGCACTAATGGACTCTCAGTTTTACCCCTGCCCTTTCAATCATATAATTCCATGTTTATACATGATACAAACACTATCATCAGAACACAAATACATCATCAGAAAGGCAAGAAGGTAAGTCAGATTGAGGCCAACACTATTTCTGGGGAGTAGAGATATTCATGTGTTCTGCTTATTTTTAGCAAAAGATGGTGGGTAAATCTGAGCCAGCACATTCTTCATTCAATCTGTCCCTGGCCACTAACAGATGGTGCTTCCTCATGCCAAGCACTAATGCACTTTACATTGGCACTCTGTGTCAGGACACAAAGCTCGCCAAGTCCCTGCTAATCCTGCTGATGCCAGGAAAATTGGTAATAAACAACGAGCCAGGGACACAGTCCCAAGTTTTTACTCTACCTCCAAAGCAGCACAGAAGCTGTACCAGTGCAACAGTGTCAGCTGCTCTCCAGCTTGTGGCTATCAGTGAAGCAAAGGAGGGCCCTGGATGGGGGGAAAAAGGGATCCTGAGGCCATGCTGGTATGTATCTAAAGATGGAGATTGATCCACTTGCTTCATGGTAACTAGCTGTCTGCTTAAAACTGGGCTTTGAGAACCCTGACCACTGGGGCCTTAGTGTTCAAATATGTGAACTAATGGTAATTAATAAAAATATAAATAATTTTATATATATATATATATATATATGTACACATATTGCCTGGCAGTGTAATTTTATTGTTTAGCATTTCTTAGTGACCCTTGAGCACTGAACATATCAAATTCAGTCTTACAGGTCTACTTGCTATGGCTACTAATCCCAAGTGATAAGGTCACTTACAAAAGAAAATTTTACAGACTCCTCTGAGGAGCTCACTCTGTTTTACAGTCAGTTGTGTTTATTCTTTGAATACAAGCATCCAAAATTCTTGAGCTGTAAAATTCCTGTTCCTTTCCACCAAGTGCCTCAGCGCCGAGGCTTCTTTCTTGGATTGCTCGAAGCTTGGTATCCACAGCTTTTGGAGAGAAGTCCAGCCAGGGTTCGAGGATGAGAACCAGAATGCCTCTGGTTTGGGGCAGCTCAGATGGTTAACCTGAGCCTCCCACCTCCGGGGCAGCCATCCCTGGCAATGGAGACAAATCAGAGGGGTTATTGAGGGACCCACACACACAGAGGAGAAAGGTGCTGTGCCATTAGTGAACTATCAAAGCACGTCAGTTACACTTTCCTTTTGTCTAACAGGCTCTGCCCACGTCCCTGTGGATGTCGCAGGGAAAGCCCTCTCCAAAGTGTCTGGGACCAGGTCAGTCACCCTGACAAGAGCCTGAATCTCATATAAGGTCTGACTGCATCAGCATCCAAATCGAAATTCTAAGGCAAGGAGCTATATTTTCATCATTATGTAGTTTTCACCTCATATATGAACACACTTAAGGATATAAATTTTTTTAAGGAGAAAAATTAAGCCATAGATATGACCAGGAGAGCAAACTGCTCTTCATCATCTTATTGACCAGAGAGCCACAACAGCATTGGGGAAGGAATACATGTAGCTAACCTATTCCATACTTTTCCATCATTGTATTAACTCAGAGAGAGGACATCTGTCCAGATTTGCACCAGCTTCAAATAGCAAATTCTGGTTAAACGTAATGCTTACCAGTTTGGATTTCCCATCCTTTCAGCTCACCTTAGTAACTTCAAATGTTTTCTTCGTCTCCCTTCTACTGGCTCACCATGTAGTGCCTTGCTCAGACTGTTATCAGCTAAAATACAGCCTAATTGGCTGTAGGATACCAAAGGCATTGACCAGTTCAGTTACTGGACACAGAAATGATTCATGCTGATAACTGAGCTTGTGGAGGGTTTAAGAAACACTACTGACTCTTTGTACGTACACCTGGAAACCTCCAAGGAATGCGGCAATTACAACGAGTATCCACAAACTCAGAAAGGTGGATGGTGAGAGTTTTTAGCTTCAGTCTAGTTCCAAGTAATGCTCTGTTTATACCACCGAAATCCTCCACAGCTAGTAGCCTCAGACAACTGAACAGCTCGTGGTGTCTCCAAAAAGGCCTTCTGGTGGCATGGCTGGCACCCCTGCAAGACTGCTGGGCTCTCAGAGCTGGGCTGCCTGGTAAGACACCCACTACTAGCTGGTCTCTTATCAGCGTAATTCCAAAAGGATTAGATTAGGAGGAACAGGTCCAATTCCTCTCACAAACACACTGGCTTAAACATGGATGTTTCAATGTTTAGTTACCAAATGTGGCCACAGACAATGGCATGTTGTCACTACAGGTTTGAATGTACCCACACACGTGCAGAGCCTGACAGTCACAGAGTACTTAAGACTGATCTTAAGACAGGGATCTCTCCGTCCCCTCTTCCAAACAGGTGTAATCATATCTAATTGCCTAGGGCAGAATTGAGACTTAAAACACCTCCAAGGACAGAGATACCGCAATCTTTCTGGGCAACCTGTTTCCAAATGTTTCAGGTCACCTAAAAAAGGTCAGCAAGTTAGGCTACTTTCTGTAGCCTGGAAAAAAACCTCCTTCCTGAACAATTCAAGCCTTTGGCTGAAGTGACCACCAGCTCAATTGTCAATGTGTATGAGCTCAAGTGCTGCAGCACTCTGAGAGAACACGTGCTCTGGTTGCACACCCACACCTTCTGCCAACACCTTTTTTACATGAGGATGCACAAGTCAATGGCAGTGGAATACCAGTGGCTGTCGGCTGGCCAGAAATCTGGTAACCAAACTTCCTGGTGCCACTTTAATGCCCCTCCGAGACACAACAACAAATTCAGACATACCTTTTCTTTCCGTCTGATGTTTTCCCACACTCTGTTACACACCATGCACTCAAAGGTGTCAATGTAATTGTCCTGGGTGACATCCTGCACTCCCCACTTGCGTTCCTTCATTGCTGTAATCAGTCTTGGGTTGGAGATGTCCCCTTTCAGTTTCCATTGTAGGTAGGACTCGTACTCTTCATCATTTCTATCCAGTGTTTTGATATAGTGGGCCAGCTCCCGAGGGTGTGAAAAGCTGGATACCAGGATTGCACTCCTGTTACTGGGAAGCCAGTCTACAATGCTGGGAGACCCAAAGTACACTGGTACCACTCCCAACTTCAGCGGCCGCCAGAGTTTTTCAGTGATATAATCTTCACAGATAGCATTTTCAAAAGCAAGAATGAACTTGTACTGTGCCAGTATCTTTAAAAAGTTCCCATCATCCATGGCAGACGGATTCCTGAGATGCTGAGGAAGGTCTTTATTATGCAGACATTCCCCATAAGAGTCTACTTCGATGTGGCACATCAGCTCACGCACGTAGCTGTCCCGATCAGAAGGGGGGTCGCAGTCAGACTGCACGTATACAAGTGGTGCAAGTCTCTTCCTCAGGATGTTTTTCATCTGCAGTGGGATCATGAACCTCAAGGACTTCAGGACCTCTACACCCTCCAGGTACTGAGTGGTCAGTGGCAGGTGGGAATGGCGGCTAAATGTTGCAGTGTGGTTGAATAAGGTGATGGTTGCTTCATGGAAGAGTTTGTAGTTGTTTTTTGGTGACTCTTCATGGAAAAGGGCCCAATCATGATATTCTTTACGAGGGAGGGGCAAGCTGTCTATACTGAAGTCGGTACCTAGAGAAAAGCAAACAGTGTTCATTCTGCTCTTATCTATCACCTGACACTACAGTGACAAAGAAATCTAGTTTTAATTTAGTACCAGCCCTACAACCATCACATTTATGATGTTAAAAGGCAGTTGTTTCAAAAAGTGCAATTATGCAAAGACACAAGAGCGTAATGACGGATAAAACTGAATTTTGCATCAGAAGAATCTGGAAAAGCAGGATCAGTAGGTAATATTAGATGTGTTTTCCTTTCATGTCATATTAGTTTAAAGGCCTCTCACTTCAAAGGATCACTAGGAATTTTTTATTTTCATGCACTTTAATGAGACTAGTAAGATGCTTAATAATCCCCTGGATCTCTAAATAGGAGAACAGATGGTATTTTCTCTATGATGTGAGAGAAATGGTTACTGCGGGCTCAGTTTTGTTCTAGTCACAAAACAACAAAAAGGATGCTAGAATATTGGGCAGGGTTAAGGAGAAAAAGTACAAGAACGACTTCAAGTTTTGGAAAGACATTGTACTGTAGAGACTTTGAAAGCCAAGCTATTAACTTATCAAAGAGAAAATTAAGAGGTGATGTATCACAGCTGCCTTCCAGATACATAAAGAAGTAGCTTCTGGCAGAAGACAACTCCCCAAACTAATGCCAATAGTAGAAGGAGAATCACGTCTAAACTCTAAAAACAAGACAACCACAGAACAACTTGGGAAAAATGTGGTAGAAGGTTTAGAACAAACCCTGAAGATTTTTCTCAAAGCCTGGTCTGTGCAAAACTGAGTTGAAAATATCAGCTGATGAATCTGACTCCTGCTCTCCCTTCAGCACCACACCTCTATAACTAGCCTTGTTGCAGATCAAATGCAAAGTTGCTGAATCTCTGTCAAGATACTTCCTCACTGTCTTATAAGCAAAAGCACTGAATATTGAAAACTTTTAACTTGTATTGTCAAGCAAGAGAAGTTCAAAAACTGAAACAAACACTGAACAGCTGTCTTAGCAAAGATCGCAGATCCTTATCTTTGGACAAGCTACTCTACCATCTGTGGCAACCCAACCTTTGTTTAGCAAGCTCCGTGGTCGACTGCATCTAGGACAATTGGGAACATGATGTCTTAAACAAGCTGTTCTCAAAGCAACTGAGGGGAGCGGCCGGGTAAGAAGCAGATTCTGTGGAGGTGGGGCAATGCTTTGCTGGTGACAACTTCTGCTGCACAGCTGTGCAGACACAAGAAGCAGGGTCAAACAGCAGTCACAACCCAGAGGAGGCTAAGGGCCACCAAGGACCCCAAGGCACTCCTGACTCTTTCAGGAACTCTCCATCAGAAGACTGAGTGTGCCTCATAGCCTTGCATCAGACACAGAGAATTCTCGTCCTGGGGAGGGATTGAGGTGTTCCCATCCTAATTTAAATGCATGATGAAATCTCTGTTTTGAGGGCCCCCATCCCCAACAGATAAAGACTGTAACCATCACCCCTATGAAGGACATAGAAATTGCAACCAAGTCTTGTCACTGGGTCCATCAGAGGTGCTCTCTTTCCTCTCCACTACCTACTCTTATCCCTTCCTTCTCCTTCTTTCTTTTCCTTACGTATTGCCTTTGTGAAATTTTTATACTTATATAGAAAAGAACCAAAACAGCCACACACCTCCTTTCCACTGCAATTAAACTGTTTTAAAATGAACCTGGCTCACATATACACAACCGGTCACTCAGTTTCATTTCACTCTAATTCACCTCAGGGGATTTATAAACAGAAGCTCAGTTACCCTGCCTCACAGGCAGGTCATAACATCACCTCAGTCACACTTGTAACTTTTCACTCCCCATTCTACCCTTGACCTCAAATCACTGATGGCAAAAAAGAGGGTACTAGCAAAACTCTTACACAGAATATTGATCCAAAAACTAAAATATAAAGATAATAAAAAAAACACCCAGTGGCCTTTGCAGCTTCATGAGACTGCCAAGATGACTCCAAGGATGACTTTATAAAACCAACATAAGACTTCACTACTGCAGTGAAGATAAAAGTTAGCTGTTCGTAACAAAAATCTCCTATAGAGTAAGATCCTTCAAGAGCATCAGATGGAGTTTTTCAGGACCACTACGTATTTGACCTTCCATTTTCCACTCAAGACCAGTCCCAAGCCCTCAACACTAGAAGGATGAAGGGCTGTGCCACTCAGTGCAAAAGGCTATTTGCTTATTCTGTTTTTAA
Source organism: Myiozetetes cayanensis (assembly GCF_022539395.1). Classification (NCBI taxonomy): domain Eukaryota; kingdom Metazoa; phylum Chordata; class Aves; order Passeriformes; family Tyrannidae; genus Myiozetetes; species Myiozetetes cayanensis. The sequence goes on from NW_026087631.1 coordinate 5,829,588, forward strand.
TATGTTCTAGTGATACAAGAGGGTGACAAAAACTGAAAATGAAAAAATTCTCACAAAGAAGGTCTATCTGGTTTTGAAAACACTTCACTCTAAGTGATGCCAAGAAGAGAAGCAGCAATGCATACCAAAATAATGAAATGCTGTGGGGTGAAACCATAGCACTTCAGCTTAGTCTCTTGCAACGGTTCTCCCTCTTTAAAGTACCATTGCAGAGAAGGGAAGGGGAAAATGCAGGCAAGAATGAGAGGAAGACAAAAAGTCAACATGTAAAACTAACTAAACTAGGAGACAGTTAATGTTAGGCAAAGGAGAAACCTAAAGAAAAATTGCACTACAGAATCACAGAATTATTTAGGTTGGGAAAAGAACTCTGAGATCATCAAGTCCAACCTTGGACTGATTACTACCTTGTCAACAAGACCACGGCACTAAGTGCCATGTCCAGTCATTTTGTGAACACCTCCAAGGACAGTGACTCCACCACCCCACTGGGCAGTCCATTCAAACATTAAACAACCCTTTCCATAAAGAAATTCCTTCTAATGTCCAACCTGAACCTTTCTTGGTGAAGCTTGAGGCCATGTTCTCTCATACTTTTACTTCTCCCTGCTTGGCAGAAGATGTCATGCCCACCTGGCTACAATCTACTTGTAGAGAGTGATGAGGTCTCCTCTGAGACTCCTCCAGGCTAAACAACCCCAACTCCCTCAGCCACTCCTCATAGGACTTACTCTCTAGACCCCTCTCCAGCTCTGCTGCCCTTCCCTGGACACGCCCCAGAACCTCAATGTCTTTCTTGAAGTGAGGGCCCAGAACCGGACACAGGACAGATCAGAGCACATCAGAATGACAACACTTAATCAATCCTAGCCCAGCAAGAAAACAAAAAATATTAAAGGGAAGATACCATCTGCATGCTCCCTATCCCATGAGATGAAGGCAATAAAGGAGCGTACAATAGAATAAAAAAAAAAAAAAAAGGCACAAAGGCACTACAAGACTAGAATTATGAGCAATTTCAACTTCCAGACTATTACTCTGTAAATCTTAAATACGTGGCAAAGTGCAGAAGAGAAAGATACAAGGTGTTAGGAGGAGTTCTACATTTTAGGAGGCATCTTCCATTTGGGAGTCATGTTCCAACACACAAAGCTCCAGCCCAGAACGGCTGGACATCCTCCTCCCTTAGGAACAACACCCCTGAGGCTGTGACAGATCCAGCTCATGCCGACTCACTCACACTGGCAGCTCGTGCTGAACACAACACTCTGCGAATTACGCGACACTGAAAAGGTGGAACTGGGAATCCCTC